>NC_142797.1:86342893-86662599 GCF_049724085.1 Artemia sp. Qi Xiang Cuo
AATGTAAAATTGGTTTAGGAAGGAAATTAAGAAAAAAACTTGTTCTGAAAAGATATAATAAAGCCATTACAAAAGAATTGCTTGATGTTGGGGTATGTAAAAAGTCGTGAAGTAAAATTGTGGTGAAAAGGATAAGTACTTCAACTTGTAAAATTGGCTTAGGAAGGACATTAAGAAAAGAATTTGTTCTGAAATGTCTTTGAAAAGTATTGCTTGGTGTTGAGGTATCCAAAAAGCTGTAAAGTAATGTTGTGGGTGAAACGGATGGGTACTTCAAGTTGGAAAATGGGTTTAGGAGGGACATTAAGAAAGGAACTTGCTCTGAAATGCCTTTTGAAAGGTATTTCTTGGTATTGAGGTATCCAAAAAGCTGTAAAGTAAAGTTGTGGTGAAAAAGATAAGTACTTCAACTTGTAAAATTGGTTTGGGAAGGACATTAAGAAAAGAACTTGTTCTGAAATGCCTTTGAAAAGTATTGCTTGGTGTTGAGGTATCCAAAAAGCTGTAAAGTAAAGTTGTGGGTGAAAAGGAGGAGTACTTCAAGTTGGAAAATGGGTTTAGAAGGGACATTAAGAAAGGAACTTGCTCTGAAATGCCTTTTGAAAAGTATTTCTTGGTGTTGAGGTATCCAAAAAGCTGTAAAGTATAGTTGTGGGTGAAAAGGATGGATGCTTCAACTTGTAAAATGGGTTTAGAAGGGACATTAAGAAAGGAACTTGCTCTGAAAGGCCTTTTGAAAAGTATTTCTTGGTGTTGAGGTATTCAAAAAGCTGTAATGTAAAGTTGGGGGTGAGACGGATGGGTACTTCAAGTTGGAAAATAGGTTTAGAAGGGACATTAAGAAAAAAAGTCGCTCTGAAATGTCTTTTGAAAGGTATTTCATGGTGTTGAGGCATTCAAAAAGCTGTAAAGTAAAGTTGTGGGTGAAAAGGATAGGTACTTCAACTTGTAAAATGGGTTTAGGATGGACATTATGAAAAGAACTTGTTCTGAAATGCCCTTTGAAAAGTATTGCTTGGTGTTGAGGTATCCATAAGGCAGTATAGTAAAGTTGTGGGGGAAAAGATGGGTACTTCAACTTGTAAAATGAGTTTAGGAGGGACATAAAGTAAGGAACTTGCTCTGAAACGTCTTTTGAAAAGTATTGCTTGGTGTTGAGGTATCCAAAAAGCTATAAAGTAAAGTTGTTGGTAAGAAGGAAGGATGCTTCAACTTGTAAAGTGGGTTTAGGATGGACATTAAGAAAGTAATTTGCTCTAAAATGTCTTTTGAAAAGTATTGCTTGGTGTTGGAGCATTCGAAAGCTGTAAAGTAAAGTCGTGGATGAGAAGGATGGGAACTTCAACTTGTAAAATGGGTTTAGGATGGACATTAACAAAATAACTTGTTCTGAAAAGATATAATAACGCTTTAAAAAATTTTTAAAAAATGGGGCGGGGACTCTTTGGGGGCCGGGGGGGGCCTTTGGGGGTCCGGGGGACCCTTTGGAGCTGGGTGGTCCTTTGGGGACCCGGGAGGGCCTTTGGGAGTCCGGGGGCCCTTTGGGTGGGGGGGGGCTGGGTGGTCCTTTGGGAGCCTGACGGACCTTTGGGGACCGGGGGCTTCCTTCGGGGTTGGGGTATGGGGATCGGGGCCCTTTCGGGTTGGGGTAGGGGACCTCACGACACTGTTCAAATACAACTTGTGTATTATAACGACCACAGAGTTTCACCCTCAAATCCTCTTCTAAAACATCTTCTAAAATCATCTTTTAAAATGTCTCTAACTGTTTCGCCGAAATAATTCCCTCAAATGTCTAAAATGGTTTCGCCCAAATAATCCCTAATCGTAATTTCTGCGAGTTCCTTTTGTTTTTTGACATCCCTGCGCTGTCACATTTAAAATTTCTAGGAAACCCTTTCCCGCGTTAATATCTTCATCTATAAGATCAAAACATTCGCCCGGAGATAATTCCCCTTTCGTGACAAATCAATCAACCTTTACATCACCTGTCAGACATTAATAAACTTCGCCCGGAAACAATTCTCCTGGACGAACTCCAAAGACATTAATAAACTTCGCCCGGAAACAATTCTCCTGGACGAACTCCAAAGACATTAATAAACTTCGCCCGGAGACAATTCTCCTTGGAAATCCATCAAAGTGAGAAAAATCCAGTTTTTTCATTCTCACTGACAAAGGCCATAAAACAGACATAAATTACTGTTGACATCCAAGAAAAACAATAAATAAATTGACCAACACTCATAACCGTCCAAGAAACATCCATCAAAGTGAGAAAAATCATGTTTTTTCATTCTCACTGACAAAAACCATAAAACAGACATAAATTGATGTTGACACCCATGAAAAACAACAAATAAATTGACCAACACACATAACCATCCAAGAAACATCCATCAAAGTGAGAAAAATCATGTTTTTTCAAGTGAGAAAAATCCTGTTTTTTCATTCTCAGTGAGAAAACCATCTCCCTAGGGACTCTATGCCCATATATGGTCTACTCGTCGGAGTCAATAAGGCCTTTCTACTGTCTTGGCTAATCTGAAAACATAATTTGTTCGCTCAATTTCAAGTGTAACATATAGATGCGACCAACCTCCAAAATAGTTTGTGCTTTCGTTGATGTTTACCCCATCCTGGCAACATAGCCCGTAATTTTGAAACCTATCAGAGACGAAACAAATTTTGGGCCAGTTTTTGGGCATCATAAATGAATACAGTTAAATTTAGTTTCATTTTTTTTCTGAGTAGGGATCCATCTGACCAAGAAACTTATGAATGTCATTTCAGGTTGATCGGAGAGAGGAAATTTAAGACACCGTTTTGTATTTCCCAAGTCTTTTACTCTTTTGTTGTGGAATAATCAAAGGCAGTCAACGGACTGGGCTGACGAAAACGTATTTTAAGTCCTACCTGATCAGAAAATCAAGTTTTGGGCCCATTTCCTGAGGTAATAAATCCATTTCAAGCTTTCTTGAAATAGGCTCCCCTTTGCCCAAGGACTTAAGAATATAAATTTCGAGTCGATCGAGAAAAAGTATATCGACCCTTTTTGTCTCCTTATTTGGGGGGGGGGGCTATGTCCCAGAAATGTATTTTTGTACACTAAGTTCCTCTTGGCCTAAGGACTTGTGGCTGGAAATTACAAACTGATCGCTGATGAATAGCTTTTTGGCCCATTTGCGTTCCCGTAGCTCACCCCTTTCCCAGTGCAAAATGTTTGATTTTTTCCCCCAAAGAATAATCCCAGAAGATTTTGTACCAATTGTGCACTCAACACTTAACAAATCCCCCTTTCTGTTGCTAAACCTACTTGTCAACAATTGGTAATTTGCATTATTTACGGCTGTTGCCCAAGGGGCTGTGGGGGTCGTACTCCTCCTGGAGGGATATTTATAGGATCTATAGACTATTTTGATAAAAAAGGCCATATCAAAATTGTGTCGGGTGTCTTGGGAACTACGGGGGATGGGTAGCAAAGAATAGTATGGGAGGAAGACTGGCTGCTCGTCAATCATTTTTTACACTTGAAAGAAGCACTAGAAATTTTCATTCCGATCGATTGAGTCCCCACCAGGATTTTTCTGACCACCTCTTTCATACGAAGTAGCCGGAGGATAAAAAGTATATAGAAGCTCATGGCTCTTTACTATAGGCGACGCTAGTCCATTTACTCTGATAAATCATTTTTTGTTTCCTTCTCATTTTAAACTCGCCCATGTCCTGGCGAACACAAAACTTTGCTTTTCTGTTCAAAGTGGGACTCAAAACTAAGATTAGAATCATAATTTGGAACACTGAATTTTGATATTAAATTAGTATTAAGAACTAAATTAGCAGTAAAATTAGAGCTATGGATGGGAGAAAAGGATGTTGCAGATAAAACTGTTGAGAGAAATACCTAAAGTAAGATAGTGTATAATCATCACTTACGATAGGTAAACTAGGTGACCACCTAGGGCACCAAAGCCTGATAGGAGCCTAAACGGTGGACACGGGGTGGCTCCATTTACCAATAAGAGCTGGTCAAGATAACACTGATGAATATATTTTTGGAGAAATAAAAAGTATAGAATAGACTTTATCGAGAATGCACCATAAGTTTACAATTTACTCTGGAATTATGGTTAATTTGCAAATTGCTGAAATCCGTCCGGATTCAGCAATCCGTGCAGAGATTCCGTCCGTTTCGTGCTTGAAAAATTCTCTAGCTTTCCGCAACGATTTGGTCAAATCAGGAAGGATTCTTGGCAAGGTTTTTAAATGAATAAAACCATGACTATGGAACATCAAAATCTTTGTTGTTTCAGACAAAGTTCCTTTCTCTTTTTGTCTTCTGTGCCTTCTTCACATTATAAGGACTATAGCGAGATCAAATTGGCCAATAATCTTCTCTAATAATATAAAATAATATAATCCACACTAATTAATTTATTTGAAAACTTGCGCCTTAAAACATAGCGTTTTCTGGGCCATCGTTTGAAAAGATACGGATGGATTTCCGCTTGCATTTCCGCAATTTCTAAAGAAACCATAAGACAGTTAAAAATGCCCGCCTCGGTTTTTTTTTTTTTTTTTTTTTGTAATAGATCTAAACTAAACTCCTAATCCCTATGACTGGTCTCCTGTGCTGGGGTTCCCCGTCCCTCCTCTCCATGCAACTATCATGTTAGTAAATTTCAGGGTAGCTGTAGAATATCTTGACATCCCGGCGCCATTTCAGCAAGATTCAGCAGTAGAACCAAGGCCGTATCCAGGGGGGGGGGGCGGGGTTACCCGGTTTGAAACCACCTAGTCAAAAATTAGTAACCCCCCCCCCCCGAAAAAGTCAAAAATTAGCAAACCCACCCCCCCCCCCCCGAATTAAAATCCTGGATCCGCCCTTGAGTAGAACGTTTAAAAAAAAAACAAGAGAAAATGTTTTAACTATGGAAAGATGGCCGAATGCAAGTTCTAAAACAGAAATTAAAGGTCATATTTTACTTTACAATCATGGCTACTGCCATCAGCCCAGTTGAAGGACAATTTAATCAGGTTTTAGAAAAATAAATCAAAAATTTGTTTTTTCTACCATATGGATTCAATAGATAAAGAACGAAACCAGTTTGTCTTAGAGCAATTTGTAAATCTAGAAGCAGCGTTGAACTATTATCAGTCCCAGGATACTGATCAAATGAAATTGTACAAAGAGCTACACGTTATTTACAGATGATTTGCCCAACGGTCGATCCCAAAGGATGTCCCGACTTAGAAGAAAAACTAACCAATCTATATGCTGTTTTGCGAGTTCTCGTGTCGATATCACCAGAAGAAAGAAGCTTCTCAAAGCTAAGACTCATAAACACTTACCACCAGTCATTTGTGAACCAAGAGAAAGTGCCTTGACTGTCGTCAATATTAAATGAGCAAATGCTATTTCAGAAAATTGACCTTCATGGGCCTTCGACCTTCAAAACATCGACCTTCATGAAATGCTGTACCGACTTTCTTAAAATGACCTGGGGGCCTATTCATTCCAGTCAAACTCTTGTTAGAAAAAGAAACGAGGCACTGGTTGAGGGTTAAGAGAGTGTTGAGGAAAGATCAGTTGATAACCTTGAGGGAGTTCTAAACCCGGAGAGATTTGTAGGAATTGATTTAAAAATTACTAAGAAAGTTTCTATATGTTGTAAGTAAATAAGATTTATTTTTTAAGGAAGAATTGAAGAACGGGTTTAATGAATTGAAACATAATAGAAATGCAGGCCTTTACAGTAAATGAGTTTTTCAAATATGGTAAATGCGAATTTATAAATAGGATATTGAAGATCATGAAAATGGTTTTTGAATAAAGTAAAGTTTCAACAGATTTTAGTAGTAGAAGTAGTGAAGTAGTAGGAAGTAGTAGGGTTAGTAGCTGGTTTGGTGTGGAGTAAAGTTTAGCGGATGGGGTTGAATCCCCATTGATATTGGCTTTGTACTAAGGAACGCGGAAAGGGCATAAGATCATAGGGTATTAAAAGGGAAACAATCTTGGTGAAGCGAAAGGACTGTTTAAGGTCAATTTTTGAGGGGAATGATTTTTTTTCTAACTTTGAGGAAGTCCACTGCACGAGATAAGCTTTCAAAATAAAATTAAAAAATGTTTTCACTTAGATTATCAATATCAGGCGATGAGAAAAAGTTTACCAAAAGATTGATTACGCTTTGCGATTACATATGATGGTTGAAGGACCACCAAAAATTATAAATTTTGAAAAGAAAATTGTGACCACCAAAACTTGTGAGTTTTGAATTTTGATTTTGTGAGTACAAGATTTAAAAGAAACTTGAATCCTATGCGAGGGAGCAACATTTCTTGAACAACTTGAAACTGACTAAAAAATACTAAATATTTGTTTGAAATTAATGGCATTGTGTCACTTAGGTTATCCGGTTTGTCACCTGAAAAGGCATGCCTTATATTCCACACCTCCCAGAGTAGGCGTGTCCCTTATGAGGCCCGTAGATTCACAATGTTGAGCAGACGAGAGAGGATTTTGAGAGGATGCAGAAAGGAGCTCTAACGGTTGTTAGAGCTCTAATGGTTGTTCTAACGGAAAACATATTGAATAGGACTCGGCTCTGAAACTTGTTTTCAGCTTATGTTTTATTTCGGCCTCTTCTTGATTTCAAATTCTCAACGTGGCACATTACTACCATCTGCTAGACTGTTTGAGCTCTTAGAGACAAGAAATAGACTAAAGCCGTTCCCTTTTGGCACATGTATTTATAGCAATTTAAAATCAAAGTGTGTAAGTAAAATCCCACTTAATTCAATACGTATGTCCTGCGTCTATGATAGCCATTAAATTATTCTGACTAAAAGAACAAATGAAATATATTTTGTACTTTTATGCTACTCAATCACAAGAAGGATTTTCATTTTAAAGGGTTAAGTTAATTTTGAGGTTAAGGACATCCAAATAAGGAAAAAAAGTCATACCGCAACGCATTATCTAGAGAAGACAGAGGACATTTTTGTTCTGTTTCCTACAAGACCTACTTTGAACAAAAAAAAGAAATTATATAACAATAACATGTATTCAAAACATTAGCTGCCAGATAGAAGGGTATAGCCTACTGAATTGCATAGTTCAAAAACTAAACTTCTTTTCAAAATACCCGACACTCCGAACTTGTTGTGTTTGCTTCGGCTAATAAAAAAACAAATTCGCTTTATCAAAATATACTGAAACCTGGTGGAAATTTGTACAGGTATAATGGGGGTGAAGAAATATAGGTTTCAAGAGGAAATCTTTTTAGTAGTCACTATATCAGAATTGGATAATTTAATATACATGTTGCTCAAATAAATTTTGCATAAACTAAAAAAAGAGGGGGGAACATGAAAATAATTGACAAAAATAAACGTTTTCTACTAAATGAAGCACAATCTTTTCAAGTTAAACATAAACCTTAGTCTAACTTAAATAAATTATCAGGTTCTAATTAGTTTAATTGAGATAATTGAATTTTAATTAATAACTTATTGAGAAATTATATTTTAATAAATAATTAAAGTAAAAAATTGAGTACTAATTGATTATTAGAATAATTAAATAAGAATTGGACTGATATTTTAAGCAAAAAAACGAACAAAACGGCAAGTAAAAAAAAGGAAGATTAAACACTAAAAACCTAAAAATCAGAGCAAAACACGATTCAGATCAAGCTCTAGCTATGAATAGTGTCAGATTATCGAATTTTTAAGTCAAGTAGGCATATTTGATTTACTTTTGATTAATTTTGTTCATAGTTTAACTTTCTTAGTTTTTCAATCTTCACGTGGAAGGCAATTTCATACAAATGAACTTAAGAAAGGGATAGATACCAAAGCATTACTGCAAAACATACACAAAAAGCCCTGTCTTAATGAGTTTAATAATGGTTGTAGGGATTCTACATCTTAGAAAGCTCTTATGCCCATTGTAAAGAGGAGATTTCGCCTCTTCTTAATCCATGTATAAGACCATTAGTAAAGATATCACCGTCATCACCTTTGCAGTCTTCTTATTGGTAGAAATTAAACGATTAGTAAAAAACCACGACTTTCTCTCCTCTAAACCAATAGCTGTCATGAGCCTTTTATCGGGTATTACTTCCATAACAAGATGAATAAAAAGAATCTCGGCGTTCAGACGCTGGATTCTTTCTGAAACTCTATCCAAGTTTCCTGCTAAGAATGGTCCAAGGTATTTTCAGAAATAGGAAATTCACAATCATAATTGTTACCTAAATAGGTGTTGTCAGTTCTGAAAATGTTGCTCGAAAGTTCCTATTTTCAGCTTTAAACCATTCTGAGCAGGAAACTTGGACAGAATCCAGCGTCTGAACGCCCACTAAGTGGGCGTATTATTAGTGTTATAATGCACGTTATTGCCCAAAAATAAAGAATCCTTATTACCATGATTCACCAATTAAGACAAAGCACTACACCAAATAAGACGGGGCTTAATCACAATTACTTTCCAACTAATTATTCAAAAAATACTCTGATAAGTACATCCTGGAATGATGTACTGAATGCGACCCAGTGAAAAGATCAAGTTACTATATTTAATCATTGTTACTATATTTGAGAGGAAGTTTAAACCTTCTTCAACACAATTGAAAACACCTTAAAAGTTATGATCAAGAAGGTTCCTAGTTTCTTCTTTGCTACACCTCGTGCAAGAACAGCTAAATCTCCCTATGAGACACTCCTTATTAACAAAAAGTAAAATCGCTGAAGAAGTATAAGGACCAATAATTGTGTTTTCAATTTTTTTTTTAATCACTTCGTTAATATATGAATACCACTTTGAGGGGCTCGCGCCCAGAAGTGTAATAACGAAACGTCAATCATTCTTGACAAAACAAAATTTCCCTCATTTGAAAAAAACTAACATTCTCTCTTCATTAGTATAATTTCGTTCATATGTTTACTAGATTTTGATCATAGGTAAGACTTATTTTCCTCTATTCGAGGGCGGATCCAGGGGGGGGGGGCATGCCCCCCAAGTTTTTTTAGCACCCACATTTTTTTTTTTCCTTAAAAAAAAAAACTTGTCAATTTGGTGAATTATTTGCGCCCCCGTCACATTGACCCCCCCCCCTGAGATTTTGCTCTAAATACGCCTTTGCCTCAATTCATATTTTTTGTGAAGCTCTAGGCCCTTCCAGGAAATGGTTTAAATATTTAGCGCTTAGTTGGAAATGGAACAAATTCCGAAACATAATGAAACTGATAAAGGTGGGGAAACGAAATAAAATTCTCTATATATGTTAGTTGCTAAAATTACTTGCCTTTCGCCCTCTCTCAGCATATCAAATAGTACAGCTTATGTTATTTCAACTTATGACACGTCACCAATTTCCACTCAACCATCTTACAAAAGTAGCCTAGCTAAGGACACAAGTAAAAGCAGTCAAGTCATTCTCCCTAAGTGAAACTATTGCTCAAAGTACCACCAATGGCGTAGGGAGAGTGAAAGGAAGGGGAAAATCTAATTAATAAGTACCATGGGTAAACGAAAGTATTTTTTTCAAGGGGGTAAGCCTCTAAGCATTATGCAAAGAGTAAAGGTGAAAAATGCTTAGACAAAATATTCTGTTTGGGCTAGACTAGTGTCATATCTCCTGAATTTTACAATGTTGATTTTTTTTTCTTCCAAGGGGCATTAGCCCCTTGGATTTCACAAAACTTAAGCGGCTCAGGGATTTTCTTCTATTTTTTTTAAATGAAGATACAAAAGATTTTTTCTCAAAAACGTAGGGGCAATCAGACCCCCTCCCTCTCAATTAATACATCTGTCATTGAGGGAGGGGAGACAATAACTCCCGTTTTTTGGGGAATACCCGTGGTCCAGCTCCTCTGAAGTACGAAAATACTTACTAAACCATACTCTTTTGATTAAAAAAAAATTGCCCATTTACAAATAATATTATATTTAATAATATTTATAATTGGAATAATAATAAATTGGAATATAATTAGATAATAATATTTTTATTAATTGGAAACAACCCACTCCCCTCTAAAAATTATTCAGACCTTATTCAAAGTGAGACTTTGGCTACACCCCTGTGTACTAGATATGAAAAAAACATTTTTTAAAATCATAAAATAAAACACATAAATTAAAGTCAAAATAGGAATGAAAACAAAATTGGAATATCAGTAATTTGAAGGGAAAAGATTCTATGGCGAAGACGTATTAGCTTCATTTACTATGTATACTCAATCTTAATGAAATTTGTCAAAAATCATTCAATTCATATCACATAAACCTCTCATTAAATGAAAGTCTAATCAAAAGAAATCAAAATACATACTCACCTCAAATCTAGAACCCTAGATAGAGGGCTATACTCCACGCAACGTATTAACAACACTTTAATTATACAAAGCAATAGTTTGTCACAAAACTAAACTAAAGCATATATATATATATATATATATATATATATATATATATATATATATATATATATATATATATATATATATATATATATATATATATATATATATATATATATATATATATATATATTAAAAGAAAAAATCTGCAACTAAACTTTGAAATAAAAACAGAGGTTTTTTTTTACCTCGTAACTTTGTTACAAAATGTAGGAAATAAGTAACAAACTTCTTAGTTTATTTATATACAATGTCACGTAAATACTACTAAAGGCAAACAATCCGGAAGCATAGCTCACTAAAAATAATTATCCAATCAAATAATTACATATAATAATAATATAAACATTATTAAAAATAATAGCAAAAAATAGTTTTCCTCAAGTCGAATTTTGTAGACAAAAAAAAAGATAACCCATCAATTTACTTGTTTATTTAAAAAGGAAAGAAAAATCAAAAGACTTTTACTGTCGTTGATTTTCCATTTTTTTTTAGCCACTGGAACTAACACCATAGTGACTTTTTTTTTTCTGTACTTAAATCAATATTCATATTTACTTTTTTTTAATCGACTTTCCTATAAAATCCTTAAAAACGAATTTTAGAGACGTTAAAACTATAGACATTTCATTTTTTTATGTGGTCTTGATTAGCTATTGTGGGAGGAGTTTAAGATAGTATCTATAATACGTCTAAGCCCATACGTCTCCACCCCCCTCCACAAGAAAAAATATTTGAAAATCTTATTTTGATTGCTCGATGAGAAAAGCCCCCAAAACTAGGCTAGAACCTTGCTGATACCCCTATACAATGATTTTACTATTCAGATGAACCAAAATAGCACTTACCAGTCCTGAGTCAGCATTAAACAATATTTTTTCTCACTAGATAGTTTGGTTCAAAATAAGTTTTTGATTTTTCGGTTATTATGGGCTAGAGTTTGCTCTTTACTAGGTTCTCTCTAGGAGTGGAACCATGATTACTGAGTTACATATAACTATGCTTCCAGAAAATGCTTATACTACGTATAATCATAACTATGTTCAAACCTTATGTCAGTACTACAAGGACACAAATACGCGCAAATAAAATCAACAAGTAACAAGTAACAAGTTGTTTTCAGGCAAGATCCATTTTTGACTATTGTAGAACGCACTTGCTCTCTATCTGAGACTTCAATTCATTCACCTGGGCTTCAATCGTGTTTTTAAGTCCTGCAATAAAATAAAAGAATTATTAGTAACCTCTCTACTCACTCTTCCTGTTATGTTATGCTATGACACACCACAACGTGGTAACAAAATCAAACAAATTCGGGGTAAGGAACTTTAAGTAAAAGAATGACATGTGTCTACAGTAACTGAAACCCTAAAAATCAAAATACTGATAACATTGAATATATAAAATTAATCTCCTTTTTATTGTGATTCTGAATCCACAAATTTATTGATTTTAAATTTACGCATTACAAGTTACGAGTCTGAGAAGGCACACAATATCTCTATTTGAAACATGAATCCATTAACCTACACTTCAATCATACTTAAGATACCTACAATAAAATAAATGAATTCAATCAATAGGACCCTTTCTAGTCACTCCTTCTGTGATAAAGTATAATCGTACAGCTTATGGTAACTGTGAGCCAAGAATGACGTGTCTACAGTAACCGAGACTCAAAAAAACGAAATTTCAATTCCAGGAAATATATCAAAAGAATCCTGTTTTTACGGTAATTCTAAATATACAAGATACATTAGTTTAAAATTACTCTTAAAAAGTTACAAGCCTGAAAAATCCTGTGAAATCAAAAAAGGGGGGAAACAACTTCTAAAATGGGTGCGATCTTGATGAAAATCTCCAAGTTATATTCAGCATGTCTAAAAACCCTAATACAGAGGTTCCAACCTCCTGTCTGTAAATATGTGAAATTTTACATTTTTTCCCCCGAAAAATTTGATAATGGGTGTGTTTATTTGTTTGTGGGTTTTCGGTTTGTTTCACCATTTGTTACAGTTATAGTAGAACATCGAGAGAGGCATCATTCAAATGGAAATGCAAATTTCGAGAGCCCTGTTCAATCAAAAAAAGATTGTGCCGAAGAAAAGTTTGATACAAACAGGTCCACAATGAAAATAAGGCTCGACTTTGACATGTGTTTCATTGAGGCAAACCCTAATCTTGGAGTCATTGACAGGAGATGTCAATGGAGTATTTAGGAGATGTCAGATGGAAATGTCAGGATAGTCCTGGACAGGTGTTTCTGATTTTACTCTGCTCAGGCTGGATAGGATGAGAGAGATCTGCCCAACCTACAGAGACAGTGGAGTTGGTGTATATATTCAGAACGATATCCCTTAGTAGTCAATTTAGGCTCCAAGCCTCAGTGGCAGAAAGGTTCTTTGGATAAAAATAGACATTCTTAACAAGTTCTTTGTCACAGTTTACAGCCCATGGACAATGAAGATCCCTGATTATCTTGAAGAATCCCTAGGATTTAAGAGGATCAAATGGGATCTATCTGAAGTACCTGCAAGATTGGTCGTAGCCAATGTTTGATAAGTGGAACTACTGAATCTGAAGGAATACCCTTACTTGACATAACTCTTGCTTAAGGTTATGTATTACTTCGGATATATTCCTGTATGAATAACGGGATCTAAGTCCTTCAGCTCCCTGTATCTTCCATGAATGTGATCAAGAAGGCTGTTCGAATGATACCAATTGTCATAGGATATTGGAAGAGGGCTTTTTGAAGCTAAAATTAAAAATTCTACTACTTCTTTTGTGAACTGGAAGTAGCTAGAGCAGATCAATGCTCATTCACTTCCTTTTTGGCCCAGGGTCTCTCATTAGCAATATACACTGTGATATTGAAAGCCAAAGCCATGTTTGTGGAAGCAAATTCCTTGAAAAAACCCCGAATAATATATTAAAAACGAGCTGAGATGTTTAACTGAAAAAAAAGGCCGAAGGAAAATAAAGAGTGAAAATAAAATAGAAAAGAAACAGAAATTACCCTCTATATGAGAGGTGCTGCAACCTCCATAAGATTCCACTCTTAAATCCTTAGTATCCTAATTTTATTTCTTTTTTGTCCTAATTTTTACTCTCTGTCCCAAATAAATATACTGTTTACCCTATCTTTATTTTAATTCTGTTAAAGTATTTAGTAAGTGTGGGACACACTAGTACCGACTCACGTTTATCAATTTTAAGTATAACCTAGGCAAAGGGCATATTCAGGATTTTCGTTCGGGGGGGGGGGTTTCAATAAAAACTTTATAAAACGCATCGAAAATTTTCTATATGCATTTTTGTTGCGTTTATATGAGTCGGACAAAAATTTCGTGGGGGAAAGTAACTCTCCGTGGATATGGCCATGGTCTGGACCTACACATGGTATGTTGTAAATCAGGGAAAAATAGGCTTCTCGTACATGTTAACAAATTTTTAGCACTGCCTGCACCCACATGAGTTCCATTTTGGAACAAAATAGTAAACATTTTCTAAGCCTGACAAAAAAAAAAAAAAAAAAAAAAAAAAAAAAAAAAAAAAAAGTAAAACACTGCAAATATTTCGGTCAGAAGCTCCAGTCAACTGTCTTCAGTGCAGAATTAGGAATAAAAGCTAAAAATGCACATTACATTATAAAAAGACAAACTTTAGACACAAACCCTTTCACTATTGCCTAGAAAAGGGTCTCTTTTATTTTATGTCGGTTTTTAACGAACAAATAAATTTTCAAATGGGGATAAATCCATTTATTCAGACAATGAAAAAAACAGGTACAAAAGTCCAAATATTTCGATCACAGATACAGCGACCGTCATCAGTAGTAGTAGTATCAGAGTAATACTACTGATGACGGTCGCTGCATGTGTGATCAAAATATTTGGACTTTTGTACCTGTTTTTTTTTCACTGTCTAAATAAATGGATTTATCCCCATTTGAAAATTTGTTTGTTCATTATAGAACGGCAGTGTGGTCTAAGAAAAGAATATCTAGTTTAAGGTGTTATGTCGAAAATACGTCTGTTTTTAAGTTTTGTCTTTTTGTATTGTCCAGTCGACTTTTTTTTCATTCCTACAAATTCTTTATCTTTTATCGTCTTTTATTCTGCACTGAGTCTGCACAGGTTGAGCGGAGGTCTCGACGGTAATATTTACATATTATTATTAATTATTATTATTATTTCCAAAAAATAGTGCTTATCTGCGTGCGCCATATGAGTTTTTGTCAATAGAGAATGACCAATGTTTGTATTTATGTTCTTGGAATGTCCATGTAATATCAAGTTACTTAGATATACTACAGTTACTAAATGATTTTTCTTCCCAGTTTGATGTCGTAGGGCTATGTGAAACCTTTTTTTGTGTAAATCAGTCTCTTTCGCTTTATTTATTTCCAGGGTACAACCTACATGTCGAAAATCATGCTTCACTAGGCCGAGGTGATATTGCACTTTTGGTGAAGGAAGGGATCAAGAGTGGTATAAGGAATGATCTTAGTATATGGAGAGAAGGTAAGGTGGAAATGTTTTTCAGTAGATAGAACTTAATAGCCAAAAAAATGATTAGTATGGTGTATAAGCCTCCTAGGGCTCACATGGATGAGTTTAATGAGCTTCTTGATAAAGTCCCGAACGGTATTAGTCATATAGTGATGGAGGATTTTAATTTATTGGACATATGTAGTCAAAATGGTGATTTCTTAAATTTGATGTTAGCAAATGATTTATATTCACTCGTCAATATTCTAACGAGAATCACAAGTCTATTTGCAACGATTATTGACATTGTATTTGTTCGTTCAATTCATTTGAATCGAAGTTTTTCCGATGTGGTCATGTTTCCTGGGTCTGATCATCTTCCAATCTCAGCTACAATGTGTTGTAGTGCTAAACGAGTCTAGAAAAAAAATAACTATAATTTGGCTGACGAAAAACGAAAATCTCCAAGGGTTTTTAGAGGAAGTGAGTGCAATAGACTGGAGAGAATGCCCTACTAAAGAGAAAGAATGCCCTACTAAAGAGAAAGAATGCCCTACTGAAGAGAAAGAAAGAATGAAGAGAAAGAATGCTTTCTTGAATGCTTGTTTGAAGAGAAAGAATACTAAAGCCCTGGATTGTCCGATGGAAGTCATTAACCCTTTTTATGAAAGGACGTGTCCACTAAAAGTTTTAAATCGAAGAAGCTTGTTTCCTGCAAACCATGGATAACAGAGGAGATAATTGACCCAATAGAATTAAGAAACCAGCTTTATGAAACATATTTGGATTCCAAAACTGATGAGTCTTTTATTTTATTTACAAAGCAAAGAAATCTGGGGAGTAAACTGAGGAGAAAAGCAATGTCTGATCATTATGGAAATAAGTTGGAGGAAACTAAATGTAATATGAGAGAAATGTGGAATATTTTAAATGAGATCATGGTAAGAAAAAAGAGACCACGGCAGATTTTAATTTGGAAGGATGTAATTGTGGTTATTCAACTGAAATTGTAAATAAGTTTGCTAAATCTTTCTTGAATATTGGGTCCAAGGTAGAATCTAGTGTTATTAATATATATAATGAATTGAACTGCAATATTATTAATGACGTCCGTAGTGGAACAATAAATATGGAATTTCAGCCGTGCACGAGTGAAGAAGTGCGTAAAGTTGTGCAGTCACTTGAGTCTAATTCTGCCGGTGTTGATGGGTTGTCCCTTCGAGCTCTTAAAGTAATTTTCGGGTATATTCTTTCCTGTCTAGTTCTTATCATTAATCTTTCCCTAGAAAAGGGAAGTTTTCCGGTGCAGTTTAAGGTGGCGAAAGTCAGTCCCTTTCACAAAGGTGGTCGCAAGGCAGATATAGAAAATTGGACACCCCTATCAATTCTATTTATTGTTTCAAAGATACTGGAGAAAGTGGTACAGAAACGGCTCTATATGTTCCTTCAGATGAATAGGCTTTTGAGTCAGACACAGTTTGGGTTTCGTAAGGGTCGTACCACGACGCAAGCCTTACAGCACCTGGTTCAAAGTGTTAACTGTGCATTAAACTCAGGTAACATGCCTATGTCATTGACATTAGAAAAGCGTTTGACACGGTTGACTACCAGGCGTTGCTTCATCGAATGAGAAGTCTTGGAATAGATGGAGTTTGTCTAAGATGGTTTGAGAGCTATCTTTACGGTAAGTCCCTTAAAGTCATTTTAAATGACTTAGTCTCATCGTCTTTTCCTGTGAAGTGTGGTGTACCCCAGGGCTCTGTGCTGGGCCCTTTACTTTACCTAGTTTACGTGGACACGATGCACTTTTATCAGCAGGATGTGTGCATTATTTCTTTTGCAGATGACATTGCACTAACAGTCTTTGCAAAATCAGTCGATGATTTAATAGCAAAAGCTATTAATGTTCTCAAAAGAGTGGAGGTGTTTACGAGTTGTTTTGCGTAAATGTAAAGAAGATATTTTTACTGACATTCTGTAGAGTGGGTGATTCTGTTGATGTAAGAGGTAAAGTCCTATTGTGTGAAAAGCCTCTTGTACAAGTTAAATCACTATGGTACATTGGCTTCTATATTGATTCTAATCTTTGGTGGAAGCATCACAGCGACATTATTTCCGCCAAAATTGCACGTGGAGTTGACATTCTCAGAAGACTGAAATATGTTCTGCCGGAACGTACTCTTCGTACGATATATTTTGCAATAATCTACCCGTATATATCATACGGATGTTTAGTTTGGAACAGCAATTTTTATGTTAATTACAAACTATGTACAAATTCTACAAAATAAAGCAGCAAGAATAATTGGGAAGTGCGTAAAAAATGTGTAAGACATCAGTGCCTGCTTTGAGTCTCTAAAGCTACTCAATGTCGGATAAATAAGGGACTATCAAGCAGCGAAGTTTGTCTTTAATTGTGTGAATGAATTATTTTATTCAGTGATTGAACCCGTACAGAGTATTTCACTATCTAGTCTTCAAAATACAGCATAAAATAATTGTGAACATAATCTAGTCCCAGAAACTTTTAATGAGTTTTACGGTTCAGTTCATGAGCATGATACAAGAAGATGGTGATAACTTGGTTATGGAGATTGAAAATAGTGTGAGATCTGGTTTTACTTCGAAGTTTCTTGGCCCTTCTGTATGGAATTCGCTTTATGTGAGTGTTAGGGCGGCTGAGCCCTTCCCATAGTTTAAAAAAATATTAAAAGAGTATCTCTTGTGGAATTAGTTTTTTTTTTTAGGGGGTTGTGAGTGGGTTATAGGCTGAAGGGAGGAGTGGTTTGAAGGTATAGGGGGTGAATAGAGTTGTATTTGGATGGTGGTTGTTACCCTGGGGGTGTTTGAGAGAAGGTGATTGTTCGAGACTATTACTCCACCGGAACTTGGGTCTTCCTCTTGGACGCTTCCAGCCACTACTGGTTGGTTCAAAGTCGTAAAGACTTTGTATAATATTTGAAAAAATTATAAGGTTTCACCAGTGTGCAAATTAGGATGAGTTTCGAAACTCCTTGACCTGTAGCAGATCAGAAATAAAGATCCCCAAAGGTTTGTACAAAAATGAATATCAATACATAAAAATATAATTACAGAGGGTACTGGATAGTTAGTACCATCTATGCTAATTGAAAGATTGTTGGAGGATAACCTTTGATTCTAAAACGAATGGAAAAAGGCGATGAAGGCTAGGAGAATACCACATAAAAAAAAAAGCTGCAGACGGAAGCTGATGAGACCAGGCTGCTTTTATTATGGTTCAAAACGAGTCTAATTTGCATAAAGCAAGGGTTAGCTATAATTGTAAACTTGAAAACAAAATAAAAATATAGAATAAAAAAAAATAAAATAAATAAACCCGCATCCGTGACCTTTCTTCTGGCAAAAATATAAAATTCCACATCTTTGCAGATGGGAGCTTAAGACTTCTATAGTGGGTTCTATGATACGCTGAATCTGATGTTATAATTTTCATTAGGATTTTTTTTGGGGAGGTGTTATTTTTTGAGGGGTCTTTCATTTTTTGGGACGTTTCCCTCCTTTTTCAAAAATCAGGCAAATTTTCTCAGGCTCGTTGCTTTTCATGGGTAACACGAAACTTAATGAATCTTGTATATTTCGAATCAGCATAAAAATTCAATCCTTTTGATGCATCGCTTGATATCAAAATTCCGTTTTGTTTGAGTTTCGGTTCATATTGAGCCGAGTCAACGAGTCTCCTCGTCAAGACTACCTACAGCTGTGAACTTCCCCCAGAAGTTAAAAAAGAGTAAAGTTGCCATATGGAATGACCTACCATCAAAAATAATACTAAACAAACTTTTCTCAGTTACTTTTAAAGAAGATACAAGAAATGCCCCAAAAAATTAGAATTGCCAGGACAAACAAAACATCGTGAGATGATAGCACACTGAAACGTGATAAAAAAAAAATCTGCAGGGAAGGAAAACAGTTTAAATATTTTAGACTCTAGTGTCCCTAGTGAGGCTAGAGGAGAGCCCTAATTTGCACCTCATCGCGGTGGAGTGGTGAAACGTTATGCTGGTTGCCTAGTCCGACCGGCAGAAGGGCTAACGCAACAGGGTGCCAGAAGTTTGGGGAGCTGCTGGTCAAGAAGATATTCGAACATCGCTGCATGAGACACATACTACGGGTCAGCCGATGGTTTCATATCTCAAACGCTGAGGTTTGAAGGCGTTGTGCCCAGAAGTCCCCCCTCTCGGTAATCATAAAACAACGACGACTGATATTCTTGGGACACAAACTACGACGACCAGCTGGAACTATATCCTGCGATGTCATCACCCGCGACACCCTTTCAACTTGGAAACGGAGACCAGGTGGCCAAAGGAAGAATCTCTGGCAAACATTCAAGAATGACCTGGATCCTTGGGTGGCTTCTGACGACACGGACGTCGTTGGGATAAATACTGGCTGAAGATTGCAGAAGAGGCTGCTGCCGACAGATCGTGTTGGACTACGTCAGTCATCCCATCGTCCATTGGTGCCGGGGAGGATGGATCATCGTCTGGTTCCCGCCGAAAGTAAGTAAGTAAGTACACTCTATTTCGGACGTGTATTTCTTTAATATTGCAAAAAATGATATTTTTTCGTGAATTAGAATCAATCTTATAACAATTGTCCCTCCTCCCCTCTAGAACTTCCGAGTATAAAATTTTTTAGGGTTACCCTTTTATCTCCTTTGGGTTTGTCCCTTGTATTTACGCTGCGATGGCTGTTCCTTAAAAAGTAATACCTGTCACATACGTCCATTTAGTCTTAGAACGTAATTCCTAAACGTAATTTTATTCCTAGAACGTTAACCAACCGATATTTAATTTTGTCTTTTTTTCATCTTTGAAGAACTCAAGTTCAAAGAACATATCAAGTCCTTCGTTTGATTAAACTTAGTATAAAAGGAGAATTGAGCACCAATCAATCTGTCACCAAACCTGTGCCAGAGCAATGAACTGAAACACGATATTCTTAAAATGAAGCCTGATCCTCCAACTGAGTGATACTTTGCCGACCGATATGTTTAGTAATGAATTTATTTTTCTTTTTAGCGATGATAGATATCATTTTTTTCTCATATTTGTAAAGTAATTATTATATCAATAGGATTGTTATTATGAAATTAACAAGGGTATCAAGATAAAAAATCCCCCCCATGCACCTATCTTAGGCCTATTCATATCTAAAAACCTAAATTTTCTAATATTTTCTTTCAGTTGTATAAAATTTATGACATTTTTAGGACAGTGTCAAATTTTCGCTAGTTTTGGCACATTGAACCATAGAGAAGACTAAGAAAAATTAATTACCAAAGTTTGACAAAATTTTTCGTCTGTAGAAATGCAAACATTTACTATCTGATGATTCCTATAGACATTAACACCTTCAAAGGAAAGCTTCGCTTTCTTAAGCTGTCTAATACTATAAGTTTTTATCTTACTTTTTGGTGATCCACTGTGGCACACTTTAAAATGTGGCACTGCTGCTGAAAACCACATAACAGTATCTGGAGGCCTTTTTCATTAAAAAATGGATTCAAATTCTTCCTAATTTGTAACAATATACATGAGTGTGAGAATCTCCATGTAACCAATTCGAACAATCAGATTTCATTTTCACTGTCCTTAGTACAGAGGCCAGTTTATACTGGTACGGAAGCCATCACATTTTAAAAGAAAATCCAAACACTACCCAATAAAAAAATACACAGAGGGTCAATTCATAGGCAATAGAACATACTATACAAACTCAATAAAGAAAAACATACATCCCCTCCCTCACAACCTGCGTAAGGGTAATAAAATACTAGAAATAAAATACAAAATCAATTTTCCACAGCCAAGCTATACGAATGGTTAACCCAAAGAACCTCCCTCTTTACAAGGGCGGCTTTCTTGAAAGGAGGGACATCAGTTTGATAGTTTGCCACTTTTTTGGAATTTTATGTTTGTACTGTTTAATACTACTAATAACAACTCACTTTAGAACCAAGCTGTCAGAGGCCAAAACAGCTACGCACGCTCCTTCTCCATCCTAATATATTCAAAGCCTCCCTCTTTTTACCTCCCCAAGAAATGGGGTTTCAGTTACTGTTGATTAGGTTCTAAAATTTTTATGAAAAATTATGTATCTAGCAAAGCCTGCATGTCACAACAAGTTCTATGGCGTTTCCTCCTAAAAATGGCGAAACAGTATCAAAAGGAGTGCTATGCCAATCAAAACCACTACCCACATTTGAAAATGTTTAAGAACGTTTAAGCGGTGACTTACAAAATTTGAATTTTCAAGTTTTTACGAGAATAGTCATGGAAGCGGTTTATCTTATTTATTCATTTTTTATTTATTCTTAGGGTGAGCGTATTGAACGATACGCTTATACAATATTGTTATTATTATTATATTACAATATTATCATACGTTTAATATCATACAATATTAGAAGAGGGCTCATTCGAACAGATGTTAGATGCTCTAGTATCTAATTTATTTCTAAGCAATCATGTATCTAGTTCTCTCTGACCTAAGGATCCCTAGAAGCAGCTCATTTTCCCTCACTTTTAAATAAACTTGCCCTTAAATGCTTAAGCCAACAACATCTTAAAGAAAACAGTTTGTCCCACAACCAGACATAATGGACAAGTTCAAAGTTCATCTTGAAGATGCTTATTACTCCAGCCTGTCTTCATCCATCAAATTCAATCTTTTATATCAAATATGCCAGGTTAGAACTTTTAATGAGATAGAATGGATTTAAGTGCTGGTTTGACAGGATGGCGTAACATAGATGGCGTAGATGGCGTGACATAGCCAAAACTGTATAAAAATAATGGACTGCATAGTATGAGAAAGTTCAAAAAAGGCAAACACTGGAGTAAAGTTAACAAGAATACATTTAATGAAGTGGGATAACCGAACATTCACATTTATATAGCCATTTTAAATCGAATCTATCCCTAAAGAGTTCCAAAGAGGACTTAGAGTCACAAACTGTCTTTGGAATTTAGCTGCCCTAGTAGGAACTGCTAAAGCAGGGTTCTTCGGTCCAAATTTAATGACCAAGTCCCGAGACCACACTGGTAGCCAAAGCAAATACTTCACATACTTGAAATACACGATGCTTAGCTTTTTCTTCTCTATGTGTGAACCAATCCAAAACCGGAGAGATAAACCGTAAAGAATGTGTATTAAGACAAAAGCTTGATAAAAATAAGGTTGAATATCAGGGCTAAACCTCGCCTTGCTTGGGACATGCTATCCAAATGCAGGGAAAAATTTCCCATGGAAATCAGCAATAATAAATACACGTCTGGTACCACCAATATTTATATTGGTGGTACCAATATATTTATATATTGAATATTTATATTAAATATATTATATTAAATATATTAAATATTTATTTTTAAATACCAAAAATTAATGTTAAGAAGACTAAGTCACTAAGGCTAGGAATAATTGAAGATGAAAAGGTGACGCTGGGTAATGAAAAGATTGATCAGGTGGGAAGCTTCACTTTACCTTGGTAGTAGTATTAGTAAAGATGGTGGGAGCAGTGAAGATGTTAAAAGTAGAATAGTCAAGGCTCAGGGTGTTTCTTCACAGTTAAAAAAAGTTTGGAAGAATAGGAAGATAAGTCTGCAAACGAAGAATAGAATATTAGTAGCTACAGTGATGACAGTGGTCAAATATGGCTCTGAAGGATGGACGCTCCGAAAAGCGGATGAAGATTTGCTAGATGTTTCCCAGAGAAATTGATTAAGGATTGTTCTGGGTACTCGGCTGACTGACCGTATTTCAAACAATAGGCTATACGAAAAATGTGGTTCAATACCACTCTCAAGGGCTATAATGAAAGAAAGGTTGAATTGGTTAGGGCATGTTGTGCGAACGAAGGAGGACAGATCGCCGAAGATTGTTCTTTTCGGCCAACCTTCTAGGGCTAAACGGAAAGCAGGTCGTCCTCGTCTGGGGTGAGAGGACATCATAAAGAAAGATTTAAAGGAAATAGGAACTTGGTGGGCGGGAGTAAAACGGGAGGCTTTGAATAGATTGGGGTGGAGGAGGAGCGTACGTAGCTGTGTTGGGCTCAGGCGGCTTGGTGCTGCGATGAGTTGTTAGTAGTAGTAGTAGTCTGGTACCACCAGTCATGAGTAATACACAAATCGGGACTCCGAGGTAAGTTAGCGCTTAAACAGGCTTGATATCGGTTACTTACAACATAATACATATATCTTCAGTTGACACTTTATATTTAAAAAACAAAGTATCGCTTTTCCACAGACTGAATGCGTAACCAACACCAGCATATAACCTCTTTGATTGACCTCTTTGAATATGTCAACCCCTTTGACATATTCCATATCTGAACTGGAACAATTCTTTATTGCTTGTAGGCTACTACTGTAATTGTAATAAAATGACTGTGGTCAACAGAAACCTTTCAGCATACCTCAAGAATTTTTCAAATGTCAAGTAGTGGTGTAGTAGGGTTGATTTCTGCTTGGTAATACGGGACACAGAGTTCAAATTCAGGTGCAGTAACCCACTGCAGGGCTCAAAATTTGATCCTGGTGACAAGATTATGTTAAAGCGTGTCTATGTTAATCCGAACAAGAAGATGAAGAATAATTTCAGAACTAAGACATGGGCTTTATTCCAGGTTACAAACCATTGTAACTTAATTTTAACTATAGAAGTTACTTGAAGTGACATCCCACCCGGAACGGTTGCGAAGTAACTGGCTTATTAGGTTTGTAAGGGTATAATCTCTACGAGTTTCAATTGTAGACTATTCATTACTCTTCCAGTACAATTTAGACTATAATACTTCCAATATGTTTCAAACTGATATTAATAACAAAGATGATAATGATAAGCAGTTACTTCACTAAAGATGCTCGTTAACTATCTTTAGTAAAAGTTACTCAAAAAGTAAATCCAAAGTTACTTTTCTGCTGTTCCTGCTACTACAAAACGTCAGCTGGAACCAAAAAAGTTACTATAAATGGTCTATTAACTGAACGTATTTCTAAAAATTACTTCTCACTAAGTACTATCATTAAAACTATAGCTTAGAAATAGCAAAATACATGCATTTAAAAGAATAAAATCCAGCTCACTAGTGAATTCATCCTGATCTTCTTCTTCTGCTTCTCTGGCTAACTCCTCTGGGGTCTTTTTCTTTCGCATCAGTGGGTTCTCTGGTTCAGGCTCCTTAATTTCTTGAACTTCCTCCTTCTTTTTAATATTGTACTGGAAAAAAAATGACTTCATTAAATATTTTTGGCTTGCACTTTTTTCCATTACTTTTTGAAAAACTGATTTCTCTATTAATTTTAATCATCTTACATGTGAAATGTTTCTCTATTGTAATATCTTTATATACCGAAAGCTTTTTATACTTTTGTTGGACCAAAAGTATTGAAACCTATTTCCTGATGTACTGATTTTTTCTATAATTGTCTTCCCTTTTTTAGCACTTTTAGATTTTGCTCTAAAACAAGGTTTACCATATAATGTATTACGGTAATTACTTGGCTAAAAAAAAAAATTGTCTTCCTACTTTAGTAACTGAAATAATTGAGCATATGAACAAGGTAGACCCTACTCATTCATCCAGTTCCCTAGGACAAAACACTATATCCAATCTGATAATCCGAAAATCAAGTCCAAATTAGAGCAAAATCAACATCAATAAATATACGTCAATGTTCCGAAACCAAGTTATAACACCTTAAATCTACAAAAACTTTATATTCCCAAGGTGATCACCACATATCGGGGCTCATCAGATGAAAACTCATTGCTTAAATGGGTTTCGGCGCTTAAATTTAATTACCCAGGCAAAATGAGCGCGCCATGCCATAATCTGGCATACCCCTATGTAGTGACACCTATGGAATAATCATAAACAAAATCAAAAATATCCCAAAAATATATACCCCAGAAAACAAAATTTACAAGCATCCTTAACTAACCTTCAATTAACACTGAGAGCCAAACCTTCAGCCAATTTAAATACAAACAGTTACATAGCACTAGCCATCCCCACGGAACAATTTCACTTTCACTAAAATTCTAAGAAATAAATTCCAAATATCATACTTTAATCTTTACCACTAGTATCGCGACCAACCCTAAACTACCGGGAAGATAAACTATATTCCTTCAACAGGTTACCGTAAAATATCATTCAAGATTTCTTGATAACTTTTATTATGCTTATGTAAAAGCTTATCATAATGAGAGCAAAGCATTTTAAATTGCCAAGTAAGTTTATTGGCGGAAAAATCTCTTACGATTAGCTTCTTGCTAAGTAACATACATCTGTTTCTATAATCGATGTAATTAGTACAAATTCTTGCATATCTAAATAGTTGGGAAAAATACGATGAATATGTTATATTCGAATGAATATTACTTTTTGGAAATGGTAAATTAACTATTTCAAAATTAAAATCGTCTGTTTTATTATATATTTAAAAAATTATTGCATTATTAGGTGCCACATTAATCTCTAAATCTAGAAAATGGTCATAATTTCCATTCCCATTACTGGATTCCAGCTTTAACTCTGGTGGATATATTTTACTTGAAATCTCTAAAAAATTTGAACAATTTATCACCAGAAGGTCATCTAAATATCTTTTATTATTTGAGAGCAAATACTTTATGTTACTTGGATTCTTTCTATCCATCATATAATCATATTCTAAATAATTTAAAAACAGGTCCGCTATAACTGGACTGGAATTACCCCCCATAGGAACAAGTGATATCAAAATAATTTTGAAAATTTTTTAATTAGCGACTTAGCCCAAACAGGGGCGTTCTGGTTTTCCTTTCTTAGATTTTATAGATCTTATACTTAGATTCAAAATAATAGATTTATTATCGGGCCAAAAACCAAAGGTTATGTTTCACAATTTTATGGAAAACTTATTTGTATCCTAAATGTCGTCCGTTTTTGTCAATACTCTTAGATAAATTCGTCAGTTTAGAGCACTGATTATTAATAGCTATGCTGCGGCATAATAAGGTACCAGTTGCTCCCCCTAAGAGTACTCTTCCCACAGAATGTCCTAAGACGCTCTAACTAAAGCATCAAAATACTAAAACAAAAGAATTTCTTGATGATAGAGACCAGAAGCAGTGGCGCCAATTAGAGGAGGGGCAGAGGAGATACTCCACTAAACTTTGAACCTACAATCTTTAGGGTCTTCATTTAAACCCTTCCAGATTTGGAAGAATACTCTTTTGTGTCTTCATAAAAAAAAAAATCCTTGCTCCCCCCCTCCTACAGTTTTGTAAATTGACGCAAATAGCCAAAAAACCTTTTGAAAGACCTGTAATAAAAGAGTCTAAAAGAAATTTAAACTTGAAAGTAAAATTTAAAATTTAAGAATAAACACTAAATAAGTATTAGTAGATCAGGGATAGTTAAGCATTTATCAGCTACCATTTGCAACGTTGCGTTAAAAAAAACTTAATAATTAAATCATAAAAAACACATTTCTCATTTGAATTTTTATTAGTACCAGAAGTGAAAACATAATATCAAATTGGAATTACAGAAAGCTGATTCTTCAGGAACAAAGAAAACAAATTACATTTTAGATAAGAAAATATATTATGCTGAAAAAATGTTTTTTTACAATTTCCCTGTTCTGTAAGAGCTATTAAACTAGATACTTAATTATATTAATTTTGATTTGCTTTTAGTTTTTAGCTCGTCTATATTTGTATTGGAGAAATTTTAAAGTGAGTTAAACTTTAACTTCCCTCCAAAATCCTAATCTGTTCCCAATTTTTGGTTCTTAATATTCAAATTGTCAATTTTTATGCCAAATTAAATTTTAAATATTTTTTTTTTATTTCTTTGTTTTAGTCTATATCTTTCGCTTTATTGGCCATTTAGTCGAAATGTTCACTTGAACTTTTTTTAATCATTGTCTCGAAAAAGTTCCTCATTCCAAATATCCTCTTGTTTGCATATTAAATTAGTATGTGGATTTTGTTCAACGGGCAATAAACAAAGAAATCAAATTTGAAGAATAAAATATAAATAGGCTAATGCAAAAGTGAGAAACCATCGCAACGAATTAAAACTCAAGCAATAAATAAATTAATGAAAGAAAAAAAGCAATAACTGGATATTACTCTTTAACAAAGATTTGGTAAATTCAGAATTCCCAGAATGTTCGTTTGGAGAATATCATTCCTGAGTTTATTCAGATTCCGTCTCCATGGTGTAATCTTTGATCAGCGTTCTTATTGCCTTTTTTCGGAAGTAATTTTCTTCTTGCCGTGATATTACCTCACATCATAAGTTCTTTTGGTAAGAAGAAAAAAAGTTATTACGTTTTTCTCTATGTTTAAAAATCTTGATGGAATAATATTTATGTACTTGAATCCACAAGTGTAACGGACGAACACCTTCAAACGTGTATCAACCCACTTGTACTGCAATAGGCTCGTAGCCTATTTGGCAGCCTATCATGTATGTTAATGATGATCGTGCAAAATATTTGTGAAAATAAATCCTTTATTACAATTCAATTAGACCCCATTTCCCAGGGGTTTCAAACTATTTTTGGAAATTCTCATAAATGTGTTTTTGAAATCAACTTTTACGATTAAGATCAACAAAAATAATAGTTACTACTTCTTAATCAACTTCAAATGACGATTCTTCCTCACTTGATAGTATTTTTCCAAAACGCATTTTTACATTTTTGTTGGCCCAGAGTTTGGTTTTTACTAGTTTATAACGACCACTGCAACCATGATTTGGCTTTTGGCTTACATCATCTGGCCTTGCATATTATAAGCATAGAGAATGTACCAATTTGTACCAATTTCACTATAAAATAAGATTACGAACCTGGTGGGCCCCGAAGCGTATGATTGAAAGCATAACAAGCAAAGTTAAATCAACAGACAGACAGTATTGTGTCTCACCTTGAACGCCATTTTGAAAAGTAATCCCAGGATTATTCTCTTTTGTCTAATACGCCCCAACAGGCCAAAGTGCTTATGCTCATTTCGAAAGTTTTTTTTACCTTTCTATAACAGGTTTTGATGCAGTGGTGAGGATATTGATGAGGATAAAGACTGACTATTTTTAGAACTCAATCAGTTCTTAGCTCAATCACATCTTAGCTCAAGCTCAATCACTTCTATATTGATGAAGATAAGGACTGACTGTTTTTAGAACTCAATCAGTTCTTAGCTCAATCACATCTTAGCTCAAGCTCAATCACTTCCATATTGATGAGGATAAGGACTGACTGTTCTTAGAACTCAATCAGTTCTTAGCTCAATCACATCTTAGCTCAAGCTCAATCACTTCTATATTGATGAAGATAAGGACTGACTGTTTTTAGAACTCAATCAGTTCTTAGCTCAATCACATCTTAGCTCAAGCTCAATCACTTCTATATTGATGAGGATAAAGACTGACTATTCTTAGAACTCAATCAGTTCTTAGCTCAATCACATCTTAGATCAAGCTCAATCACTTCTATATTGATGAAGATAAGGACTGACTGTTCTTAGAACTCAATCAGTTCTTAGCTCAATCCTATCTTAGCTCAAGCTCAATCACTTCCATATTGATGAGGATAAGGACTGACTGTCTGACTCAATCAGTTCTTAGCCTGTAGTCAAGCAAGTTCATAGTCACGACTTGGGTTATAACTTTTAGTATAGATATAACCATATAACTCAGAATATTTTGTCAGAGACATCAGATGCACCCATATATGGGAAGGAGGACACATACAGGGGTGCATCTAGAGCAAAATATTGGGGAAGGGGGGTAATGTAACAAGGGTGCCAATGAGCAAAATCTTGGGGGGAGGGCAATGTGATAAAGATGCCAATAATTTACCAAATTGACAAATTTATTCTAAAAAAAAGAGTGAAGAAAGAGAAGAAAAACAGAGAAAGAGGACGTCAGAAAAAATATTGGGGGGAGGTGGGGTCTGTTGTCCTTCTGGCCTCCTCCTGGACCTGCCAGTGGACACATATTTGATTGTTAAAATTGTGGAGAGAAATACCGAAACTTCTGATTTTACTTCAGTTTCACTTTTTGTTTCTTTTTTTTTTTATGTAGAAAATCGATTTTGTTTGGTAAAATTAGTAGCTAGACCGCTAAATATTAAAATTCATTGTTGTCACAATCTGTGTTATAAATTTTATTTTTATTTGTACAATTTTGGGAAGTACTCAAAGGACGGTTAAATGTTTTGAAGTATTTAGCGCTTTTATTGTTTTTCTAGTGTTTAGTGTTTTAGTTGGCTATTGTTTTTTGCGTTTTAATCAGACTAAAATGTACAACCTACGAGATACAGATGTCCTAAAGCTTACAAATGCAGAAAAATTTATGTCGAAACATAGTGAATATTGTTCCAAACAACAAACAAGGCCCTTTTACTATTGAAAACCAAACATTTTTTTTTAATATCATAATTTAATATTATGATTAGTATTTTCTATTGGTGTTTCGAGGTTTCGGTATTGTCTATATTTGCACATCAATTTAGTTTCAAAACATACAACAGAGTATTGTCCCAAGAATACACAAGGAAATTTTTAAGGACCACATTCGTAGATGTCTTTTTATTTCCATTCAGTTTAATGGTTTGTACGGTTTGTATGGTTGTTTATGGTTTATGGTTTGTACGGTGACGACCTTCTAGTGTCGCTCTTGAGAGCAGTGCGCAGAAATAGAGGCCAGTCTAATACTGCTAATTTCATTCAATGGCCGTCCGGTCCCCGGACTGACCATAAGGCAAGACATTTTGTGGAATACGTTACCTAAAAGGGATGAATTGAAGCCAGGAATGGCTGTCAAAATCGTGTGCAGAAGGTAAATCCTTCGGAAAATCTGAAGCACTGACCGTGGTGCAAGAATAAATCTCGAGGAACAATCCGAGGTGAGAGAAAGAGGCTCTCTTGTTATTCCCGGATCTAGCATATACCGAGTTTGCCGCTGGTATGTGTTGGGTGGCGTATGTTGTGTTGGGGACGTGCGTTGTCTTTCCGCGCCAGCCTAAAGCTAGCAGGTGGGGTTCTCAGGACGTGGTGGACGACAATGATGGACACCTTGACACTGCCAAGGATGGCTATTTTACAAAGAGAAAAAAGATAGTCAACCCCTATCTCAAATTACTACGCCCGAGGAAGCCCTAATAGCCCAGTGGCTATTTGAGTGTCGTGGAAAAAGGGCCAATATAGCCTGAGCCGCGAATCAGATTTGTGAGTTGGCCTGGACTAATAACAATAATAAGAATATCGGCTGTGCTTTCTATTGATGTTTTCAGTCGGTTCGGAATATTAATTTGTGAATATTTTCAAAATGAATGTCTTCACGTATTTCTTTTATTGGGATCGAGCCCCTTTAAAACTATTTCATTTCTTTTTTTGTCTGTTTGCTGTAAATGTCTCTTAACTAATTTACTTTAAGATACAATACGTTTCAGTTACAATTAACAAATCCGTTTCTGGAATGCTGTCGTTCTGTCTACTTTTAAACAAAACTTTCTTTCCGCGTTAAGAAACAACCAAAACTGTGGAAATAGCATTTCCTCTCAAATGGAACTTAATTTCCTCGAATAAACAGGATTAGCCTTTAATTTCCACTCAAAGAGTCTTTTGTTAGATAATCTTTGTAGTTCTCTACAATTATTTGAAGTTATGCCTGACAGCATTTAATAGGCTGAAGCAAAAAATTATTTGAATTTGGAATGGAGCTATCAGTTCTAAATGCTGTCTAAATTGGCCTAATAAACAAAGCGTTTGGACTCATTTGAATAAAAAACAGTATCAGTCAATCACTTAAATGGATAATTTAAATACAATATGTGTTCAGCTTTTTTTTACAATCCTGAAATGGTTCTTCTCTGAATTAAAGAAAAGAAGTGAAACTACTGAAAACAAAGAGTTATATTAAAGTGAAGAGACTATACCATATATAAAAGAGAAATGCTACCCCCTTAACCCTCCACTCTTCACGCTAAAGTTTCATCAGCACTTTCCTGAAAAGTATTTTAGAAATATCAAAAGGTGGAATATAAACATAATTTATAAATAATATATAATATTGCATTTATGATATAGTAATATAATATAATATATAATAATAATATATTATAAATAATGCAATTTTTTCTTATGATCCCCTAGTGTGTCTAATGTGAATTAAGTTATTTTTTATGAAAGTAAAAATATAAGAAGATAATTAAACAGAAGATAATTCAAAAATTAAACATATTTATTTTATTAAATACCAACCTGAATCGTAATTTTTGTCAAATAAAACCGACATTACCGGCACTTTATTTGAATTATTGTCAAAGTAATACAAACTTCTTTTATTTTTAGACATCTCCCGGTTTCGTTCCCTGAGGTCTTGCTATTTTTAATTTTCTCCACAATTTGTAATGTTTTTCACAATTCTACTATTTTTAGCTTGTACAACCTCTTGCAGTAATTTACCCCTGAAATAAATTGAGCATTAAAATTAATTAATTAGCAGTTTCCTGCCACTCCTTCGAAGGATAAACGAAGAAATTCAAATTGATAGGATTTTCTAAATTCCTCCTAATAGCCTTTGGAATTAAAAGAAAAATATTTATAGTTTTATAATTTTCAGAAAGAAAGAAATTTAAGCAGGGGCGTAATTTACTATGGGACAGGATGGACTGCCCCCTTTAGACCCAAGTTTGACCCCCCCAGCTGAAATTTAGTTTCTGCCAAAACTCTTGTCAAAATTAAGATAAGCGTGTATAATTTAAGCATCTAGAGAAACAGGTTAGTTTTCTTTATTATATCTTTGCTTTTATGGTAGTATATGACTCATTTTACAGTTTTGACTGTCATTTTCGCTTGATTTGGGAAAATTGACCCCGAATTAGACCCCCCCCCCCCTAGGATTTTGACGAAATTACGCTACTGAATTTAAGATATAATAAATTCTAGAGATTGCCAAGAATAGTAGTATGTGTCTAGAAAGTGTAGTATTCTCCCATCCAACTGAACGCTAGAAGAGGTGTTAGTCACATACATGTTTAAAATAAATTCCTTCCATCGAACCCCTTTTAGATGAATTCCTTGCAAGACGTCATTTTTTGTTATTCATTTTCTGATATACCTGGATTTTCTTATATTCATTTTCTGGATTGTTGCAGTATATAGCAATGTCCATAGTTCAGTAGTTCAGACACACTGGCAGATGGACACATGACACACTTCATTTTATATGAGACATAAAACTCCTCTACTTTCAAAAGTAAAACCCCTAATACCTCTTAATTAATAATGAATGGCAAACTTTCTTCTTTTTTCAACGAGATCTATAATAAAGTAAAAAAAAAAGTTCGAATAAAAACAGATATTGTAGGAGTAAAACTAAACTATCAGAAGTACTAAAACTGTACTATCAGAAGAAGCTATACCGCGGACTTATAATATTATAAAACTGAATAAAACTGTAAAATTATAAAGCAAAACTCGGACAAAATTGTTTAAGTTCTACATGTTTATATACATGTAATAGTAACTGACATATTATAATGATCTGTAAAATGTATAAATTTAAAAAATAAAATAGTAAAAAAACTGAATTAAATAATTTCAAACTATAAAATTGGACCCATTAAACATTGAATTTTCAGTGAATTTTTATCTGAAGTGAGACATTTCTTCATGTTATATTTCTAATGTTTTTAGGAGAAGAAAGTAAGGAAACAATTATTACAATGCTTCCTAGCTATTTCAGTTACTTGTACTTATTTCAAAGGCGGATCTATCACAAAATATCGGGAGGAGGGAGGGGGTAATGTGACAAGGGCACCAATAATAGACCAAAGTGACGAGTTTATGTAAAAAATAGTTTATTTAAAAAGAAAACGGAATGAGGGCACCAGGGAAAATCTTGGGGGGCAGGATCCCCCCACCCTCTGGATCCACCCCTCTACTTATCTATTACTTATAGTATTATTTACATTGATATTTTTTTTTATTAACTAATATAAATACCACTTTGTTCCGAAAACGACGTAAATCACAGCAGTGTCATGTTTTGACATCGCTTTACCAAATCATCAACTTTATACTTAACATTTTTGTTTCAGACATTCCTTTTAAGAATAGACCACTTCATAGAAAACACAATTTTGTAGAAAAGTTCGGTTCTTTGAAGCCTGGGGAAATACAAAATTACAATTTTGTTTCAATTCAAAGAATCCACCAAACAGAAAATTGGTTACGAAACTCGATCAGAGATACCTCCTGGGCAAATAAATCACTAGATTTTTAATAGAAGCAGAACTCTTAATTTCAACAATATTTTGGAATTGAAGGAAATAAAACATCACATCCATAGGACCCTTACCGATTTTGACTCGAAACCAAAAATAGCCTATTTTATTCAAAGCCATATTATGCCAGTGTCTAATCAATTAGTCTTGGATATTTAAGATAATAGGATAATTAATTCCTTGGTTTTGGTACAGCAAAATTAATTAGTCTAGATAACTAAGGATCAGTTCGATAAATGATGGCCCAAACACAAGGGGAAAAAACTGCTCACTAGTTTATACCCTCGTAAGCGTTTTAAACTCAAGAACTCCCCAACTTGAACTCACTCCGAAAAACAGTTCCTATAGTCCTGTCAAAAGGATTTTATCAGGTCATTTTATTAAGAATCAAGATTACCATTTACCTAGAATTAGTAATAGCTTATTTCCTGTTTGTTAAAAACGAGAAAACAAGACTAAATATAAGACATATTTCATTGCGAAAAAATACAGGTTACGTGAATTAGTGCGTTAATCACCGTTTTTGTGCAGATTGAATAGAAAAACCAGTTTTTTTCACTTGAAAGTAAGGAGCAAGATTATAACTTAAAACGAACAGAAACTATTCCGTAAATGAGGGGGCTGCCCCCTCCTCAAGACCTCGCTCTCTGAACTAAAGTTTTTTAGCACTTTAAAAAGAGCTTCTTCTTCTAACTAAACGACGCTTGCGTTTCGGGGGTCATTCTTAAGAAATTGGGAAAAAAGTAAAGTTTAGCCCAAACAGTGCAGTATTGAGAAGGGGGCAACCCGTTCATATACGGAATAATTTATGTTAGTTTGAAGTTCTAATGTTGCTCCTTGCTTTCAGTTGTAGAAACTTTTCTTTTGTTTAATTTATCATCATTTTTAAAATAATACCGAGAAATTTGGTACCCTCTCCATGGAAAATTTCCTCTCCCACGGAAAATTTCTCCATGGAAAGCTCCCACAATGAAAATAACCCCCCCCCCCCCTGAGACGATTTCTCCGGACGATTCCACCCTCGCTGAAAATTCGCCCAGGAAAATTTCTTGCGGACGATTTCGTCCAAAAAATTCTTCATAGCATACTTTCATTTGAAAAAAAAAATTCCATTTCTGAGCATTTTTTTAAGTCATGCTGAAAATTCCCTCTCAGTAGAAAATTATTCCGGGAATCCCCCCCCCTTCCAGTGGAAATATACTCCCAGGGAAGACTCCCGATTGGAGAATTTCTCCCACGAAAAATTGACCCATAGAGAATTTCTTCCACAGAAAATATCCCCCAACGTACACTTTATCCTGGGGCTATGGGGGGTCATATTACCGCCAAAGACATATTTATTGGACCTTTCAACCATGCTAAACAAAATGGCTATCTCACAGTTTCGATCTGATGACTTTGGGGGAAAGGGGGCATGGGAGGGGGAAGTTGCCCTACAATATTTTTGTTCACTTACAAGGGCGCTAAAACTTTTAACTTCAGTTCAAATGAGTTCTACCTTTGCTTAAAAGCTGGTGGTTCAATGTAATTTCTTTATTCGATAAAAACTTCAAAGAAAAATAATACATTTTTGAGTTGAAGGATACCCTATACCTAAAGGAAAAGACGAAATATTGGAGAACAAAGACAAAACTAGCTAAATAACAGCTAGTGAAAAACAGAGGAAAATGCAAATATTTTTAGACCTCCGCTAAATCGTTCTCACTAAGGATTTAAAATTAAAAAAAAATACAGATGAAAGTAAAAATTCTTCATAGCATACATGCATTTGAAAAAAAAAACTTTCATTTCTGAGCATTTTTTAAGTCATGCTGAAAATTCCCTCTCCGTGCAAAATTATTCCCGGAACCCCCCCCCCCTCCAGTGGAAATATACTCCCAGGGAAGACTCTCGATTGGAGAATTTCTCCCACGAAAAATTGACCCATAGAGAATTTCTTCCACAGAAAATATCCCCCAACGTACGGAAATATTATTCACATGTAAAATTGAGTCGGCAAAGGTAAAGTAAGGCAAATAAAAGAATTTCATATTGGAATTCTGGCAAATACCCCCAGTGTAAAATTTCCCCTGGAAAATTCAGCCTCGGAAACTTCCCTTCCCACGAAAAACTCTCCCCGTGGAATACTCATGATAAATGTCTGTATACTTCCTAATAACAAATATATACGTAAACAATGGGGAAATTTAATAACTTGAAACACTTTATCCTGGGGCTATGAGGGGTCATATTACCACCAAAGACATATCTATTGGACCTTTCAACCATGCTAAACAAAATGGCTATCTCACAGTTTCGATCTGACGACTTTGGGGGAAAGGGGGCATGGGAGGGGGAAGTTGCCCTACAATCTTTTTGTTCACTTACAAGGGCGCTTAAACTTTTAACTTCCGTTCGAATGAGTTCTACCTTTGCTTAAAAGCCGTTGGTTCAATGTAATTTTTTTATTCGATAAAAACTTCAAAGAAAAATAATACATTTTTGAGTTGAAGGATACCCTATACTTAATGGAAAAGAGGAAATATTGGAGAACAAAGACAAAACTAGGTAAATAACAGCTAGCGAAAAACAGAGGAAAATGCAAATATTTTTAGACCTCCGCTAAATCGTTCTCACTAAAGAACTAAAATAAAAAAAAATTACAGATTAAAGTAAATCGGAAAATATTAAACGACAAATCTTACGAGCAAAACTTAACAGAACTCTCTCTTTTTACGCTGGCTGTGACTTACTCGTTTTTCGTTATTTATTCTATGTTCGAAAATTCTTCATTTTGAAGTTCAAATGGTAGAAATTCAAAGGGTGAAATTCGAATTTTATTAGGCTGATCAGGATTATTGGTCATATTATTCATTGTCTAATTACCGACTAGATTGAAAACGTTAATACCTTTGTTTACGCAGTCTACAGCAGTGGCAGATCCAGAGGAGGGGGGGCGAGGAAGTGCTCTCCCCCGCTAGCGTAGTCTAAAGTAGTGTAATTTACTTAATTAACGCAAGTTTGCGTTCATTAAACTTGCTCCTAACGCAAGTTTATCGGATCAACCTATTTTGCCACCCCCCCCCAAAAAAAAATTCTGGGTCCGCCCTTGGTCTACATCCAGGGTATTTTTGAAGTTGGAAAGGAATGAAGAACTTGGTTTCCCTGATTTTTTCTTTTCACACGTTTGGTAACCATGGAGAATTACAATCTATTAGTTTATATGTTACTTAATATTATTAAATATTTATCAATTAATACAAATTACAATTTTACCTTGTCTCTAATTTCTTGTCTCATATTTTCTCTTTCTTCTTCCATTTTCCTGTGTTTTTCTTTTCGTCTATCTTCTGCCTCTTTTATAGCCTCTAACCTTTCTCGTTCGGCCTCCTCTTCCTTTTCCTTGTCTCCACTCTCTTCGCCTCCTCCTCCTATAAATCGTTTCATAAAATGAAAGCCTTTTTTTAACTGTTCTCAATTTTTTGAAAAGGAACTACAATCAACTTTAATTAGTTAGTCCTAATTAGTTAGTCCTAAGATATATTGGTTCAAAACAGAATAAATTACAATTTATTATTTTCATATAATATTTGGGCATTTTTATGAGAAAATGTCTGCTGGCATTTTCATCGCCGAAATTAAGAGAAAAAAAACTCATCCCCTAGATATTGGATGACCTTAAGATTGGGAGTCTGATGCTTTACTGTCCTGTATCCCAGCCAGCTTGGTATTTGGTTTTAAACATTGGCGCATTATTTATTGAAAACTTTACTGGAAATAAATACCTTTTAAATGTTTTTACTCTTTTGACTTTAGTAAATAAGAAATATTAAAAGTTTAAGGAATACATATCAGTATATGTTTATTAAACTGACAATCCTTGATCATTGTTCTCTTTTTTTTTGTAAAGTGCAAATTATGTTCAAGACATGGGGGTTGTCAGCCCTACTCATGTTAATTTCTGCTAGTTTTGAGTTTGACTCAGTGATTTATTGTAATTTCTCTTTGTTTTGGTTTTCATCTATTTATTGATGGGGATTTTGTGGTAGTTTTACACTTGGAAGATTAATGACTTTATTTCTGCTCATTTTTGGTTTGGTGGAGCTCTTTTCTTTCCAGAAACACAAGTCTGGATATTGGACCACACACAAAACGGTCGTCATCAGCAGAAGCACTAATGTATTAAAATTAAAACTAAAATATTTAAACAGAACAAAATAATAATTTCCAGTTCATTCACAAGATTTGTCTCTGAGGGTTCAGATAATTCTTACATTAAGGCAATATCAAAGAAGAAAATTCAAACTCAAGATTTCGGATGAACCCAGTTATTGAACTCTCTCAGACATATCTAGTAATGAACAAGAAGTTATTATTTTGTTCTGCATAATTATGCTAGTTTTAATTGTAATACTTTAGTGCTTCTGCTGGTGACGACCGCTGTATATGTGGTCGAAATATCCAGACTTTTGTATATGTTTTCACTGTCTAATAAATGGACTTATCTCCATTCGAACCTTTATTTGCTATATTAATAAAATTATAGAGAAAGAATAGATATGTTCTGTTTTCAGGGTTTATCACGCAACAAAATGGCCTCTCAAGGATGTTCATAAGCATAATGATTTCGTAAAAGAAATTTTATCTTTTCCGTTACGTAAAGTTAAGCCTGTTACGAGTTTTACCTGTCTTATATTGAAACCACTGTATATAAATGATATAACAGTAAGATAACGGCTCAGTGATTTTTTGCTACTACATCCTCGGCACGTACAAACAATTCGTCCCATTGAATCTGTCATCAGCGGCCCAGTGTATATTACCCTGGAACGCGTATTTTCGCAGAAACTTTCTCAAAATGCCTTTGAAACCAACTCGAGACTTCGAAACCTACTTGTAGTTCCTAAGAACATTCTAATAATAACATTGCACTACTAATTATCGATTCTTATATATGTATTAGTGTAAGTCGCTTTAAGGTCAGATTCTTTAAAAGTCAGCTCTACAAAAATAAAGCCAAGTTTCGCGTTCAAGAGAAATCGGACTTATTTAAACTTAAAAAAACTTAGTGTCACTTAGTCTTATACTTCTTTAAATGTTCTTCGGAGCACTTTCATCTCGGTTCGGCTTTGTATTATGGTTGAAATACTGAATGATCATACTGTATTATATTTATATACAGTGGTTGAAACGTTGTTGAAATGAATTTTTCGAGGTCTTGACATGTGCGCGTGCCCGTCTCAAGGGGGGTGTTCTTGACTGCAGTTATGATTGTTGTTTCAATTTTACTTTTAGTTTCAAATTTTTATAGGTAGAAGATAAGGTAAAGAATATGGCTTTGGACTTTATAGTCCCTACCGATGGTGCTTCATTGCCCCTCAGTCAGAGTAGTGCTATGGGGGGAGGGGGGAGTCAATTATCCTGTACTTTCACCCACCCTCCCTATTTACCCTCCGAAGATTTCTCAACGCACCGATTTAGAGCAGGGCGACTAGGGCTTAAATTTGAGAGTCAGACCACTGACCCCTGTCCCCAAGGCCGTATCCAGGGGGTGGGGGTTTTGACCTCCCCTCCCCGAAATGTTTGTCCGACTCCTAAAAAACGTAACAAAAATGAATATAAACAAATTTTGATGCGTCTCTTAATTATTTTTTTTTAGAATGGCAAGGCTTCGGTTTGACTCTTTTTAAGCCTTTATTTCCAACAATCATGGGTCACACACAGCCTACAATAGATTGGTGCCATTACAACAAGATCTTAAAGGTCAGACAATAGAGCATGGGTATCTCATCGGCTGGTAAGACTAGATTCCTTACCAAAAAGTTGCGGTGACTCTCTTAAAAAAAAAAAAATCATTGCTTTAATTTCATTGGTTTACGTCTGTGACTTATTTTCGTAAGCAAACCAAGTTATTTCTCATTTCTGGATTGACAAATAACCCGCTCTTTTTAAAACCTGATTAGTTTAAAAGCTTCCTATGAGAACCTTGAAGCCAATGAGAAAAACTGAAATTTAAAAGCTACTTCAATGGTCTGCTTTTGAGACAGAAAAAAGAACGAAGAGGTTTTGAGTCGCAAAATCATTTAAAAGTAAACTCTTTTTTTCCTATAGACATATCCTAACTTATTCAAAAGTTTACTTTCTTCTAGAAATTTAGAATTGAAAAATATTTCACTCTTTCGAAAGCTTTGCAGGGGTTATAAAGCATGTATTAGGTTTAAACCAAAGACCTTAATACTAGACACCAAACGTCAGTGAAGTTACATTAGAGAGGTCGAGACAAGTTAGATTTCCTGAGGACGGCAAATACAATAAAAAAAGCGGAAAAGTTGATCTGTATTTCCCGTAGAAGACAAATAGGTACTTGTGCATTTTATGATACCCACCGCTATATACTGTACAAGGAACTACTAATGGAAACCCGTCAAACGGGTATTTGCAAGAGATAAATTGATGGCAAAGTGTGATTGCTAATTGCGTTTACAATATTTAAACTGTTGTTTTTCGGGGTTTAGGGGGAGGGGAAGGTACCTAGGTTAGGTTAGGTTACGTATTTAATATATGCTATTCTTTACACACACACCTTAATGTGCAAAAATATAGCCCAAATTTGTTAATCTAATCTTTTTGTTTGTATAAATCTCCTATTTTATTATATTTCATTAGCTTTAACCAAACTTGACTTCTTTTGTGGGTACCGTATAATACATTCGAGGGTACCGTATTCGTGGGTACCGTATAATACACAAGCACTAACAAATACAACAGAGCTATTATTAATAGCACTAGAAATCCTAGAGAATTAATAGCACTAGAAATCCTAGGGAATACGTGTAGGAATAATCCCCTATGTCTTGGAAAAACCTTTTTTCGGTGCTTTCTTTTCAAAAAAGTAGATAATTTAAACAAATGAAATAGAAAAAATTAATTTAATATACTGAAAAATGACAGTGGACACAAATAAAAAAAAACTTTAAACAATAAAAACCCAAAACATTTCAGCTCCACATCCAGAGACCCTAATAAACGGTGAAGAAAGCAACTCATGGTAATCTTTGAGATACTTTCATAAAAAAAAATCTTACAATTTTTCATTTCAAACGACCAAAGTACCGCCAAAAAATAAAGACACCGTACATAAGAAATCGACATAAAGAAAAATACAAATTTTTAAATCTTTATCTTTTTGTCTCTCCTAATCAATATTTTTCCCTTAAATTTTTGGGTTTTAATAATTTTTTTCATTTTAATGTAAATTTTTTTGTTTCAGATTTGTTTTATTTCATATTGTGACAAAATTTCGATCAAAATTTCAAATAACAAAATTTTATATCAAACCAAAAAAAATACCATAATAAAATAAACACAAATCCCATAAGAAAATCGTCGTAAAAGTAAAATAAAGTTTTAGAATTAATATTTAAATTATTGAAGTTTTTGTCTGACCTAGTCTTCATACTGTCAACATTTTTCTCTTAAATTTTTTAGATTTAATAATTTTCTACATTTTAATATCAATTTTTTGTTTTAGTTATGTTTTCCTTCACATTGTGACATTTCCTTCAATTGTGAAATTGATTACGTTGTAACCTATTTATAGTCTTTTACTTGATGATAGTGAGCATTGACATCCCTGTATTATAAATTAAAAATTTTGCCAAATTTACCAATTTTTTCATATCAAACCACCAAAATACCATAATAAAATAAACACAAATCACATAAGAAAATAGTCGTAAAAGTAAAATGAAGTCTTAGAATTAATAGTTAAATTCTTTAAATTTTTTTTCTGACCTAATCATCATACTTTCAACATTTTTCTCTTAAATTTTTGTAATTTAATAATTTTCTACATTTTAATATCAATTTTTTTGTTTTAGTTATGTTTTCCTTCACATTGTGACATTTCCTTCAATTGTGAAATTGAGTACGTTGTAAACTATTTATAGTCTTTTACTTGATGATAGTGTGTATTGACGTCCCTGTATTACAAATTTAAAATTTTGCCAAATTTACCAATTTTTTCATATCAAACCACCAAAATACTATAACAAAATAAACACAAATCACATAAGATATCGTCGTAAAAGTAAAATGTAGTTTTAGAATTAACAGTTAAATTCTTTAACTTTTTTATCTGACCTAATCATCATACTTTCAACATTTTTCTCTTAAATTTTTAGATTTAATAATTTTCTACATTTTAATACCAAATTTTTGTTTTTAGTTATGTATTATGTATGTAATTTTCTACATTTTAATACCAAATTTTTGTTTTAGTTATGTTTTCCTTCACATTGTGACATTTCCTTCAATTGTGAAATTGAGTACGTTGTAACCTATTTATAGTCTTTTACTTGATGATAGTGAGTATTGACATCTCTGTATCATAAATGTAAAATGTTGCCAAATTTACCAATTTTTTTCATATCAAACCACCAAAATACTATAACAAAATAAACACAAATCAAATAAGAAAATCGTCGTAAAAGTAAAATGAAGTTTTAGAATTAACAGTTAAATTCTTTAACTTTTTTATCTGACCTAATCATCATACTTTCAACATTTTTCTCTTAAATTTTTTAGATTTAATAATTTTCTACATTATAAAACCAAGTTTTTGTTTTAGTTATGTTTTCCTTCACATTGTGACATTTTCTTCAATTGTGAAATTGAGTACGTTGTAACCTATTTATAGTTTTTTACTTGGTGATAGTGAGTATTGACATCCCTGCATCATAAATGTAAAATTTTGCCAAATTTACCAATTTTTTTCATATCAAACCACCAAAATACTGTAACAAAATAAACACAAATCAAATAAGAAAATCGTCGTAAAAGTAAAATGAAGTTTTAGAATTAACAGTTAAATTCTTTAACTTTTTTATCTGACCTAATCATCATACTTTCAACATTTTTCTCTTAAATTTTTAGATTTAATAATTTTCTACATTTTAATACCAAGTTTTTGTTTTAGTTATGTTTTCCTTCACATTGTGACATTTTCTTCAATTGTGAAATTGAGTACGTTGTAACCTATTTATAGTTTTTTACTTGGTGATAGTGAGTATTGACATCCCTGTATCATAAATGTAAAATTTTGCCAAATTTACCAATTTTTTTCATATTAAACCACCAAAATACTATAACGAAATAAACACAAATCACATAAGAAAATGGTCGTAAAAGTAAAATGAAGTTTTAGAATTAATAGTTAAATTCGTTAACTTTTTTGTCTGACTTAATCATCATACTTTCAAAATTTTTCTCTTAAATTTTTGAGATTTTATAATTTTCTACATTTTAATATCAAGTTTTTGTTTTAGTTATGTTTTCCTTCACATTGTGACATTTCCTTCAGTTGTGAAATTGAGCATGTTGTAAGCTATTTATAGTCTTTTACTTGATGATAGTGAGTATTGACATCCCTGTATCATAAATGTAAAATTTTGCCAAATTTACCAATTTTTTCATATCAAACCACCAAAATACTATAACAAAATAAACACAAATCAAATAAGAAAAACGTCGTAAAAGTAAAATGAAGTTTAAGAATTAATAGTTAAATTCTTTAACTTTTTTGTCTGACCTAGCCATCATACTGTCAACATTTTTCTCTTAAACTTTTTAAATTTAATTTTTTACATTTTAATTTAAATTTTTTGTTTTAGATTTGATTTCCTTCATGTTGTGACATTTCCTTCCATTGTGAAATTGAGCATGCTGTAAGCTATTTATAGTCTTTTACTTGATGATAGTGACTTTTAATATACGAGTACCTTATCTTATAGATATAAAATTTTGCCAAATTTATAAAAGTGTTTCATATCAAACAACCAAAATGCCATAACAGAATAAACACAAATCACGTACGAAAATCGACGTAAAAAAATTAATATTTAGAATATTATTAAATTCTGAATTTATGAATAGTCAGCATACTGTCAACTGTTTTTTCATGGTTTTGTGATATTTTATAATTCTTTGCTGTCTGATATCCAACTCTTGTTTTAGAATTGTTCTCCATCAAAACTGCGATAAAGGGAAATATGAAATCTTTTGAAAATGAACATAATTGAATTATTTAGTTTTACTTGACCGTAGTGATGTTTGGGTTAAATAAATATAATAATATTACCATCTTTCATATCAAACAACGACGTTATTTTCTTGGAAAACTGATTATGAAAGAACTTGCGATCGAACATGATAACCTACCGATGTATACTGGTCTCAATCTGTGAAAGGCATTGCATGTCGAACGAACAAACTCAAAATATTAATGACCAGAATATTAATGACCAAAAGATAAATGACCATATTTCATTTAGTTTTCCGACTATTTTTGGGTTCTAGAATTCATCATTGAATTGGTTATGAATTTGGCTGTAGGGAGATAATAGTTAATTCATGCTCTATTTTTGAACCTAACTTGGTTTGATGAAACTAAATTTCCAAAAATGTCGCATTTGATCACGAAATAATTACAAAAATATTCCAAAACAAAAAGGGAGAGCCATTATAAGAAAAGTAAACGTTCTGGGCTTACACTTGAAAGAAACAAACGACATTAAAACTTAAAACGAATATAAATTGGTAAATATGGCTAGGATCTAGGTGAATATACCACTCGAGGCCTTTTTTTTATGTTCTTTCCGAATATCATAATCGCTTTACTCGAAAATTATATCTGAAGTCCTTTATCGTAATTGCAGCGACAGCTGCAACCTAGCGATATACCCTTAAAGATGTCATTTACATCCTATCAAAGGCTGTATTTCAGGGTTGCCACCGTCGGTAGGATTTTACTAGATCAAGTAAAAAAAAAATCTAGTAAATTTAGAAGATCTAGTAAATTTCTCGAAATCTAGTAAAAAGTCATGATTTATAGTTAACAAAACTTTTTTTATTTTCCATGAATTCAGGAAAAAAGTTAGGGTCCATTTATTACAAAATCTGATTTCGATTACGTTAGATATTAAGTCTACTATAGGTTTCCGGAAAGTTCAATCATACTATGAAAACGAAAGAAAAGAGGAAAAGACAGAGAAAAAGAGAAAAAAGGAAGAAAAGGGAAAAAAGATTGTGAAGATCCTATTGATTATCCTCCTATAGTAAAAATCGATGCTTGATGGTTCGCAAAATTTTTTTTTAGCATTTAGTAAAAACAGATACGATTTAGTAAATTTTTCCTTTCAGATTTAGTAAATTCTTCCAGGCCAGGGTGGCAACGCTGCTCTATTTTGCCATGTGTGACTCATGTTTCAACTCGTGTACCACTAAATTGAATCAACTGTGGCGAAATCAAGAACCGGAAAATACATGGAAAATACATGATTTAAGCTATATACGTATTTTGACATTAGGGGGAGGGGTGGGGATAAACTATATTGGAGCTGCAAGTCGAAATGTGTTAACTTCAATTATATTGTATATATGAAGTAAAGATTGTAGTTTCTAACCCTTTTCTAGTCAAATTAAGGGGAAAAGGTATCACGTTAATGTCTCAACAAAGGCTTAAAACTGAATTTTTGAGAAAAGCAATTACTATATTGGGAAAGAGCACAAAAAAGGGATCGAGTAGTGTGTTGACCTAATTCCTAGCTCAGTAATGGAGAGAGTCTCCATATTTACCCATGAATTATCCAACGTATGAAGAGGGTTAAAATCCCCTGAAATTTCCCTTAAAGCTTCATGTTCGCGATCATAAAGGCTTCCTTCTACGCTTCTCAGACATAATGAATGTGATGTTGTTATTTTTCATCAATATCATAGGGCTCTTTTGAGTGCTTTTTCTCACGTTTTCCTATCTATTGTTTTGATTTTATCAAGTTGGTTATTTTTGACGGGTAAAACTATACTTAAACAATTTTTCAATTATTTCTTTTCATTAAATACGAAAAAAAACATTCTAGTCCATCATTTTCTAACTTTACTCGAAAGTTCTAAATTGGGATTCCGTTTTTAAGTATTTAAGCATGAATACAGGCTTTTATCAAACAAATCAACGTTAAACAACCGATGCTATACCGATGCAACCGACGCTATAAGTAATGTCGATTAAATTTCGACTACTGCCAATAATAAGTAGCGTAGATTCGACATTATAAGTAACACTGATTAAACAATTGACGTTAAAAATAATTAAGCGAATTACGCTGACCAAATCATCAACAAGAACAAATTAATGACAATTAGGGTCGTGTATCTTCGATGATCATTCTATACGAAACATTGCATGAACCGTTACCCGAACGAGGCTTAACCACAAACTTTCTATTTTAGCACAACTAAGTCGTCGCCTAAAAGAAGAAGCAAATACACTAGAAAGTGTTCTAGCCTTAAGATGGGAATTCATTTTAGACAACAATACTTTTGCAGTTGTGTCACAAGATTTCTGCAAAAAGGGCAATTTGTTTTAGGAAAACTCAATTCAGCTACTGTCATGTTATCTCCCTTTTTTTCTGGAATACCGTCAATAATGGAAATTTAATCTCCTGATAGAGCCTGACTTCCAGAGCCAAATGGCTTAAAATATGGACACTAATTTTGGAATAGTTTCAGAACCAATGTCACGGTATTGATTCTGGAAGCATTAATGCTTTTTATGGATCTGAAGCCATTTTAGTTTCTGAAGCCATTTTAGGATCTGAAGGATTTTAGGATTTTATGGATCTGAAGCCATTTTAGTTTCTGAAGCCATTTTAGGATCTGAAGGGTTTTAGGATTTTATGGATCTGAAGCCATTTTAGGGCCGGTGATCTGAAGTCACCGGCCCTCATCAATAGACTTCAGAATGTTTGCTTTACATTATCCTAGGATCATAAAAGAGTCAATAGAGACATTAGTATAAGTTATAGTATTTCTTCTTTGGGAAGGGGGCAGTAGTTAGCCCTCTGAAAGTTTTAAATTGCATAAAGTCAGTAAATATAGATTTTTCTTGGGGCCAATGTAAGTTTTCTAGGGGGCATCACTGCCCAGACGGGCTCCCTTAGCTAAGCCAATGCATTTGAGCCATAAGGTAGCCTATATTTGCACAAGGAGCTAAAATCTAATTAGGACTGAGGCTTGAATCGTGCGCTATAATAAGAGCAAAAATGTTGGTTAAAACTTTTTTTTATATATAGGAGTGTTAATCCCACCTCCTCTCTTCTGGGTGACCTTCAAATTTTCTTTAAAAATATCTCATAATTTATCTAATGTCACCTACTTTTTTCTTAATAAAAAAAAAAAAACTTCTTCAAAAAATTCAATTTATTAAGATTATATAAAGATTGAGCATTCCAAAATATACCAGGGTATAAAAATAGAGGTATACCACAATTCAATTTCCTTATACCTTTTAGGTTCATCCGATATCTAAGACTGCCCTTCCCCCTTAGGGCACCTCTCCATCGTGAGCTTAAATTACACTTTTCATATCCTTTTTCATCAACCTCTATTTCCCCCAATATATAAATCACAAGTTAAAACTTGTAACTGAAAAATTATTTACGCAACATCTATTCTTATTTTATTAGTTACCAATTTATTATCTTTTTTAGTTTATTATATAACTTTGTTTTAATTCCCAATTTCACTTTGGTCTTTCAGAAACACAACCGATTATGTAAACTTTCTGAATGTTGTATATTCATGAAGAATAAGGACATATTATCTAAAATGATAAAAAATGTTTTATCAATTGAATGCCAAATGCTCTCTTTATAATTTAATCTGAGAATCTATATGATAAAGTGAATTTAAAAGTATTCTTTATACTAAATGATAAATGTAATTTTTAAAACTTCTTTTCAAAAATGGATTTTAAAGTAGAGAATACATTTTTTGTTTCTCGAGGATCTGAGTATAAGTAAAAAAGAGGGGCACAAAACGGACTGGCTTCTAACTATACAGCAATTTGATGTCAGTGGCGGATCCAGGGGGCGAGGGGGGCGCGCGCCCGCCCTAACGCAGTCTAAAGTAGTGTAATTTATTTAATTAACGCAATTTTGCGTTAATTAAACTTGCTCCTGACGCGGATCAACCTATTTTGCGCCACTCCCATAAAAAAAAGTCCTGGATCCGCCCTTGTTTGGTGTCAGTTATAAATGCATATATGAATTATTCGGTAAATTGAGAAGAACGAGTTAAAAAAAATCAAGTCCAAAAAAATATCAAAACCAATCTTTAAAATTGACCCTTAGCCTCAGAAGCCGGGTTTGATAAAGGTAACAATGTTCTTCCTATTTAGGAGAATACTAATTTGTGTGTGTGTGTGTGTAGATCAAACACATCGAAAAATTCCCTTATTCTCAAAGTATTGTTTGGAAAAAAAACTGTCTTGTGTAAAAGTCTGGGGATTGAAGGGATGGTAGCCCCTCTCCTATTTTGGATCAACCCTGAATAATGGTAAAACGGGCATAATTCAAACATAAAAAACAAGTTTTTTTTTTAACGAATGGTTTTTCAAACAAAAGTAAACAGTATCGGTAAAATTTAAATGCAAAAGACTTTTCACTTATATGCGGGGTTTTGTCACCCCTTTCTTCAGTCACTCACTCTTTGCACTGAAGTCTGACTCTCTTATCATCTCAATATTTATGGAATAAAAGTTCTAACACACGAGCAATGAGATAAAAAGTTTTTTTTTTAGTTCAAATTTGTTTGTAAGTTAAGTTAAAATTGTAAAGTTTATATTTGCTTCGTCACGTTCCTCGAACGATGTGTAAGTTTAAATTCTAAAGTTTAAAGTTGCTTCGCCATGCTTCTAGAACGATGTGGCTCAGACAGCAAATTTTTAGTCCAAATGTTTTGAAAATGAAATACTTATAATTACCAACCGGGTCCACTAGTAAAATGTACATGGGTGCCGTTTTTTAACAGAAAGTAAGGAGCGACAATAAAACTTAAAACGAACAGAAATTATTCCGTATATGAAAGGGGCTGTCCCCTTCTCAACGCCTCGCTCTTTATACTAAAGTTTTTTAATTGTTTAAAAAATTAAAATTGTGTGACAGAAAACAATTTATTTGATTTTCTTAATCTTAGTTTTAATGTTTTATTTTGAACAGACTACTTTGATAATGCGTTACTTTTTATAAACACTGAGTCTAAAGACACAAAATATTTTGGTGTTTGGTAACCAAATTCAAAATTCAAATTCAAATTAAAAAAAAAAAAACCGTCCAACGCTTCGGCATTGCTCAACAGAACTGAATGCTGGGAGTTTATATCTTAGTTTTTGTAAGCAGGCTATTGTTGTATTTATTTTTGTAATTACTTAATTTTTTGATTTTTGTATAGTTTTACTTTAATTGACATACTTTTTTCATTGCCTTTAGAAAAATGTTTGTCTTTACGCTTCATTAAATAAAAAAAACAAGTCTTTTCAACTGAAAGTCAGAAGCAACACTAAAACTCAAAACGGACAGAAATTATTGCGTATACTAGAGGGGATGCCTCCTCCTCAGCACCTCTCTCTTTACGCTACTGTTTTTCGGCACTTTAAAAAAAGTTACTTATTTTTCTAATTAAGTGACCCTTGTGTTTCACGTGTCGTGTTTAAAGAATTGGGACAAATTTTAAACTTTATCGTAAAGAGCGAGGTGTTGAGGAGATGGCAACCCTCCTCATATACGCAATAATTTCTGTTCGTTTTCAGTTTTAATGTTGCTTCTTGCTTTCAGTTGAAAAAAAACTTGTTTTTTACATTTAATTTCTGATCGTTTTTTAAATAACGCCATGATATCTGGCCCTACCTCCACGGCTCTACCTTTAAGGTACAGATTTAATCTTCCCCTAGAGCTTGTTGACAATTTAATAAGGGAAAATGACCTAAGGACCGATAATGATTAACCATTTATCATTGGTTATTTTATCAGTTTTGATGCTTAAAGATTGACCGTAAAGATTTAATATACATATTTGATGTTTATGATTGACCCTGCACCCCCCCCTGCCCTACCATAATTAATGTAGAGATGTGTTTAAGGTACAGATTTAACCTTACCCTGGAGCTTGGTGACAATTTAATACGGGAAAATGACCTAAGGACTGATAATGATTAACCATTTCTCATTGGCTATTTAACCAGACTTTATGTTTATGATTGGCCGTATAGATTTAATATACATACTTGCAGTTTATGGTTGACCATGCACCCCCCCCCCCCTACCAAAATTCTTATCCTATGGACAGTTCAATTCTGACGAAAATTTACCCGGACAATTACCCTTAACAGCTCCACGCGAAAAGTTGAATTGGTAAAGAGAAAACAAGACATATAAAGCAATTTCGTATAGGAATTCTAGCAAATTCACCCACTGTAAAATTAACTTTACCCCCTGAAAACTTCCCTCTCCATGAAAAATTATCCCCGTGTAAAGTCGACCCAGCAAAAATTCATCCTTCCCTCCCCAGCCGAAAAAATATATGTAGGCTATACTTCCCAATAACAAATACTATACGTAAACAATGGGGAAGTTTTATAACTTAAAAACCTTTCCCCGGGGGCTGTAGGGGGTCATTTTATCTCCAAAGATATAACTATTGGGCCTTTCACCTATGTTGAACAAAATAGTTATCTCAAAATTTTGATCGGATAATTTTGGGGAAAAAGTGGCGTGGGAGGGGGCCTAGTTGCCCTTCAGTTTTTTTGGTCACTTAAAAAACACACTAGAAACTTTCCAATTCCGTTAGAATAAGCCCTCTCCCGATGTTCTAGGCCCACTGGGTCGATACGACCACCCCTGGGGGAAAAACAAACAAATAAATATGCATCTGTGATCTTTCTTCTGGCAAAAATTACATAATTCCACATTTCTGCAGATATGAGCTTGGAACCTCAACAGTCGGGTTCTTTGATACGCTGTATCTCATGGTGGGATTTTAATTAAAATTATATGACTTCTAGAGGGTTTTCCCGCCTTTTTTCAAAACTCAGACAATTTTCTTCAAGTTCGTAGCTTTTGATGGGTACGACTAAACTTAATGAAACTTATATATTTGGAATCAGCATAATAAGCCCATTCTTTTGATATATCTATTGGTATCACAATTCTGTTTTTAGAGTTTTGGTTACTATTTAGCCGGGTCGTTCCGTAGTTGCAGTTCGTTACCACGAACTGTTTAATTACACATCAAAATCCAAACAAAGATCATTGAAATATTGATCGTTTCTTCTGTGTTACCAAAAGTATTGTTTTACTCATAAATTTGTACGGGTCATAAAATGCAATTGCACAAATAGAAAAGGTTTTTCAACTCAAATAAGGAGCAAGTTTAAAACTTAAAACAAACTGAAATTACTCTGTATATAAGGGGGACTGGCCAATTCTCAACACCTAGCTCATTAAACATAAGTCTTTTAGTGCTATGAAAAATATTTTTTTTTCCAATTGCAAATTTTCTTTAAAAATTTGGACAAAAGCCAAACTTCACAGTAAAGAGTAAGGAGCTAAGGAGGAGACAGGTCCCTTCATATAAAGAATAATCTGTTCAAATAGGTTTCAAATCTGTTCCTTGCTTTCAGTTGAAAAGCTCCTTTTCTTATTTAATTTCTGATTGTTTTTCAAATCACATCCAGGCCTAACCAAGACATAATTTGAGGTACCGGTCCCTTAAATCCCTGGTTATTGCTGTTAAAATGTGTAAATCAATAATTGTACGTTGATTAGTACCGTCATACATTTAAATTTGCAATTTCAATATTGGATAAATTCGAATATGCTTATAAAAATGGCGATGATTAGCAATTTTGGTAAAAAGTTCTTGTTAATTTTACTATTAAAGAATTGTTGTTGGATGAAAAGGAGTATTATTGTTTGTATGGATGGAAATTTTGTGAGATTTTTGATCTTCTGCATAACTGAAGCCACCACAACCTCTAAAATAGGATTTTCTTATCGATAAATACTTTTAAGATTAAATGCATAATAATTAGATACATTATTGATTGGATAAATTGATCCATTTACCGGAAATCCTTGTAGTTTAAGATTTACTGTATTTTGTTTCATTTTCGCATGCAATTTAATTGCTCTTTTTATTTAAGAGTTATATCCTAAAATTACTTAAAAATAAACATATTCCTACGAAGAATATCCTGAAATATATTTACTATATATTTATACCTGAATTCATTAAAATTTTTAAATCTTTAGAAACCCTGCGTTTTGAGATAGAAGCAACCATTACAATTTTAGATTATGATGATGAGATTATTTTTTTAATGAGAAAATAGAAATAATGAAAAATACAAAAAAATTAATAAGGAATTCAATTAAAAGAAACACATAGGCTACCTGATAAAAAAGAGAAAAATTTAGATTCATTAAGTAAAGCTTAGATGCATTCAGTGGCGCCAGTTGGGGAAGGGGGCAGGGAAGTGAGAATGTACTCCCCAGACCCCCTCCCCACAAATTATGAAAAAAATACCTTTTTGGGGTATTTTCATTAAAAAGTTGAAAAAAATGACAAATTTGTCCCCCTAGATTTATAATAATACATTTTACACCCTCCTCACTGAATTTTTATAAATTGACGTCACTGAATATATTTATGTGTGAATCACTTTGCTATTCCATAATGAATTTCCGCAAAAGTGTGACACAGTGTTTTGAACAAAGCAATTAATTAATATTTTATGAAATGTAATTAGTATTCTGACCCATGTCAGGTTTACTGGTTATTCTGCAGATATAAATACTACTTCCTAAGGCAGCAGAAATCACATCTTCCAATTGTTTCCGATTATATCGAAAAATATCTTTACTTAGTATTAGATTAAATAAAAAGCAAGCTTTTTTTAATGAAATTAAAGAGCTACATTAAAACTTAACACAAACAAAACCATCCTGCATATGAGGGAACTCCCGATCCTCAGCCCCCCGGTCTTTGGACTCAAGCTAAAAGTGCTTTAGCGATAGAATTTGCAAGTGCACAAATTACAGACAGTGAGAAATTGCGAGTGTTTATTTACCAATTGCCTTTTAAAATATTTGAATTGAAAATTTTATTGTTTAAAGGAAATGCCCTTCAATAAGGTAATTCACTCTTGCGGCATTTTAGAAAATGCTTTTTACTCAGTTCATGTTGTCGTTGTGTTTAAACATTGGGAGTGAAAACCAAACTTTGTGCGTATAGAGTAAGAGGGAAGGCCCCCATCGTATGCGGAAAGCTTTCTGTTCATTTTAAGTCGCTCTTTACTACCATTTGAAAAAAAAATCGTTTTTTGTATTTGATTTCGAATCTTTTCAAATATCTTATCCATGGCTATTAGATATGATGAGGAATATCGCCCCTCAAATCCCCACTCTTTACAATTAAGTTTCATTTTTTTGAGAATTAAGCTTTGATGTTTCATTTAACGTTTAACGTTTAACGCTCATTTAACGTTTCCGCTTTTCGAAAACGGCATGGTTTCAAAATAAAGTAGGATCTCCGCAATAAGGGATGTTTTCATCCCCTCAGCACCTAAACTGCGCGCTTCAACCTATATGTAGCATATATAGGCCTATGTTCTTCCTATTGAAGAGAGGTCAGAGGTGAAATCAGTAATCATCTCAAAATTCATTCAATTAATCTGAAGCAACTCTCACAGAAAGTACGAAAACATGGGCCTAACACGCTTCCTTGAACCCTTTCTTACCCTCCTCGAAATGAAAGGTTCGGTTGGCTAACACCCCAATAGATTGTGTGCAACAACGCTATTCGCTATATCCGCTAGCTTTAATAGAAAATAAAAAAAAACAAGTTTTTTAAACTGAAAGTAAGGAGCGACATTAAAACTTAAAACGAACAGAAATTATTCCGTATATGAAAGGGGCTGTCCCCTCCTCAATGCCTCGCTCTTTACGCTAAAGTCTTTTAATGTTCTAAGAAGTAGAGTTGTGACAAAGAGTCTAACTTAACCGTAAAGAGCGGGGCGTTGAGGAGGGGACAGTCCCTTTCATATACAGATTAATTTCTGTCGATTTTAAGTTTTAATGTCACTCCTTAATTTCAGTTAAAAAAACTTGTTTTTTTTATTTAATTTCTGATCGTTTTTTAGTTAATGCAGCTTTTATTTGCATAAAAATTTTACTTTTCTTTTGCTAAATGGATGTCTTTACAAATTAACTTACGTAACTAACTTCTATATTCGTATATTTTTCTTCTGGCAAAAAATACAAAGTTGCAGATTTTTGCAGATATGAGCTTGAAACCTATGTTATAGGGTTTTCTAATTCGCTGAATCTGACGGTGTGATTTTCATTAAAATTCTTTCCCTTTTAGGGGATGTTTCCCCCTCTTTAAAAAATCAGGTAAATTTTCTCAGGCTCGTAGCCTTTGATGAGTAATACTAAACTTAATAAAATTTATATATTTAGAATCAGTATTATAAACACATTCTTTTGATACATTTATTGACATCAAAATTCCGTTTTTAAAAGTTTCGATTACTATTGAGCCGTATCGCTTGTTTTTTCATTGTTTTTTTTATTACGTATATGTTATTACGTATATGAGGGGGTTCTCCCCTAAGTCAATACCACACTCTTCAAGTAAAAAGTTATAACCAAATTTGATTCACAAACCCCTGAATTACAAAGGCCGTTTAATTAGAATAGATCGCTCTTTTCAAAGCACTAAAAAAAACTTTAGCGTAAAGAGTGCGGTATTGAGTTGGGAGAAAACCTCCTCCTATTCTTTATAATTTTTGTTAATTTTTATTTCTAATATTCCTTCTAAAATTTCAGTTGAAAAAACTTGTTTTTTTTGTTTTATTTAATTTCTTCTCTTTTTTTTAATAGTTATTAGAAATATGGCACCCCCTTCATCTCCATTTACCGTCAACACAACAAAAATCTTCTCCGTCACGCTTCTCCCGAGTCAGCCCCTCCTCTAGCCCCCCTCCAGAAAAAAATCCTTCCTGAAAATGGTTGTATACTTCCCAATAACCAATAAATAATGCTGGCAAGTCCGGCGCCCCCTTCATGGCAATTTCCCTTCCCCCATGAAAACTTCCTTCATGAACAGATCCTCCAACATAACCACCGACCCACCGTTCCCTCCCCCTACCATAAAAAAACCTCCTGAAACTTCTGTATACTTCCCCATAACCAATACTATATGTTAACCTTGGGTAAAGTTCATAACTTTTAGCCCTCCCTCTGGGAACTTCGGGGGATTAAGTCATCCTAAAAGACATATTTATCATATTTTCGACCATGCTGAACAAAATGGTTATCTCAAAATTTTGATCGGGTGACTTTGGGAGAAAAATGAGCGTGGGAGGGGGCCTAGTTGCCCTCCATTTTTTTTGGTCACTTAAAAAGGACACTAGAACTTTTAATTTACGTTCCAATGAGCCCTTCCACGATATTCTAGGACCACTGGGTCGATACGATCACCCCTGGGGAAACAACAAAAACAAACAAACAAATAAACATGAATCCGTGATCTTTCTTCTGGCAAAAAATGCAAAATTCCACATTTTTGTAGATAGGAGCTGGAAAAATCTACAGTAGGGTTCTCTGATACGCTGAACATGATGGTGTGAATTTTATCAAGGTTATGTAGGTTTTAGGGTGTCTTTCCCCGTTTTTTCGAAAATCAGCCAAATTTTCTCAGGCCATTAACTTTTGATGGGTAGCACTAAACTTGATTAAAGTCATATATTTGAAATTAGCATTGAAATCTAATTCTTTTGATATATCTATTGGTATCAAAAACCCGTTTTCTAGAGTTTCGGTTACCATTGAGCCGGGTCGCTCCTTACTTACAGTTCGTTACCACGAACTGTTTGATAAAAAGTCTGTATTAAGGCTGGACAGAATGAAAACCGAAAATTAGCTATGCAGAAGAGATTTTACTGGGCAAAAATGGGGCGGTTATCTTTTGATGAATGCAAACGGATTTAGAAGGCGGTCCTTAACTTGACTGCAAAATTTTAATAGCACGGTTTCAAGCTCTCACCTGATTTTAAAGGACAAAATCCCCAAAAAAGGTGAAAAGCGGACAAATGCGTAGAATTTTCTTTCCCTCTCAGCATTAGCCTTTAGTAAAATTGATAAAACATTGACAGGAAAGAATACACTTATTTAGCAAGGGCACCGGCAGAAAATTGTCCAAGGGGGGGGGGGGCAGACGCCAAAATAGCAGTGGGGGTTGGGGGACAGGAAATATATTTCAGGATATTTATTTTTCGTCTTTATGCAATTTCCTACTCCTTTGAATAGTTTACAGAAATAGTAGATATGCTCAAAAATCATCCTGCCTGCATAGATACCATGTATCGATTTTATATCGGTCATGTTAAATTTACCTCTTTCATAACAGGACAGTTCTCCACCTCGAACTTAAATCCCTTTTATATTCAGACATTTACAAAAGTTACAGAATAGCGAAAAAAAACTAATTTTAAACTTACTATCCAGGTGTTAGATTCTCTTTCTTTTTATTAGCCTATTCAACTAGACAAAATGAACAGGTTAAAAAAAATTGTCACAGGAGAATCTTATCAAATACTTTGTGATAAAAAAAATTGGAAGTAAAAAGTGACTTGGGCCAATATCCTCCAAAACTAAAAATGGAATTCTCGTGACAATTGCTACACCGACAACATTGGCTTTTTATGCTGATTCTAAATATATGAAATTATTTCAGTCTATTGTTTCCCACCCACTGCTAAAAATTTGAGAAAATTTGGCTAGTTTTGAAAAAAAAGAGGAACACCCCCAGAAATGTGAGCGATCTTATTGAAAATCCCTTAATAAAAAAATCATATCAAAAAATTCTACGATAGAGGTCTTAAGCTCTATTTTTCAAGCTCTATATTTCAAGGACTATTTTTGTGGATAGCTTGCATATTTAGGGGCAAACAGTAGGGTCTCTGATTCGGCAGATTATATCCATAGCCTTTCAAATTTTTTTTCAACAGCATTTCGTTACTGTTCGGGCCAAAGTCACTGTTTTACAAGCCAAATCGCTAGAATTCTTTTAAAACTGAAGTATTAGATTACTTCCACGTAGAGTGATCTCTTTTGTAGCTCAAAGGGGGCACTAAACCATTGAAATTTAATTTTAATTATTCCTATTTCAGCAATTTATGACAACTTATTCGATACGATCATCCCTGGAAACTCTGAAATAGTTTCGGCCCCACCCCAACTTCGTTGGAATTCGGTAAAAGTTTCGCCAAAGGCAAAAATATTGGCAGAAATTTTGCAAAATCGGCCAAAATTTAGCAAAATTCTTGATTTCTGCAGAAAATTTGGCGTAAATCAGGTAGCAATTCGGTAAAATTTTGCAAAATCGGCCGAAATTTAGCAAAATTCGTGATTTCTGCAGAAAATTCGGCAAAACAGAATAAAATACGCGATCTTGATAAAAATTACGCAATCAGATTCAAAATGCCAGAGAAGAAAGAACTAGAACCCTCGAGCGGACATCTCCAACTCTTATCTAAAAATCCGAAAATTTCTTATTTTTCCCAAGACTTAGGGCTATGAAAGTATTTGCGCTCAAATGGGGAACGTGTCAAAACATAATACGTGAGACATCAAAAGTGGGTGAAAATTTAAAGTTCTAATGGCTTTTCAAATAACAAAAGATATTGTGTTACATCAAAGTGCCAAGCACCACAACGTATCTCATATGCAATGCAGCTTTTCTCTGGAAAAGTGAAAAACTTCAAATTTGTTCATTGTTGTGGTTGTAGTTGCTTAATCGTTTTCATACATGTTGAATCTCTCTGTATAATTGCCATGATGATTGCTCCCCTTTTCGGGAGGTTTAACTCCTTTTTTTTAACTTTGAAATTTTCATGCGTTAATAACTTTTGATACGCAGCTCTCAAATTAATAAATTTTGTATTTTTTGGATGAGCGCAAATGATAGATTTTGCTGATGTATACATTATAGTTAAAGGTTCATTTTTTAGAGTTTCGGTTTCTATTGATAATACTCGCTCTTTACTTGCGGTTTTTTTGCTACATTCTGTTTGATTCAAGGCTTTTTTAAATATCAGGGAGAATACCACAGTATCTTTTAACCCCCATTTATCACATTCAAGTTTAATATTCGATTAATATTACGCCAATAATGACAATCACCCCTATAAAAGTGTGTTTCTTCAAATATTTCCCAGGAACGGATTATGAAATATAATAAATCAATTTTAGGGTCATTATTTTTGTGGTTTTGAAAGGTAGTTCTTACAATTGACCTTTTTATACGGATGTTTCGTCCCACCTCTTCCCGTTTCGTGCTGATAAGTATATGAATGTAATCTTTTATGTTATACTTAAGATATTTCTTTGCGAACCCAACCCAAACATTCCTTGGAACAATGGGAGATCAGGGATACAATTGTTCTCCCTTCCCCCACCACACCACCTTCTATACATAAAAATGTACCTTTTAAAGGCCTCAGACAACCTTTCCACCCATAAAAAGATCCAATGTCCCCCTTTCAAAATGAATAATGCGTAAATTATACACTATTGCAAATAGTTTTATGAGGCCTCAAATAAATCAACTCAGTTGACTGAAGCTTTAAAATGATTGTCTATATTAAACTTTATTTTGTGTAGACTCCGTGCATCTTTAGGAAACCATGTGCAATCACGTGGCACTATTGCTTATGAAAGTGGGAAGCTAAATATATAATCTTCGGATAATTTTTAATGATTTAGTTATCTCAAAATTTTTATTCGACAGTATCTTGGCCCTCTTAGGGCCGAAATTGTTGTTTTGGACCTCCAAATGGCAGAAAAATTCACCTCGCTGGGACACAATTTCTTTTACAACTTAAAAGAGCATAGGAACTTTCAATCTCCTTTAAAGTGATCCCTCTCCTGATATTCTAGGACCATTTGTTCGATACGATCACCCATTGAATAGATTGGGATGGAGGAGGAGCATGCGTAGCTGTGTTGGCCTCAGGCGGCTTGGTGCTACGATGAGTTGTTACTGGTAGTAGTAGAAAAAAAAATAACAACAAACAGCAACCAAATAAAGACGCGTCCGTGATCTTCCTACTTGAGAAAAAAAATTACTTTGTAATTTTATAGACAGGGGCTAGAAACTTCAGAAAGGGGTTAGCTGATCACTTCATTTTTCCGGGATGCTTCCCCCCCTTTTTCAAAAATCAGGCAAATGTTTTCCAGGCTCACAACTTCTGATGTGTACCTTTACAAAAAAACTAACAAAGAGAGAAAATTCTCAATGAGAAAACGACAAACGAGACTGCGGCCAGTAAAAAGAAAAGATGAAAAAGTAAAACAACGTGGATATTTCGCCTGTATGTAAAAGAGGCGTCTTCAGCACAAAAGAAGCAGAGATAAAAAACTAAAATAAACTAAAAACAAACAAATCCTCTTCCAATATTAATAAAATACAATTGTCGCAACTGATCCACGTATTTTATTACAACAATTGTATTTTATTAATATTGGTGGTTGTTTAATTTGTTTTTAGTTTAGTTAGGTTTTTTATCTTTATTTCTCTTATGCTGAAGACGCCCCGTTTGCATATAGGTGAAATATCCACGTTGTCTTACTTTTTCTTCTTTTCTATTTACTGGCCGCAGTCTCGTTTGTCGTTTTTTCATTGAGTTTTGTCTCTTTGTTAGTTTTTTGTCATGGCTGGCCAGTGCGGCTTAAGATCTTCCATGTGTACCTTTAAACTTAATAAATGTTACATATTTATAATCTCCACAATAAGTGATCCACTGATGTTATCAAACCTTTTGCTTATAGTTTTGATTACTATTAGCACGAGCCGCTCTTTCTTCTAGGTCGTTACCACGAACTGTTTGACGCAATTAGAAACAGAGGACCCAGTTTGGACATGAAACGAATCTATTCGAACTATCGTCTAAGCTCACACAAGCACGAACTAACTTATCAAGATTGTATTTTTTTTAGTAGGAGTTGGTGCCATGGAATTGCCTCATCAGCCTATACGTTACATCTTATCTATTTTGGGAACCAAGTTACTAATACTATAGCTTTCTATCCGTATTATGGAGCCATTTAATTAACTTTTAGATTTATCGTGCAAGAATATGCTATTTTAGATCTAGGAAATAATTTACTCTAAGGAGCAATATATTCTAGACTACGACAAAGATGACAGAATAATACATTTTCATATACATCTCCTGAAAGGCTTAGTAGCTTGTCTCTTTTAAAAGAGAAAAAATGTTCTTTCACCTGGCGAAGAGGAGATGGATTTGATGTAAAAATGAGGTTAGTCAAAAACTTTATATGAATAATAGCCCAGTAAAAATAGCTAAAACAAGGCCCAACCTAAAACAAATTGCAACAAAAATGATTTTTACACCAAAAAATGCAGAAAAATCAGAGAATAACATACTAAAAGCCCACCAAAATTCATCGATGGGGAAATCCGTGGTAGAGAAAAAACGGGAGAACCAGGGGAAATTCTGCGAAATGCTGCAATGGTTGGATGCATTCAAGTTGATAAGATATCCGGTGTAACTTCTCAAGTAAAACTAGAATCTTGGATAGTACTTACAATTGATAGAGATTCGGGACAGAGAGGAGGGGGAAAAGGGGGGAAGAAGGGGAGATTATGGTTTTCCGGGTCATTGCGAATGTATAATACGACAGTCCTGTTAGCCGGATATAGGCCTGGCATCAACAAGTTAGCATTCGGCATGAAACCTAGCGACGAGTTCTCTGGACTGACATCTAGTCTCTCTTCAGTGACTGAATTACCCAAAATGTAACGCGCTGAATACTCAAAATAGGTCAGTTTTCTTGTTAATAATTGGTCATTTTTGTTCCTTATCTTCAAGAATGTTAGTCATTTTTTGTTTATCTTGTACCATTGAGAATTCTTTCGCTTTTAAGTGACTAATATGCTCAGTTTCGTGACATTTTATCTCTATTTTTACCAACGCCATCTTGCGGCTCCTGGAATCAAATCTTAATTCTTGAAATGATCAATCCGTGGAAACTGTGTTAGTTACCTCACTGACAACAGTTCACTATGTTCGTTCAATTTGTGCTTCAATTTCAGTTTTCTACAACAAGAGGACAAATCTCGTGAATTTCTTTGCTCCGTATCTCCCTAATTATCCAACTAAAAATTTCACAAACAGGGAGTGCTGACAACATCTTATCAGTCGTGCAAAGTCTTCAGTTTTGTGCTTGCGTCGGGGATTGGTTCGTTTAATTGGTTTTAACGTTTCTTGTCATATTTACACTAGTTGATATGATTATCTACTGTATATCTTTTTTAATTCACTGATGATTATTTGGGTTATTTTTTTTACCAATTGCGGCTTGATGCAATGATGTTCATATTATTTATGTTTGTTCAGTATTTAGGAACCTAAAAAAAAGAAACATGTCGCGTACCTGCAGAGCAGCGTATAATTGAGTTTTTCTTTCTCGTTTTGTGTAATTTGTTCTAAGAGCTGATTTAGATATTAAATCCAGCGTTCGTCACTAAGAACCACATGTATAACTCCTAAGTTTATGTGTATTGCTTTTTTTTGCTTATTGCTCCGTCTTTTCCTTTTTTGTATGACGGGTTTTCCAACAAATAATAATAATAATAATATTAATAAAGGAGATTCGTGGCTTCAGTCCTCTTCCCACATCAAGTTCTCTGTTACTGAATTAAGTTCTCTGTTATTCTAATATTATTCTAATATTCTAAATAAGTTATAGTCTAATATTATATTCTAATATTCTATTATTACATTCTAATTATATTAATATTCTAATTATATAAATATTCTAATTATATTAATTATATAATATTCTAATATTATATTCTAATTATATTCTAATATTTTAATATTAATATTAATATTCTAATTAAGTTATTCATCAAGTTCTCTGTTACTGCATCTTTCGTATCTTCATTTCAGACGAGTATGGCTTCACAATGTGCAATCTGTCTTCAGAGCGAAGGAGATGATAACAGTCTATCTACGCTTGGAAGCAAAGGTGCCGTCACACTTAATACTGCCAGTAAAGAAAGAGGTGATTCTGTTGAAGTTAACCCCCGTGACAAAGTTCATGCTAACTGCCGAAGAGACTTCAGTAACCAGATAAGGATTTCTAGTCTTAAACGTTGTAATAAAAGGGACTCAGGAAGAAGTCAAGAAAGTAACAGTAGATCCTTACGTTCTGCAAGTTCTTTATTCGCATTCAACAAAAACTGTCTGTTTTGTGCGACCCCTGTCATTGCTGATCCGCGTCATCCAGGCTATTCGCGATCCCAGACTGTTAGAACAGACACATTTCAAGCCAGTGTTAGACTTCTGTGTTCACAAAGACAAGACGAATAGTCGACCAGCATTTTGGGAAGGTCAACTTAGAATGAGTTTTCTTGGGTGTATGGGCTATTTAATGGAAGAAGCAGGTTTGGTTGAAGTCCTTGAACAGATCTACGCACCGAACACTGTAAAACACATCATCTGTGGCAAAGCAGTTTCTAGAGCAATGAGGGCACATTCTCTTCTTGACTTAGCTCTGCACATCTTACTTTTTGCCTGTGCTTTCGAAAATACTGCCGACGGTCTACGAAGTGAACTCGCACCCCAAATGGTGAGCGCAGCCAGTGTCTATGCAGAGCTGACATCCGAAAATATTTCTATTGAAGACCTTTCTGCGTCTCCAGTGGTGGTTTCACTTTTAGAAGAAACTGAGCAGGTAAAGAAGGAGCTAGTTAGCGAATCTAGGACTGCAAAACTGTGACTTGAACAGTATTCTGAAATGAATAAAATTCTTAGGCTGTCAGTTCGCGCTGAACGGACTGGAGATTTCGACCTGTATCTTCAGAGCTGGTTTAGTATGCTTTCTTATTTCGTGGCATGTGGTCGAACTGCATGAGCTAAATCAGCCCGTCTTCATTTACAAACCCTTATCGGTTTGAAAGAATCGCAGTCAGAATTATACGACAAATTCCAAACTGGTCACTCTTTAGTTAACAGAACCGAACATTCGTAGTCAGGACTGGCAGAAGACTTAGTTATAGAACACGTCTTCATGAAAACTCTGAAGGCCGCAGGCGGTCTCACTAGAGGGAGAGGTATGAGTAAAGCACAGCGGTCGATCTGGACACTATCTATGACAGTGAGAGCTTAAATGAATGCAATCCACAAACATGAATGTTTACCACAAACGCGACCAGCACGTTGATACATCGGGGTCCAGGATATTGAGAGACAGCGAAGATTTGCAGAAGTTGCTCAAGTTCCTTGAGCCTTTGCAGCCGTTCAACAGGGGTCAGGAGCTAATGAATATTGTTACCGGAGTGAATGCTTCGCCAGAGGTCAACATCGACGAAGCAAAAGACGTTGGGTTGCACATACTGCAAGGGATGGTTGGAAAGCCAGTAGAAACTTTTGTACTCAAAAGGAGAGATCAAGTTGTAACTTTGGCTGCAAAGTCGGCTCCGAAGCTTGATGGTGAGCCGGTCGAGTTTAACCATACGCTATTGTTCCAGTGACTAACGGCTGTAGCCACTGCCGACGATCAGGATCTGTCGGATACTCATGGTTATGAATATTGCTCTTTTCCTTCTGCTCTTTACAGGTCATACCAACTACTACGCACAGCTGACAAGGCTTCCCTCTCAAATGCCCTCTGGAAAATGATCGAAGGTTCTTCTGCGAATCTTTCAACGAGTTGCAAACATGTTGTAGATGAAGGATGGCTCCTACATAAATTGCCTTGGACAACTGGCACTACTTTTGGACAAATATGTCTGGCCTACACTAGCGATGTCAAAGCTCATTTTGGAAATGCTACGGTTGTGTTCGACGGATACGAAGATTGACCGTCAACAAAAGACCAGACTCACTTGAAAAGATCGAAAGGTATAAGATCTCCTGATATCGACTTTACTGGGACAACAACAGTAACCCTCAAAAAAGACTATTTCCTGAACAACCTGAAGAACAAGGGAAAATTCATCCTCCTGCTTGGTGGAGTGCTAAGCTCGTCAGGATGTCGCGTCGTGTATGTTTCAGGTGATGCAGATTTCACGATTGCGACAGCCGCAGTGACAAGTTTTTCTGAGGTAGAAACCTGTCTTGTTGGCAATGACACAGACCTGCTCGTCTTGCTTCTTCCCCATTGCCAGCCAGGAAGCTACCCACTTTTCTTTCGAGCGGAGACCAAGCGGGGAACATCCGAACTCTACAACATAAGAGAACTAAAAAGCAAGCTTGGGGAAATCGCAAAGGTCATACTGCCCATCCATGCTTTCCTAGAATGCGATACGACCTCTAGGTTCTACGGCGTAGGAAAGCCAGTGTCACCAGTGTCACTATGATCAATGAAGAATTCCGAAAAAATGCGGCGGTTTTTTGCCGGAAGAACTCAGAAAAGCATCAGATCATCAGTGCAGGCGAAAAGCTCAAACTGCTTGTTTATCGGGCTAAAGCTGATACCAACCTTCAGGATTTGCGTCACACCATGTTTGTCACAAAACTGGCTTCTTCAACCTCGTTCGTCCACCCAGAAAGCGTGCCTCCGACATTGTCCGCTGCGAAGTTTCACTTCTTCAGAGTTTTCCTGCAGGTCATGGAATGGACGGGCTGCTCAGCTGATCTGGACCCATGTGACTGGAGTTGGCGGCTAGACAGAACTAATTACGTATCTATTACGATGGACTCGAAGCCAGCACCCGAAGCACTACTGAGAATGGTACGATGTGCTTGCAAGTCAGGTTGTGAAACAAAGCGTTGCAGTTGCAAAAGAAACGGACTTCACTGCGGAAAAGCATGTGCCGAGTGTCATGGTACCAACTGCCAAAATTCAGAAAGCATTGACCTTGATGGTGATTTTAACAACTAAGTTCCTGTTTTAAGTTTTTTATTATTTGATTTGTTTTAAGTCTGTTATTTGCCGAAGTACAATCAATCTGTACCAATTTTATACACCGTGATGATTCTTAATATACTGTGATCGAATCCTTGTTGAAATGGGCTCCGCAGCCAAAAACAAGAAAAGAAAGAGAATTCAATTTCCCTACTTTTCACCCTCTGCCAGTTTTTTTCCGATGAGGGAAAACGAGTATTCTGAAGGAAGATTTGGATTCTGTCTCAAATAATATCAGAAATAGTCTTTAAAGCGATGAAATCGAGCGAATCTGAGTCTTCCTCATTTTCCCCTGTTTCCCCCGCTAACCCTATCAGATACCCCCGGTGGTGCGATACAATAATTATGATGCAGAATTCAAGTTCTGCGACTTGAACTACGTAGGACTGGGTATTTACAGGGCTAAAATCAGAGGTCCTGGCATTTTTTCAGAATTTTCCCTCTTTCCCCTCTTTTTTCCCCTGTCAAACTTTTTCCCATTGATGGGTATTGGTGGGATTTTAGTATGTTGTTCTCCTGATTTTTCTGCATTTTTTGCTGCAAAAATCATTTTTGTTGCAATTTGTTTGACCTAAAAGGCTATTTTTACTGGGCTATAAGTCTTTTGAATCAGAGGCAACGCTGTAGCGTTGCCTATAGTAAAGGCCATACTGCTCCAATGTTTTATTATTATTTATTTTTTTTTCCCAGAGGCACTTCATACGGAAGGGGTCGTCGTAGAAACTTCAAAGGGGGATTATTCGATTGGAAATTGAGAATTTTAGTGCCCTTTTTTAATAGTCGAAAGCGATCTGAGGGCAACTAGCCCCCCCCCGCCCATTAGTCCCCCAAACACATCCAATCAAAATTTTGAGATAGCCATTTTGTTCAGCGTAATTGATTTTCAGATAGAAAATATATTTTTGAGGAGGACATTCCCCCACAACCCTCAGGGCAAGGGTTTTAAGTTATGCCCTGGGGGCATATAAGGTTTTTATAGAAGGCGTTGTCGTTGAAACTTCAAAAAGGCTCATTCAATTAGAAATTAAAGGGCTAGTGCCCTTTTTAATAGTCGAAAGTGATTGCTGGGCAACTAGCCCCCTCCCCCCACCCAACATTCCCCCAAACACATCCAATCAAAATTTTGAGATAGCCATTTTGTTGAGCGTAATTGAGTTCCTGATAAAAAATATGTTATTAAGAAAGACACTCCCCCGAAGGACTTGGCCCAAGCGTTGTAAATTGTGCCTAGGGGGCATATAAGGTTTTTATAGAAGGAAGTGTCGTAGGAACTTCAAAAAGGGCTAATCATATGGGAAATTCAAAGGTCTAGAGGCATTTTTAATAGTTATAAGTGATTCGAGTGCAACTAGCCCCCCCCCACGCCCAGCAGTCCCCCAAACATATCCAATCAAAATTGTAATATAGATATTTTTTTCAGCGTAGTTGATTTCCAGATATAAAATATGTTTTTAAGGAGGACACTTCCCCACAACCCTCAAGTCAAGGGTTTTAAGTTATACCCTTGGGGCATATAAGGTCTTTAATAGAAGGCGGTGTCATAGAAACTTCAAAAATTGGAAATTCAAAGGGCTAGTCCCTTTTTAACAGTCGAAAGTGATTTGAGGGCAACTAAACCCCCTCTCACGCCCACCTTTTCCCCAAACACATCCAATCAAAATTTTGAGACAGCTATTCTATTAAACGTAGTTTTAAGTTCTGGAAATTAGGTCTTTGAGGATGACAACTCCCCCACAGAGCTCAGGGCAAGGGTTGTAAGTTATGCCCTGGTGGCATATAAGGTTTCGTATAGACAACATTGTCGTATAAACTTCAGGGAGGGCTCATTTGATTGGAAATTGAAAGTTATAGTTCACTTTTTAAGCGTCAAAAGATTTTGGTGGGTAACCCGCTTCCCCCCCCCCCCCCAAACCCTATTTTCCAAAATGGATCCAATAAAAATTTTAAGATAGCTATTTTGTTAAAAATAGTTCAAAGATCATATAACAAAAATTCCGGTGTTGACACAACCCACCAGGGCCCAGGGGCAGGCGTTATAAGTTATGCCCTGGGGGCATATATGGGCCTTATGGAAGGGATACTCGTATTAACTTTAAAGAGGTATCATTTGAATGGAAATTGAAAGTTTTAGTTAACTTTTTAAGAGTCAAAAGTGATTGGAGGGCATTTAGCCCCCCCCCCTCCACTTCCTTTTTTCCTCAAACCCATCCGATAAGTACTTTTAGATAGTTTTTATTTAAAAATAGTTAAAAGACCATATAACGAGTACACAGGGGCCAACACAGTCCCCCAGGGCCCGAGGGCAGGTGTTGTAAGTTATACCCTTGGGGAATATATGGTTCTTATTGAAGGGATGCACGTGAAAAATTCAGAGATGGCCCATTTGATTGGAAATTGAAAGTTCTAGTTAAGTTTTTTCGAGTCGAAAGATATTCGAGGGCAACTAGCCCCCCTCGCCCCTTTTCCCCATATAAATCCAATTAAAATTTTGAGATAGGCATGAAGCTAAAAATTTCTCAAAAGTCAGATAACAAAAACTCAGGTGTCGTCACAACCCCCCAGGGCCCGGGGGCAAGCGTTGTAAGTTATGCCCTGGGGCATATATTGTTTGTATGAAAGGGATGCTCGTATAAACTTCAGAGAGGGCTCATATGATTGGATATTGAAATCAAGCCCTTTTTAAGAGTCAAAAGGGATCAGAGGGCAACTGGCCCCCCAAGCCCTTTTCCCCCAACTACATCTGATAAAAATTTGAGGTAGCCATTTTGTTAAAAATAGTTCAAAGATCATATAACAAAACTGCTTTACGTATGGTCATTTCGTTAAAAATAGTTCAAAGGTCAGATAAGAAAAGCTCCTGTGTCGACACCCCCCCCCCCAAGGCCGGGGCAGGCGTGGTAAGTATTGCTCTGGGGGGCACATATGGTTCTTATGGAAGGTATTCTCATATAAACTTCAGAGAGGGTTAATTTGAATGGAAATTACTGGGTGGGAGGTACTTGTGCCGAATCCTAACCCATTATGGGGTACCACCTCCATGTTGAAGATGCGGTAATGAGGTGCGTGGCAGGTGGCACCGTTCCCCGTCTAATGATGCATGGCAATGAATTTATGGGCTTTGTCGAGCAAACCACCCAGCAAAGTTTCTTTTGCCTTGTTATGATTAACAGCAAAAAGCCTCGGACCAAACAGCCATTTCGACGACGAAGTGTAGCACGTCCACTGACCATCCAAACAGACCTGTTTACGGTAGCCCAATGCAATGTACGAGGTCTCAGATCTAAGTTTGACCAGTTCCTACATTTAGTGAACTCGGTCAAGCCATCTATCATGTGCATCACTGAGACCAAGCTAAACCAAGAAATTCAGAGCAGTGAGGTTGCCATACAGGGATACACGCTCCTCAGGCAGGATCGAAAGTGTACTGACGGTACTAAATACGGAGGAGAAGGTGTCGCTGTTTATCTTCAGAGCCATATACCTTACTCATGCCTGAACATACCAGATTCAGCAGGCGAAGAAGCTCTGTGGGTTAGGGTGACCCTCCCAAATAAATCCGTGATTGTTGGTACCGTGTATAACCCTCCAACTTACCAAATCACCAACTACATTGAAACCTCCCTTGAATATATTCGGGGCAAGTACGCTAAGTCTGTAATTATCCTTCATGGAGACTTCAACGTCCATCAAAGCATGTGGCTTCGCAGCAAAAATACTGATAGGGAAGGGTCGGATTTGTATGAGATATCTCTCTCTTACGGGCTGGAACAACTTGTTGATTTCGACACGTATCACGGCCCAAACAGGTCATCTCGTCCTGACCTATTCCTTACAGATCACCCTGACTCCTTTAAGGTAGACGCTCATGCTTTCACCAGTGACCACGTTGCCGTCGTTGCACGTGGAAACCTACGTATTCCGCCTCCAGTAGGCTAAAGCATGAACGAACAATCTGGCTATACAAAAGAGGTGATTGGGACGGTTTGAGAAACACTCTTTTTTCTCAGCAGTGGAGAGCCTTCCTCCTGGAAGACCCAGAGAAAGCTACAGATCGGTACCAGCAGGCCACAGTTGACTCTGTCGAAAAGCATATCCCTTCAAAGCGGATCCAGGTGTCCAGTAAGGACAAACCTTGGTTCAACGCCCAGTGTAAGAAGATAATCCAAGCAAAGCAAAAGGCACACAAGCGATGGCTACTTTCAAAGAGCGAAGAGGACAGAATTGCATTCATAAATGCACGCAAAGATGCAGTTCGAGCGATTCGGCAGTCCCGGGTTCAGTATAAGGAGAAATTCTCCACCAAACTTCAACTTGCTTCGGCAAAGAGTTGGTGGAAAATTGTCAAGGAGGCTTTACCGTCGTCCAAGGTGACCGTAATTCCTTCTCTCCAGAGTAACGGGACAGTGGTACAAGATCCACAGGCAAAGGCTGAACCTCTTGCTAAGGCTTTTGCCGAATTCTCGAATCTAGACGATGACGGTAGAGAAGTGCCAATATCCTCTGACCGAACCAACACTGTCCTGGAACGCGTGATTTTTTCTGCTCCCAAGATCCTTTGCATTCCGCAACATCTGGATATGACAAAAGCCACGGGTCCTGACAACATACCAAATGTTGTCTTCGAATCCTGCAGTGCCGAACTAGCTGGACCCTTGTCATTGCTTTTCCGGCTGTGCTTTTGCTCCGGAACCTTCCCACGAACATGGAAGTCCGCCCATGTTATACCTACTCTAAAGCCAGAAGGCGATCCAAGGAGCGTGTGCTCCTACAGGCCTATTAGCCTTCTCTTCTGTGCTGGCAATTTTGGTAAGAGCGTCCCCAATAAAAAACTTCTTCAGTATCTGGAATCAAATGACCTTGTAGGCAGTCGTTACAATAGATTTAGCCGGAAATGTTCAACATTTGAATACGGAGTGGTCCCGTATTAGAAGTGGATTGAACTTCTGGTAATGGGATACGACATCAAGCTGCTATCCTTCGACATTGCAAAAGCTTTTGACAGAGTATGACCCCGTGACCTGCTAAAGAAACTCTATGTGTGTGGTGTTCGTGGATATCTGTTAAAAACGATTGAGAGCTTTATTTCCGATCGTTCACAGCGGGTTGTTCTTGACGGGTTTATTTCCCGCGAATATCCAGTGAAAGCAGGGGTACCCCAGGGCACGGTCTTGGGACCTACACTTTTCCTTATCTACATAAACGACATGGGAGACAACCTTACAAACCCTCTGCATCACTTTGCCGACGATACCACGACATACTCAGCAGTCCTTAAACACGAAGACCCAATACAAGCCTCCTTTTCCCTGCAGATGAATCTTTTGAAAATTGACAAGTGGTCTGATGCATTGAAGATCAACTTCAATGCATCGAAAACAAAGGAGCTTCTAATTACCCGATCAAAGGTGCCACGTGAACACCCCAGTTTCATCTTCAAAAATGAAACTATAAAGAGAGTCGACGAGCTTCGTCTACTGGGGATTCATTTCTCCACCAATCTCTCTTGGAACAACTACCTTGATCGGGTGATAACCTTCTGCACAAGAAAGTTTGGAGTTACTCTTCGCTGCAAAAACCTTCTTGCATCCAGCTCGATCATCCCACTCTACAAGTCTTGCATCAGACCCATAGCTGAATATGGATGCCCGCTATTTGCTGGTGCTCCGAAAACGCTGTTGGCACCACTTCAGAAGATCACGAATAGGGCAAATAGGGCGGGCTGCGCCTCTACACAAGAATTGGTCAAGCCTCTAAATGAAATTTTTGATGTAGCGTCGATGGCTGTTTCCTACAAGTACAGGAATTCGCCTCCCTCAGACGAGCTCTCTCGAATTATTCCCCCCTTTGTCCAGCCGACAAGGCAGACACGAAGGCACACAGCTCGGTCCAATTATCTAAAGGAGGATACGCCAAAAACCGAGTACTTGAGGAACAGCTTCATCCGGCGTTGCACTTGTATCTGGAACGATCTTCCTGGGGATATTATCCCTGCAAAGCCTTCTGTTGACAACTAAAAAAGAAGGTTTAATAGATATTTAAAACCTCGAGGCCATTGAACGAGGTAAATTAATACCGGCATATCACATACTTTAAAATACCTGGCGCGGTAAATAATAGAATAAAAAAAAAAAAAAAATAAATTAAAAGTTGTAGTTCATTTTCGCAGAGTGAAAAAGATCGGAGCGCATCTAGCCCCTCCCGCCCTCCACACTTTTGGGCGTATCGGATGAATAAACCCATCCGATAAAAATTTCAGGTGACTATTTTGTTAAAAATAGTTCAAAGATCAGATATTGAAACTCTAGGGTCGACACAACCTCCCAGGGCCGAGGGGCAGGTGTTGTAAGTTATACTCTGGGTATTTATATGGTTTTTATAGAAGGGATACTCGTTTAAACTTCAGAGAGGGCTCATTTGATTGAAAATAGAAAGTTCTAGTTCCCTTTTAAAGAGTCAAAAGAGACCTCAGCTTAATCTAGTACCCCCACGCCCTTTTTACCCAAACCCATCCGATAAAATTTTTGAGATAGAAATTTTGTTAAAAATAGTTCAAACATTAGACAATAAACACTCCGAGGTTGACAAAAACCCATTTTTTCCCTTTGATATTGTTACTTTGATATCAGTTTTGATACTTTGATGAATATTCAATTTTTTTTAAGTTTGATTTTGAAATAAGCAATTTTAAAAGACTTAAATTTTTTGCAAACAATAACGAACAAAAATTAATTAAAAAAAACTTTCCGAAAAAATAAGTTTTTCAAAGAAAGGAAAAGGCCATTATAAACCTAAGCTCAGCAGATACAAATACCTTTTAAAATTCAAACTCAAGACGACCAGAAATTATTTTTAAAGAATAAATGAAACCCAAAACGAACAGAAATTAAATAAACAATCGTAACAAAATCTTACAACAAGTAATAATATAAATGAATAAATAGATCTTAAAGCGATTAATGCTTCGATTGAATATGAAAATCAAGCTTAAAACGAAAAAAAAAATTTCCTATTGAAGCACAAATGAAACTTAAAACAAACAGAAATTAAATAAACAATCAATGCAAACAAACATACAATAGATATTAATGTAAATTAACGAATAAATCTTAAAACGAGTGAAACTTAAATTGAATATGCAAATTAAGCTTGAAACAAACAAAAATCACCACAAACAAGAGTTTGGGTATGACCTGTTTCTCTCACTGTAAAAGTCTGAAACTTACTGCGTCATTGGCGCTTTACTGAAAACTATATGCGTCTTGAACAGTCTTGGAAAGTAGTAACAACATCAAATTGATTATTTGATTTATAATGATATTAATTGTTGAAACATCCATCAGTTCAAGAATTTATTTCGCTGTAATTGTATTTTTATTTTCAATGCTGTAAGAACTAGAAAAGAAAGTATTTGTAATATAATCCGTTTTCGGTCAAGCGCCAATGACGCAGTAGGCTTTTGCTTTTTATTTACAGTTAGTAAAGGAGGCAGTATCCTAGCATTTGTTCATAGGGAAACTATATTCGTCTTTAGCAACTTTAAAAAGAACTAATAAATTAAACTGAATATTTGATGCATAATGATATTAATTATTGATAGCACATCAGTTAAAAATGTTACTATAATTTTAATGTTTATTTTCAGAGATAAGTACAAAAGAAAACATTTGTCACAAAATTGGTTTTCAGTAAAGCGCCAATGACGCAGTATGTTTTAGACTTTTACAGTGAGAGAAGGAGGTCGTACCCAAACTCTTGTTTGTGGTGATTTTTGTTTGTTTAAAGCTAAGATTTATTTATTAATTTACATTAGTATCTATTGTATGTTTGTTTGCATTGATTGTTTATTTAATTTCTGTTCGTTTTAAGTTTCATTTGTGCTTCAATAGAAAAACATTTTTTTCGTTTTAAGCTTGATATTAATATTAAATCCAAGTACTACTTGAATTAATATCTACCATTTCATGAATAACGTTACTTGCTGTAAGATTTTGTTGTGGGTGTTTATTTAGTTTTTTTTTGTTAGGGACGCCACCTTCTCTTTACATGTAGTATCTGGTTGTGCATAGACGGAATTCTTACAGGTTATTGTATCTACAGAGCTTAATTTTAAAATGTACTTTACTTTTCTTTGAAAAACTTATTTTTTCAGAAAGTTTTTTTTAATTAATAGATAAAAAAGTTGGCTATTTTGTGCTATAAAAAAATCGTGGCCTAAATAGAGCCAAATGAAAATTAGACCCTACATGAATAAATAAAAAAAATTGGTCATTTTGTGCAGAAATTTTTTTTTGGCCTAAATAGAACCAAATGAAAATTCTACGAGCCCCAATGATCTTAGTACAATCTAAAAGGTTTTCTTAAAACTTTATAGATTCTAAGGACATTTTTCCACACAGTAACATATTTCCTATTTAATTTCCTCACTGATGCACCTACAGTCTATACAAAGTCATCAGTTTTTTTATGGATGACAATTTGAAAGCTTCATTTGTTCTTGGGAATAACTATGTGTAATTGTGCAAAAATCTATACCAAGTTTAAAAAAGGGGCCGGATTGCTTATCTTGTGTGTGAGGAGGGGGAGTTTGAGCATTTAAAAAGTGTGTTTTTAGGTCCAAGTTTTCCTTGTTTCTTGAGATATCGTTCAGTCTGTCACGGTTTGTGCAACGCGCATATTTTGTTATTTCTAAAATTTTCTCGTATTATTTGCTAATTTTTGTATTTATAAATTACGATACCTCATCAAATGTGACAAGACCAATCCGAGCGGGGGGCATCGAAAAAATTTATCAAGTAGCGAAAATCCAAAATTAAGAGCAAAGATATATGAAACAAAAGTGAAGCACAAAAACATATGCGGTTAGAAGACTTGTGACAACCAGGTTCAAAACAAATGAAAAACGAAAGTGAAGAGCAGAGGAATGTGTGGCTACAACGAGACAAATAGAAAAAGTAACAAACTAAAGTGAAAAACCAAGAAATGGGGGGGGGGGGTTAAAACACAAGCGACAGCGAGAATCAGAACGAGTCAAAAACAAAAGTGAATAATAAAGACATATGCGGTTAGAGGACTTGCGACAACTTGGCTCAAAACGAATCAAAACGGAAGTATAGAAAAAAGAAATGTCTTTTTAGAAGACGAGTGACAGCGAGAATCAGAACGAATCAAAAACGAAATTTAAGAACAAAGAAACATTAGGTTAGAACACCAACAAAGAGAAGAACAAAAAAAGCGCGTTTAGAAGACAAGCGACGACGAGAATCAAAACGAGTCAAAAACAAAAGTGAAGAACAAACGAATATTAATTAGAAGAAGAACGCCGTCACAATCTTCGACACCAACAAGTCGTGGCACAAAATCCAGTACAACCCTACAAAGATGCCGTAAACTATGCAAGTATTAATTTGAACTCATTTGAGCCCTTCAACGTCTTATACATTCACTGTGGAGTCCTCCATTTTCCCGAGGAAAAAGTAGCAAACAAAGGTGATTCAGTTGGGGATTGCTGCCTTCATGGTCGAATTGCATTACCACCTCCACAATTTCCAAATGAGTTGGCTTGCCTTTTTCTTTAAGAAATCACTTGCTCTCTCAAAAGTTTCGAAACTTGAATTCACGTTCCGCTTTAACTTCATTCAACGTAAGCGAAGATCGAACCATTAATAGTCGTAATGTTCTTAGCTTCTAAGTAACTTGACAAATGCATCCCAAAATCAATTTATCGGTATACCCACCACAAGCCACCGTGGGTGATTTTGGACCACCTTCATATTGCCAAATGAAAGTTTTAGAACCCTATGAAGCTGTTGAAGAACGCCTTGCACTTCCTTTAAATTATGGGATATTAATGGATTTAATTAAATCCATAACCTAATGGATTTAATGTAAAATATTTTGCGCGACACAAACAACAATGCAAAAGGTTATATGAAAATACGAGAAGATAGTGTAAGTGTAGAGGATAGTGTAAATCAATGTTCCCAGGGTGGTTGTGTTGTATTAAACCTAACCTGACGCCATGATATCAAGAAGAAGTTCAAATTATCTAATATAAAACCTCTCTATGTTACAGTGCCCCGCTAGCAGCGGAGAAAAAAAAAAGAGGACACGTAAGTGTTCCCATGGATTACCTTTGGCCGAGGTTTGTCCTTTACTAGATTGTAGCTACTGTTTCAACCATGACCTGACAAGAATTTTTTTAATTTTAATTCGAAAAGGACAGGCATGGACGGCTTGATGCGGCTTGAATCGGCGGTGAGTTGTTAGTAGTAGTGGTAGTAGTAGTAGTAGTAGTAGTAGTAGTAGTAGTAGTAGCAGCAGCAGCAGCAGTAGTAGTAGTAGTAGTAGTAGTAGTAGTAGTAGTATAGGAATAAAAGAACAAAATCGCAAAATTAAAGACTGCGAAAGAAAAATAGAAGATGTGTTGCCAGGTACAGTCTTCACGAAATAAGAACCACTAAACGATTTGGTGAACATTTGGTAAGGAAGTCCATGGAAAATTGAAAGCTAAATGAATTTATTTTCCTTGAGGAGCTCTTGGCTCCAAGGAAATACATACAACAAAATCACATATCAATGTAATATAACTGACAAGAAATCTATTGCTTATCAGAGAATCGAGGTGAAATCTAAGACTCTCTTTGGAAGTTTTTGGAGATTTCCAAAGACTTTTTTGTAACTCTTTCAAAAAACTCTGCCTCTCCTTGGAATTTTTCTAAGATCTCGGGCAAAAAGCGATAGAGCGAAAACCGATTGCCAGTCAATTTAAAACTATTGAAAAGATTTAGGGAAATATCGCCGTTTCTGATGATAAACAGAAATGGGCTGGGGTAAGTAAATGAATATAGGTAATGAATTCCTTCAGCATGAAGTCCCCATTAAAGAATCAAAAACTTAATTCATTCATGCAGAGTAGCGAATTGATGGAAACGAGCATTAATATGGAAGGTCAGGGGATTGTTTGCTGGAAGGTCTCTTAAGTCTAAAGCCATCTTGAGGCTCCGTTTTGTCTTCAGACGTCTTCCAGCTCAATGTAAAAAAGCGGCTGGGGGAATAATTTACCCCTAATCCACTTTCGTTTGAATGATTTTACTTAGATTAAATGATAAGGATGGGTGCTGGGATGAGAAGCTGCTTGATCTTGATTATAATACACAACACCAAATTCGTATATTTAGCTGCATAAAAAAGAGGGAAGAGGGTATGATAAAGGCGATACCACAAAAATTATAATTGCCCAAAGAGCCCATCTCTGATAATTAGGAAATTATTAGCCAAGAAAAAAGGTTTGGAATTTGAGAACCTCAATCCTCGAGGAAATTTCAGGGCTGGACATATCAGAAAACTGGTTATAAAAAACAAAGAAAATGCTCATTCAAGTGAATCTTTTAACACCAGTGCCATTTTCAAATGACATGAAAGATTACATCTCAATATTCTGACATTTTTTGCTGCAAAGCAACAATTTTCACCAGAGGCGTCATTGCAGGGGGAAGGGGGCAATCCCCCCCCCCAAAAAAAAAATTGGAGAAAAATATATTATATAACCCATGCTCCTTGACTATTCAGATATGAACCCCTCTTTCCCCCCCAATAAAAATACTAGAGCTACTCCCCTGATTTTGACATCAATTAATAAAAGTGATGATACTACAATTTGAATTAAATTATTGAAAATTCTTATAAAGGGTCTATCAGAATCCATGGGCATATTCCCGCGCTATGATGCATTCCTTCTTTATGCGCAGAGCTGTGAAACACCATGAAGAGCTGTGACACAAAAAACTAAATTGCGAGCCTCGTAAAACGAACAAAAACAATGCTGATTCTGGGGCCTATCACCGCCTCAAATTCTCACTCTTCATGCTACAATTTAGTTTGTTAAATATTGAAAGGATAATAGACTGTAATAAATTTAGGTGGCTGGTATTTAAAAAGTTTCAACCGAAAATTTTACTGTGTACAGCAAATAATGGTACACCTAACTGAACTCATTCATTGTAAAAGTATTGAGAGGAAAACAAGAAGAAACATTTTGCTGTAAAATAAGGGAATAGCTGCAATATAGTTACAATGAAATTCGGCTCTAGCCAACAGAGAGTAAAGCTCGACATGTCAGCTTTATTGAATTTTTCAATTCATGTTAGCTGCTTCTCTTTTTGTCTCTCTTGTTTCTCTTCACGTAACTGAAGAGAAACAAAAAGCAACATGAGCATCTTCAGACAAAAAAAAAGACAAGACAAGAAAAGAAGCATGAACAGGCAAAAACAGAAGAAGAAAAGTCAGAGAAAAAAAGAGCAATGGCAATCCCAGCGTAAGTATAAATCAAGCCAATATTAAAACTAAATCAATCATTCTTAAGTTCTCACACCCCGACAAGAAACAAAGTTAAAAACATTTTTTTCCATTGGCAAATAATTTGTTGGAATTATTACGGGCAAACTAAATATATTTGCCACATATGGATTCTGGTACCTTAAAAAAATCTAACCCTTTCTGATTTAATTAGAAAAAGTTTTAACTTCTTCTAATTAACTCCTTTTAACTCCCTTAATTACAACTATTACAATTACAACTAATTACCATAATTACCACTAATTACAACTATTTCTTTTAACTCCCTTAATTACAGTCATTTCCATTCATCTTAAAATTTAACGTCAATAAATGATATTCATTTGAAAAACCATGGGCTTAATTTGAGAGGGCCTAATACACTTAGCAAGCTTTTTCCAGAGCTGAGCCTCTCCATATAGAAAAGAGGTGCACAAGTCCTCGTTCCCTCAGCCACAGCCGATCCATGTTCCTGAATAAGAATATCAGGCGGCACTTTTTTGCTGACCAGGTCTAATTTTCGTTCATTTTATTGATTGAGTAAACATTTTTTGTTTCTGAGGATCAAGATCTTAGCAGCCTTTTAGACCTCATGTTTTCCTAATTAGCTTGTTTAGTTAGTTAGTCTTTGATTCAGCCACCTAATTAATTAGTTCGTTATATTTTTCTAATTGTTCCATAAAATGTGATTCCATGAAATGAGGAAAATTATTTGTAGAAGATGCTTTCAGGGCCCATGGAACTTAATTGCGTTAGAACAGTTTTATTTTACATCAAACCATTCAGGGCATCAAACGGTAAGTAAAGAGTGGCCTTCGTCCATAGTAAGTGAAACTAAAACAAAAATATGGAAGCTTGGAAATGATATGTACTTCACAAACATTTATTTTAATCTTCCTTCCAAATATAAGTTTTTTCAAGTTTAAAGTTACATGTAAATAGCAAATCGGATCACAGATGTGTGTTTACTTGCTATTAGTTTGATTTTTTCCCAGGGTTTATGGTTATAGAAGACCGGGAGAGGATTCTTTCAAACGGAAATTAAAAGTTCTAGTGTCCTTTTTAAGTAGCCAAAAATATTGTTCGGCAACTAGATCCATTCCACGTCTCTTTTTTCTTCAAAGACATGCGATCAAAATTTTCAAAGAGACATATTAGTCAGCATAATTGAAAATTCCAACAATTAAGCCTCTGAGGATTATTTACAATGAAACTGAAAAGCGAATTCTGAAAAGAAAGCTGTCCAGTGAAACAAAAGATTTAAATTTGATTTTGGAATAACAACTGTTATTATATAACTCTTAAAAGTAAAAGTTAATTGCGAAAACAGTTTTTTCGGAAATTTCGAAAAAAAGCTTGAAACGCTGATATGGCTCTTTTTCTTTTTTTCCAGGCTTGGCTGGGCACTAGAACATCTTAGGGGTGTCAAAATGTGTAACTAAGTGAACTTTTTGGTAATTATGGTTTTATTTCATCCATGCTGTCAAGGCGTACATGAATTGGTCACTGGTTTAGAAGTCTCAAGGAGTCCCAGAATTTGGGGGCGGGGGGGGGGGTGAACATGGTCTCTTAAAATTGGAGATTTTTTTGTTTTAATTTTGTATTCTTCACAAAAATATTCATAACAACGGAATGTAATATTATCTTTCGCATCTTCTTTTTTTCTGGAATGCTTAGAGAATGAAAAGTGTGATTGTTGATCTTGAGAGTAACATGTCACTTTTTAAGTAAACCTTTATTTTTGAGAATTGAATCCCAGTCCAAATTTGCTAGAAAAAGATAGCTAAATAAAATGTTTGGAATTGCAAGGAAGCCGTACATTTTGTATTCGAAGTTTCCAGCAGATTGCAAATTAAACGTTGATGTAGAGAGTAAGTTTTGGGGGAGACGACAATTCCTCTCATATTCATATCATTTACGCTTATTCTAAAGTACGAACAACATCAAAATAAAAATATTTTTGGCCCCTGGAATCATCATAGGCTTATACATTCTAAGATAATTCTTTAAGTTGTTTAAATAATAAACATATATATAGTTGTGTAATTTCCCACTTATACAATCTAACAAATCAGACTTTATTTTCACTGTCCTTGGTATTTTAGGTTTTGAAGTCGATATTTAGCCCTATTAAAGAATTGGAAATTGGTTTAAATTAATTGATTGACTAACAAAAGAAAAGAGAAGAGAAAAAAGAGTTCTTTGTTTTTCTTCTTTCAAAATTCACTGTCTTATTTAAAAGATTTAATATTTTTATTTTATGTTAATTGTAAATGGATAGGCAGCGTGTTTTATTAAGTTATCAATTTAAAAGAATTCAAGTTCATGATTGAGACTTCTCACTTATTAACATATCCATTAGAATTAAATAACACAAAACTATCGAAATTTGGATATTCGCACTTCTGAATAAACGTAATGTACGAAAAATTTTGTTAAAGTACAAAAATATATTTAAAGGAAAAATTGATACAATTCAAACATCAACAAAGCTGTATTCCTCGTATTCTTCAATCCTGAATGCATTTTTCAATCAAACCCGACATAACCAAATCTAACTTATAAAATTTAAAAACTACACGTCTTATATGAAACACAGCGCCCCTCCCCTCTCCTACCCTATGATGCACCAATCAGCCTCCAAAAGCCAAGATCCGCTCCAATAGCCAATAGCCAAGATCCAATCCGCTCAAAAATAGCCAAGAAGAGCCCAATTTTAAAATTGTGGGAAAGGTGCCAACAACAATGACGACGGTAGTGTAAAAAGGTTACACAGGCCTCAAGAAAGGTCAATCACTATCCATGGAGGATAATCACTATCCTCCAATCACTATTGTGACGCTTATGAACAAGGTTATTGTTGGTGCCACTAAAACATCGTACTAAGGATTTCAAAGAGGCGTGAACAAGTTTATCTACCCCCCTAAGAATCCTATTTAAAAAAAAAATCCCAGTGATTTCGTTCCAATTTATGAGCTTAGTTGGATAGCTTATTAGACAAGGGACATAAGTTCAAACATTCCATATTAAGACTAATTTTCAAATTGGCAAATGAGGGCAGATCCCTCTGACTAGGCTAATTGTAATGTACAGCTTTTATGAATACATTTAACCAAACTACTAACAGAGTAACATAATCCACCAAAAGTAGAAAGCAACTGAAAGAATACTGTTTTCTCTCTTAAGTGAGAGAGAAGCCTTCATCTGCTAGCACTTTAGAAAATGGGAAAAAAATTCTTTGATTTATTTTGTTTTGTCCCATTCATAAGAGAAAGCATATATTCACTTTCTGCTGTGAAAAAATAATCAGAAAGAAAGAACTCTCTCTTTTCACTATTTTACTCTATTTCACTCATAAAGACTTTATAGTCTTGAAATTTTTTAGAGAGTAAATTGAAGCCTTTCAAAGCTAACGAACTAGCGTCAAGGGAAAAGTTCCATCTTCAAAGGCTCAGAGTAAAAGCAATCTGTTCCTTTGTTTTATCAGCACTTCTGAATCATTAGATAAAAAACAGTCTTGTGAAGATAATTGTCCCAGGCTCTAACGACCAAACCTCCTATTATTCCCTCTTCTGTAGTATTTTAGATCAGTAATAGCATCCTAGGGTTTGTTCCCTTTCTAAATACACTTTCATCCAATTCCAATCAGCAGTGCAAATGGATGCTGGAAACAATACAAGGGAATTGGGAGGAAATAAATTAGACTCTCAAGTCATAGAGATAAGCTCGTGACGATGATAAGTTCAAATTATCAGGAAGCAGAAGCCGCGTTGCAAACATAAAACATAACTATTAATTATTGCTTTTAATAAAAAAAAAGTGAAGGGCTGTACTTCACTCAAGGGGAATATTAAAATCATCGCTTTTTCTCAAGTTCTTTGTCTGATAAAACTTGAAAAAAAATCGTGAATAATAAAGAACGGGGAATGTATCTTCAAATCATTTTCATATGTTTGTTTGATTTCTAAAGATATGTTTGTTTTCATATGTTTGTTTGATTTCATCATTATCCAAATTATCTATCTCCAAACCATGTACATTCGAATTGTTGGATGTCTCAAATATTTTTACTGTACCCATTTAATTCCAAGAGATTTTTGTTGTATTATCCGATGTTGTTTACTAAATCTTGAACTCTGGTAAAAATATAAATGCTATCAAGCCATGTGTCTGGAAATTTACTTCGAGAGCGGGGTTGGCATTCGAAAGGGGAAGTAGTGTTTCCAACAGGGATTGCACAAGTTCAGGAAAAAATAAAAAATTGCCGAAATATAACAAGCTATAGGAAACTGATTGTATTGCCACTGCTGCGGATATTATTGAGAGCTTGTCACATCATCAAGTCAACTGAGGTTAAAGTAGCTTCAGAGGTTCCTCCTTCACCCAAAATGTTCAGAACTTCACTCTTTACTCCTTATATACATTATATGTGATAATAGAGGTGAGAATTTTGAATTAGCCTTTGATCCATGTGCAAGTGATGAACTGCTTAAAATAATAAAATCTCTGAAATCAAATTCTGCGGGAGTGGACGGCTTATCTCTTCGAGCGTTTAAGGAAATAATGCATTATATTCTACCATGTCTGCTTTTTATTATAAGCCTGTTCCTTGAAAAGGGCATTTCCCCTGATCAATAATATTGGAAAGGAGGCATGAGCCCAAACGCCCTCGGCCAAAGTGTGTTCCTTTTCTGTACTATTTCAGGCAAGTCTAGAAGAAAAAAATGGTTTTAAATAAATTATGCTGCGACACTTACCCGTAACCGCACTTAATTGATTTCCCATCATTTGTTTCGCTATGAATGCAGCCATCTCTTAATCCGTTTTTGTAGCTTAGGAACCACTGGAAAAAAGTGCTATTAGAAACAAAACTTGAGCACTCAAGTAGAAAATTGCAAAAATTTCTATAATCTAGGCTAGAGTATACTTTAACAACAAAAACTTAACGAGCTTTACCTCATAAAAAGGACTAAAACATACTCGTAGTTTGTGTATGTTTGACGTGGAGTCTAATAGCATAACAAGCATTCTTTTTCCATAACCCTCTTTGGTACTTGTGCATAATATGGTACCCACAAAAGAAGTAAAGTTTGGTTAATACTAATAAAAAAAAGAGGATGAATATATAATCGTTTAGAAACAAATTTGGGCTATATATTTGCACATTAGGGGGGGGGGGGTAAAGCATATACGTAACCCAACCTAACCTAACTTAGGTACCCCCCCCCCCTAAACCCCCAAAAACAACAGTTTATATATTGTAAACGGAATGAAAACCACGCTTTGCATTCCATTTCTTTGATGCAAATACCCGTCTGGCGGGTTTCGTGTCTGGTTTCCTTGATACAGTTATAGCGGGGGGGGGGGGGTACCAGATAGTGCACAAGTACCCCCTCTTTTACTAGTAAGTATTGGCAATAATGTTTTGGAGGTACAAGAAAAATTCAAAATTGGAAGTTTGGCATTGCGGTAACGCTACTTCACACGAGCTTCGTAATAGAAACTTTTGACTTCTACACAAGGATAATAAATATCGTATACATAGATGCATGTAAATCCAATTTTGGGGAGGGGGGTCCTGCAGGTTGGGGTCGGGGGGTTATGTCGTAACTACAGATTTAAGTAAAATGGGAACTTTCTAGGAGGGTGCAAAGAGGGATGCGTTGAATAGATTGGGATGGAGGAGGACCGTGTGTAGCTGTGTTGGCCTTAGGCAGCTTGGTGCTACAGTGAGTTATTAGTAGTAGCAGTAATATAATAAAGAGTATTTTCGATACTCGTGAAAATAATACTTGGTGTAAAGGCTTATTCACACCGTGATTTAACTAGTGCTAAGATATAGCTAAGAGTTTTATATTCCTTCTTAATTATGAATTATTATAGTAATATATATCTGATTGGCTAGATTGATTTAATTCTTGGTGTTGGCTAAATCTTCACTGAAACGTCTACTACAATACTAACAGCTCACTGCAAAACCAAGCTAAATCTCTTCATTAGCTAAATCTCAGTGTGGATGGACCTCAACACCTACTCGAAGATTCTGCCCACTTTTTTTTTTAACTGGCTTCTCTATATAGAAATCTAAACACTTATAAAAGCACGGTACCAGTTCACCAAGTCTTTAGTCCTATCCAAATGCCACAAAGTTTTTACAAGATTCAATAATAGGAGGCAAGTTTGTTCAGATTATGGTCTATTTATCCACACTAACTGATAATCTATAGAATCTGTTTCCAACAAAAATACGCCAAAAACACGTTTAAAAAACAAGAAAAATCTACGTCACGAAGCAGTCATCCATTATGACGCATACGTAAAAACCAGATATTCAGATAACAGCGGTGTAACTGGCAGATTATCCAGGTCTATGGGATTAGCCAGAACGAACAGCAAAACAAAAAAATGATTAAGGCTTGAATTCAGTGGCGTCAAATGGGGGGAGGGGCATTAGCATCCTTACATTTCGAAACATATGTTTTTGGTATTTTCGTTGAAATGTGTTTTTTTCGTATCTCCATAGAAAAAGTAAAAATAAAATGCCCCCCTCCCTGATATTGAAGAGAATATACTTTTTGCCCCTTTCCCCCTTAATTTCCATAAATTGGGGGGAATATTTACGTTGGGAGTTGAAAAACATATTATGCAAGTGTGAAGTTCTTGAATATAATTTTGAAATGCCTCTGCACATTTTGGCTTCCAAGTAAAAAATTCAATCTTAGTCATTTGTTTTTTATTAAAAAAAAAAAAAAAGCAATATTTTTTTATTTTTTTATCTGAATAAAAAGAAATATTGCTGTTTAAAGTGAACATGTGCAATTATAACTCACAAGTTGTGATTAGGTTACGATTTTCCCTAAAAAATCTGGTACAGTCTTGAATTTGAGGTTCTTTTTTTTAGTTTCCCGGGGCATTATGTTGTCTTGAATATTATGCTAAAAAGAAGAAGAACAAGAAATATGGGAGTGTTCTTTACGCTGCTAGCTTAAAATTTAAAAGGCAAGGCAATGCTACCTTGTAAAAAAAAGGCAAGTTATCATGGTGCTAACATGATGGTAAGAGGGCTAGCCTCAAATGAAAGTAAAGAGCGTCATTAAATAAACATAAAAGATTAAATATATGAGGGGAGGCTGCCCCCTTCTCAGCTCCCCGCTGTTTACGCTAAAGTTTGACTTTGTGTCCCAATTATTTTACAATACCTGCTCAAAGACAAGGGACGTTGAATTGCGAAAAGAAGCATATTTAAAGCATCATAAAACTTTGGTGAAAAGAGCGGGGGCTGATGAGGGGGCAGCCGGAATAACTTATATTTGTTCTAATTTTCAATGTCACTCTTTAGTTTCATTTGAGAAAACTTCCTTTTTTTATTTAATTTCTGCTCGTTTGTTTATAGTATACCGAGAGTTATTCTGAATGCAAGAAGGGATACCACCCCTCAAACCCGATTCTTTAAATCAAAACTCGACTCTTTAAATCACAATTTTTAACTTTTTTACTCAGTGGCAGTTCTGGCCTATCTTGTACCCGGTACAGAACCTGATTAGTGTCCCCCCTGGCTCCCCAAATTTCCAGGCCAAATTTTAACAAAATTTTCATTTATTAACAAAATTTTGCATTTATTTAAACCTGACTTTTCTGACTTTAGCCTCCGCAAAATTATTAATTATCACGACATCCTATTAAAATACGGACGGGTTTGAATGCAAAATATCCCAAAAAGATATTAAAATCAATTAATTTGGTCTACTTACTTTTATTTTCAAGGAATGGTGATGAAAATATGGGAAAAATTAAAATTTCGGATTCATTTTGCTTATGCTTACAGCCAACTGTGCCCTCTGCTTTATTTTTAAAAAAAATCGAAAATTACGAAATGATTATAACCATTATATTACTTATTTGAAATTTTGCCCTCCTAAAATCTCTGCGCCTGGGGAAAGTGCCCCTTAAAACCGCCTCTGTTTGCACTGCAATGTTTAAAAAAATTAGCTCATTTGGACAAAATAAAGCATAATTATATAAATTAAACAATCATCTAAATATGAAGGGAGATTTCAGAAGGCTTTACTAAAAAGATTTTGACAAATAGTTTCGACTGCAACATATGGGACAACAAAGTATATTATTGATGCTGATTCTGTATATGGAAAATGAATTAATTTTAAAGATTCTCATTAAAAAGCTATTAGTATATAAAACTTGTATAATCTCAGAAACAGTAATTAGACTCTCTCAAATCTTGATGGAAAATATGCAATGAAATTCAACCTGTATGAAAGACCTAGAAACCTAGAGAATTTTTTTTCTTTTTCTGATAAACACACACACACACACATATATATATATATATATATATATATATATATATATATATATATATATATAAATATATATATATATATATATATATATATATATATATATATATATATATATATATATATATATATATATATATATATATATATATATATATATATATATATATATATAAATATATATATATATATATATATATATATATATATATATATATATATATATATATATATATATATATATATATATATATATATACTGAGTCGTTAATAATAGTAGTAGTATTTTTAAGCAATAAAATGAAGTTTTATTTTTAAGCAACATGCATCAGTTCGTCGATCTTTTCATAAGCATAAGCAGATTATCTTTTGAATGTATCGATGAATATGATATTTCCATACTGATGCACGAGCCATGTGTATTGCCAGGTCAATTTTCTTACAAAGCAGTCTGTGTGGTAGACTTATCGATGTATATGATAGGTTTATACTAATACACGAACCACATATATCAGAATGTTGATGTCATGAGCTGGAGAGCACAATAAACGTTTCATTGTGCATGATTAGCGTATGCCAATACACGAACCAAATGCATCAGCAAAGTGATCTTCTCATAAGTCAGATAATATGATACACAACCGCTATACATGGTAAATGAATGCTGATACAAAAGCCACATGTGTCACCAGATATACGACATATGTAATAACTATAGATGTATACTTATATATGCGCCACATTTACCGGTGGCCGGCGTTTATAATATACCCCCCTGCGAAAATTTACCGGTGGCCGGCGGCGGAAAATACCCCCTGCGAAAATGTCCCCCGGAAAATACCCCCCCCCCCCGTGGAAAATAAGGCTTTCTAAATTCAAGAATTTTATTTGAGTTTAATTTTTTTAATTTCCGTAGGGGGAAGGATTTTTTGTACTTGTGTATTATGCGCCACTCACTCAAGTTTCCGCTGTGTAAAATTCGAGAACACACCGTTTTTTTTTTTAGTTTCTTCGTTACTTTAGAAATAAAATTGCGCTTTATATTTGCATATTAAGGGGGGGAGGTAAGCATAGCGGGTCTGCATGCAAAATGTGTTTGGTACAATTATTCTGCATATTAGAAAGATAGACAAATAAGTGTATTTTAAAGCCAAATATACGGGCATGAACACAGTAAAATAACATAAATAAATATAGTGAATTGGGGGTGTTTAACCCCCCGAAAAAATGCCCCCCCCACAGAGAGTAACCCCTGCGGAAAATTCCCCCTCCTTGGAAAATATCCTCGCAGAAAATACCCCCCCCCCCCTGTGGAAAATAAGGTTTCTAAATTTGAAACTTTTATTTGAGTTTTTTTAGGTTGGTTGAAAAGTGCTAAGGAACGGGAAAAAGAGGAATTTATACACCAGAAGTGTCTTAAAAATTTAGAAAAAAAATCATTTGTGTTGAAAAGACTTTCATATTAACTTCTGCAATTTTTGGCAGTAGCGGGTGCCAAATTAAGACAAGGTTAAATGCAAAAAAAAAATTGAAGAAGAAAAAAATTTAGGGAAACAATCATCAAAATTAAGCTAAAACATATGACACCAAATCACCATTAACAAATAAATGAAACCCAAAACTAACAGAAATTACAATAGATAGCCTAGTCAAACTCAGTGGTTTTCTATTGCGCTTAATCTTGTGGTTTGATTTTCGTTAAGATTCTATGAGTTTTGGGGGGTGTTTCCCCCTTTTTTCGAAAATAAGGCAAATTTTTCAGGCTCATAATTGTTGATGGGTAAGACTAAACTTGATGGAACTTATATATTGGAAATCAGCAAAAAGATTTGATTCTTTTAATATACCTATTGGTATCAACATTCCGTGTTTTAGAGTTTCGGTTGCTATTTAGCCCAGCCGCTCCTTACTTATAGTTCGTTACCACGAACTGTTTGATCGCTGATCAAAGTTTCTGTTATTTATGCCTTTCATTTATGTTATTTTACTGTGTTCATGGCCGTATATTTGGCTTTAAAATACGACATACTCCTCGAAGTATGTCACAGGAATATTAAAAGTGACCCCCTTGAAATTCTAACCCACATTTCGGATGAAGCTAAGAACCTAAATATGAAAGTAAATTCCACTAAATCAAATATAATGACGATAAATTTCTTGAAATCTATTCCCACCTTCCTTGACCCTATCCCCCCAGATATTTCTGTGTCTTCCTTTAAATTACTCGGGGTTACAATTTCCTCTAATTTAAAGTGGGACATCCACGTGAAAGATATTTTCCGTAGAGCTAATGCGTCCATGTCTCTCCTTAAGCTCTTGAATAAATTTAACGTCCCCCATCCCATTCTTTAATGATTTATACTTCCTTCGTCCACCCGCATCTTGAATATGCTTGTCCAGTTTGACATCCTGGCATCTCCCGTAATGAATCAGAAAAAGTTGAATCTATTCAAAAAAGAGCCATAAGAATAATTTTTAAAGAAACTTTGGTACCATATTCACTCCTTCTAAAAAAGGCCAAGCTGGAAACTCTTGAGCACAGGAGAGGAACGTGTGCCTCCGTTTTGCAAAAAATGCAATAATAAACCCTCGCACGGAAAACATTTTCCCCAAAAGACACTCCCCATCCAGACACCGCCTGCCACGTACTGTTTCTGAACCCATCCCTATCTTGTCCCCCATCCGTTGCTTAACCTCCAGATATGAAAAAACATTTGTCCCCTTCATTACTGATCAAATAAACCACTAGTTTTTTTTTTGTTTTTTTTTTGTACTGGTGATACTCATGCTGGTGTCCGTTTGGTTCTTCCGTTCCCTCCCCTTTTTATATAATCTCTTTTAAACCTTTTTAACACTATTTTTATCTCATTTTTTTTCTGGTTTTGTTAGAATTTGTGCCTTTTTAACTTTCTTACATTTGACACTTTTTGTTTTTTAGACTAATGAATGGCTTTGCCTTTCTGATATTGTTGTTTTTGGTATTGTTTAGCCAGTTTTTAGTTATTGTGCTATTTCTATGTCTTTTTTTATTATATGACCCCGAAATGCGAATTCGGCCCTTCGGGGCTTGTGATAGTCATTTTTTGAAATAAATATCTTATCTTATCTTACACTTATTTGTCTATCTATCTAATATGCAGAATAATTGTACCAAACACATTTTGCATGCAGACCCGCTTTGCTTACCCCCCCCCCCTAATGTGCAAATATACGGCGCAAATGTATTTCTAAAGTAACGAAGAAACTAACAAAAAAACGGTGTGTTCTCGAATTTTACACAGCGTAAACTTGAGTGACTGGCGCATAATACACAAATACAAAAAATCCTTCCCCCTACGGAAATTAAAAAAATTAAACTCAAAAAAAATTCTCGGAAATTCTAAAATTCAAATTTGGAAAGCCTTATTTTCCACGGGGGGTATTATTTTTTTTTGGGGGGGGGGGTATTTTCCAGGGGAAGGGGATATTTTCAGCGGGGGGGGGGTATTTTCAGGGGGGTTCCACGTGGGGGGGGTGTTTTCCGGAGGGGTATTTCGCCGACCTGTCTTTGGACAAAAAGAAAATGACGGAGCACTATAAAGAGAAAAAAAGCAAAATGTCACTATACAACAGTAGTATCTATATACGCAATATGAACCATACAAGAATATGCTACAAAAGTGTAATAGATATGAACCATACATGGAATTGCACAAGAATATGCTCAAAAGTGTAATAGATATGAACCCTACAAGAAAACCTACGCCTGAGGCAGTGTGGTATCGCTTGGACATTGCAAAAAAGCATGCAAAACCTATAAAGTGAGTAAACACGTTTTGAAACTATAGTCAAGGTTGTATAAGAGAATTAGACTGTTTTTTTTTGCTATTGATATCAATTGCACAATGAATTTCACAAGAATATGCAGCGTAGCTTCGCGTGGACATTTTAAAAAGCTGGCAACCTATAATGTGGTCCAACATGTTTTGAGAGTATGGTCATGGTTGTATAAGACAACTAGACTAGGTTTTTGTTATTGATATCAACTGTACAAGAATGTGTAGCTTAGCTTCACGTGGACATTTTAAAAAAGCTGGCAACCTATAAAGTGGTCCAACATGATTTGAGAGTATAGTCGAAATTATATAACTCAAGCAGAGTGGTTTTGAGGCAACATCCGTTTTTAGGGGTCTAATCAAAGACAGCAGAGGTTGCTCAATATACGGTAAGTTGATTGGTGATTGGTTACAAATAAAAGGAGTGATTTTTTATTCGTCCTTGAGATTTTGTATAAAATGCTCATACCTTACGATTAAATTTTCATAATGATTTAACATATCATGGATAGTACACTAAATATTATTGACATTGAAGCAATGGATACATCGATTTATAATGTGAGTACAGTTTAGTAAATTTCTTAATTTATTTCCAAATAAAATCATTTTACCACCCCACTAGTAAATTCAAATTCAGGGATATAGCCCCCCACCCCCCAACAATACAAACCCTTCAATATGACGATTATAGTCGCTAGAAAACGTGAAATGCCCCCTTTTTTCTATTATATAAATCTAACCCCTACCCCCCTCCTCTGTTTACGAGTTTATTTCATTAGATCTAGTTCTTTTCCTTCAAAAATGTCAGTTTCCTCATTCGTTCTATTAAAATGTGCTTTCTTTATCTGCTTAAATAGAATCCCCTGTGTTACAAGAAAGGGTCAGTTTTGGAACCACACTTCGCACGCTCGTGTTATCACATAGATTAATAACACATGTGTTTGTCTATTTCATGAGACTTTGAAAATAGAGATAAAGTTGTTATTAAAATCGTTAATTAAAAGAATGGTACACTAAACTTAGAATTTATATACATCCAAATCGTATTCAAATATTTTCTTGGGAAGAAATCTAAGTTTTGTATAGAAAAGACATAGAGCACTACAAATATCAGAATCGACTTTAGAGGATAATTTATATTAGGGGGAGATGTTTTTGAAATCCCCCCTTCCCCCCAAACTCAAATTTTCCAAAATTATACTTTAGAAGCTTTTTTAAATATTTCTAAAGCGCTAAGACATAGAGCGTTACAAACATAAGAATCAACTTTAGAGGGTAATTTATATTATGGGGAGATGTTTTTGAAACCTCCCTTCCCCCCAAACTCAAATTTTCCAAAATTATACTTTAGAAGCTTTTTTAATTATTTCTTAAGCACTAATAGATAGAGCACTACAAACATCAGAATCAACTTTAGAGGGCAATTTATCTAAAAAAGTGGGGTTATTATTTCCTTACTAAATTTTTCTTCTTTTTTAAGGAGGAGATGGATTCATACAATTACTCCCCCCTGAAAAGAGACCAAGATGGAACGATACCACATCGATGCAAGCTACAAGGCCTTCCATCATCAGATATGCTAGCTCCATTACAAGTTCTCTGGACCAGCCAATGGCCACACAAATTTTAATACCAGGACCCTCTCATGCCAGTGTCAGCTCTGCACCAACCTCTATGCAACCTGGCAGAAAATTCAAGAGGGAATGGATGGCTTCTCATAATGCATCAGTCTTGTCTACTTAAGATCATGAGGGCACCACCCTTCATGCTTTGCCAGGGACTTCAGGCATACAAGTGCAGTCTGAATTGGGAAATGTAGGTATTTTACCTCTACCTTATACCTGATTATTTACTTAAATAATGATAGTAGGAATTGAGTTTTGTGGGTGGTGTGAAAAATGGTACTTATTCAATATCCTGGTGAACAGACAACTAGAAATGCTTCAGCATAAATATGGGTATTGCGTCTTTCTGTACTTTCTGGGGAGGGGGTGATGGAGGTAAGTATTTAGTTTAAAAAATGCTAGAAGGAATTGAATTTTGTGGGTGGGGTGGAAAAATGGTACTTATTCAATATGAAGCATTTTATTCAAAATGCTTCAGCACAATTAGGGATATTGCGTCTTTCTGTACTTTCATGGGGGGGGGGGAGGGGGAGAAGTATTTAGTTAAAAAAATGCTATGAGGAATTGAGTTTTGTGGGAGTGATGAAAAATGGCACTTATTAAATATCCTGGTAAACATACGACTAGAAATGCTTCAGAATAAATATGGGTATTGCGTCTTTATGAACTTTCTGGAGAGGGGGGGATGGAGGCAAGTATTTAGTTTAAATAATGCTAGGAGGAATTGAGTTTTGTGGGTGGGGTTAAAAATGTTACTTATTCAATATCCTGGTAAACATACGACTAGAAATGCTTCAGCATAAATATGGGTATTGCGTCTTTCTGAACTTTCGGGGGAGAGGGGATGGAGGTAAGTAATTAGTTAAAAAAATGCTATTAGGAATTGAGTTTTGTGGGTGGGGTGAAAAATGGCACTTATTCAATATCCTGGTAAACATACCACTAAAAATGCTTCAGCATAAATATGGGTATTGCGTCTTTCTGAACGTTCTGGGGAGGGGGGGGGAAAGTATTTAGTTAAAATAAAGCTAGGAGGAATTGAGTTTTGTGGGTGGGGTGAAAAAATGGCACTTATTCAATATCCTGGTAAATATACGACTAGAAATACTTCAGCATAAATATGGGTATTGCGTCTTTCTGAACTTTCTGGGGAGGGGGTGGGCGTAAGTATTTAGTTAAAATAAGGCTAGGAGGAATTGAGTTTTGTGGGTAGGGTGAAAAAAATAGTAATTATTCAATATCCTGGTAAACATACGACTAGAAATGCTTCAGCATAAATATGGGTATTGTGTATTTCTGAACTTTCGGGGGAGGGGGTGGGGGTAAGTATTTAGTTAAAATAATGCTAGGAGGAATTGAGTTTTGTGGGTGGGGGTGAAAAAATGAACATTTTATTTTAACTTTATAAAATAATGGTTATTTCACATAGAAAATAAACCTTTTTTCTATAGATTCATAAAATAGAGGCGCCATCTTCATTGGGTCATGAAACATCAACATTTAGTGGAGCTGAACCAACCCTAGCACCACCAATGGAGTTTAGAGACGAACCTACGTAAGTTGTAGACAATATGGAATGGCAAAGGGGGTTTCTAAATGATTGTTTTGGGGATATGGCTAGCCTAAATAATCTAAACTGTGATATTGCAATAGTGGTGTGACCAGAATGGACTGATAGATTTATGCGTGAGCATATAGGCGATTTTACCAGTGCATCTGAGCCGGGTCCTCATAAAGAAATTTCGTCACAGAACAATACAGGATGGCCTTATCAGCTATCCCCAAACACCTTGGAATACGTGCTAACTGACTTAGAGGACTTCATGCCATCTCCATCCATTGCAATTGAACAAACGGGGGGTGGTGCTATCAACAATTCTATCTCACCCCCCACCATTCCGCTTAATGATACAGCCAGTAGTAGTAGTAGTAACGATACAGCAACAAGACAAGTATCCCCTCTTCCAGATTTTTTTCTTTCCAACTCTGCCTTGCACCGCACAAAGGTCTACAGTGCCAAATTTGGTGACCCCTTTAACTCTCCAGTGTCGGGGGATATAATAACAGATCCCCAGGCCATTACACATTTATATACTAATAAGATTTGAGCCATTCTTGAACAACATATGGGGGTGTGGGGTGTGGAGGTCAGTTTAAAAGCATCAATAGCACTAAAAATATTTTTTTAATGAAAATGCGAGCGAGCTGTATTTGAAATACTGGCACACAGATATATTGGCAATTCGCCCACATTTATCAAATTATGAGGAGGTGTTTCTAAATTGGGTTAATAGCATTCAAACTAAGTGGGAAAAGTGTAACGAGGGGGGTAGTGGCTCGGTGGTTTTATATATTGAAAGTTTAAATGTTAATATTTGTAGATTTAAAAAGGATTTTATTTTAAGAGGTGGGGCTGGGAGCGGGGTATAGTTTTAAAATATCATTCAGATTTAGAGGGATGTCAGTGGGTACAACGAATCTGTTTGGATACGAGGCTACAGTTCTTCAAGTATGCATTTTAATTGGCGCCTACAGACCACTTAAAAAAGATGCCATTAAGAAAAAGTTGGATGAAATGGCAGTTAATGGTAGGGTGGGTTCAAAGTTCCCAATAGTAGATTTTAATTGTTTAAATGGTCAATTTCCCTTGAAACTAAAAGGAATAGATATTTTCGAGCGGGCCAATGCACATTTAAACATTAGTGTCAAGGTGTTAAAGTATGAAACAGAATTTGAGGAGGGTCACCGTTCCGATAAGAAGGGCGTATTATTTCCAGTCAATTGAATCAGTGAAACATTGGGTGTGGCTTCTATACACGCCACCCACAGACCCCGATTCAATTGGACATTTTAATCCAATTACCGATATTAGTAGGGTTTTATGTGAGGATAAAAAGGGGAATGGGGGAGTGTGTTATTACTGTCCAACATGCCTCTCAAGATTTCGCTCTGATTTAAAGTTAAAGTATCACATGAAACACTGTAAACGTCATGGATACCAGGCTGTGGAGACGGTAAGCGGAGATAGAGCGATCTTACGTTTAAAAAACTTCCAAAACACGCTCCTGCAGAGCAATAAGATCGCTTTAGACTGTGAAGCGAAACTGACAGACGTGTACTATTCGTCAAATTCAAATCGTGTTAAAATACACGGAGCCATAGGGGCTGTCACATTCACGCGCAACGAGATTCCAATAATACCATGCAAGTGCTGGATGTATTTGAGATGTTGAGTGACGATGAAGACTTCATGCGCTCGGCATTGGTCAGTCTAATTATAACAGCGAACGATGCAATTTCGCGCCTTCGTTATACAAACTATCCCATGCTCCTATCACCAGATGACACAATGGCTATTAAAAATCGTAAAATGTGTTGGGTTTGCACACCAGTCATACAATTTAAACGTTAGAAAACAATATTTCGTACCTGTTTTTATACACAATTCCAATTATGACTTAAAGCTTGTTCTACCGGCGTTGACCCGCATTGCCTAGGGTGGAGTTGTAGTTGACGCATAGATACATGGTTCTTTTTCATATAAAATCATACCCAAATCATCAGAGAAGCTACTGCTGCTAGAATTCATGTGGAAAACAGTTGACAAGGGTAACAGGTGTCGGAATAAAATCCGTTTTTTAGACTATTTCAGCTTCTTCCCCAAATCCTTAAGTCAATTGATTCAGGTAAAGAAAAGCGACAATTTTTATAGCTTCCCCCTCCTTAAACAGCGCTTCCCCGATGATGAAATGTATTATTTATTAACGTGTAAGGGTATATATCCATATGATTATTACAACTCTGGCTCGAGGCTAGATGAGGTGTCATTACCACCTATTTAAGCTTTTTATAATTCTCTTACTGAGAGTGAGGGCACCACTAGTGACTACGAATTTGCTAAGAGGGTTCGGGCAAATGGCGGGTGTAAAAATGGGTGGTAATATTGTAAATTTTAATTGGCCAGTGACGCACTCAATATTCCGGACATTGTGTGCAAAAATACGGATAAAATTTATGGGGAATTTGGGTTGGATTTAGGTTATTATTTTTCCACTCCTCATCTGGTAATGGACTTGATACTTAAAATCAGCAAAGAAGAAATAGGTCTGATCGCCGATCTGGATCAGCATCTTGTTATAGAGAGATCAATGAGGGGTGGGTATGTTTTTCACGGGAACAGTATCACGAAAACTGATCCGCCCGGACAGCACGCCGATAAAAATCAGATGCAGTTTTTTTTATATGAAGTCCCTTTACACATCGGCAATCGCTCACTGGTGTTTGCTGTGTGGAAATTATAAATGGCTTGAAATTCCGTATGCTTCGAATTTCTCTAACAGTGGCAGTGTTGATGAGAATGGGGCAGAGGGATCTTTTTTTTAAATTGACGGGGATATACCTATGAAATTTCAAGACTCGGTAGAAGACTTGGTTTCTTCGTGCAAAAATTAACCTGTGGGTAATGACTCTTTGAGCCCCTACAATTTATCTTTAGTAGAGGATGGTAGTATGCACTGGGTATCTTCAAAACAAAAATTAATTGCCGACCTCAACCCGAAAAAGAATATATTTGTTAAGCACATTCTATTTAAATTTATGGTGTCCAATGTTTTAAAAGTAACAAATATTCATAGAGCCCTCCATTTATATCAAAAGCATTAAATGAAAACGTTTATTGACACCTTTTTAGGTAAGAGATCACAAGCGAAAAAAAAATTTGAAAAAGAAGTCTATAAACTCATTTTGAACTCAGCTTTCGGTATAATGTGCGAAAGCGTACGAAACAGAAGTCGATGTGACATTGTAACCAATCCCAAAGATTGTGTTCGAATCATTACGGATCCAAACTTCACATCTTTCACAATAATAGACTCTAATATAGTGCTCCTAGATTATAAGCAAAGAAAAGTCTTATTAAATAAAAATATTGCAGGCGGAAGTGAAATAAAATAAATATCCAAAAAACTCATGCTGTCATTTTATTATTATGTATTCAAGGTACTGTGACCGATTGAAGGATCACTTCAATTGTATTACGGGGAAACTGATTCCCTCCTGTTAAAAGTCAAAGCTGAAAATTTATTGAATGATTTTGAAAATGGTGAGTAAATTAGCTCACGAATGGACTACACTAATTGGGATGAATCCCTCTACCCAGAGCTAGTGAAACGCCAGGCCCCAAATCAATTGTTCATGTTAAAATCTGAAACGGGTAGCGATCTGATATCCAGTGGTGTGTTTCCTGGACCGAAGGTATACTGTGTGCTAACGCACAACAAGGATATCAAACAAGTTTGCAAGGGGGTACCTACACACTTTGTAAGAAATAATATTGACATGAGTGTTTATAGAAACTGTGTGGAACGTAGCTTAGTCCCAAGAACGAAAGTCATGGCGATTCGCTCTTTACAATTTAAAAACGACACAGTTAGAGTTGATAAAAACGCCATGTTGGCCATATCGGACAACTTATACTTACTTGTATTTGGTTTTAAGTTAATGCCATATGTTCATTATTTAATTTCATACAATTTTGAATTCGGAGAGTAAATAACACAACTCGGTCTACAAAAATTCACTTCAATTCATTTAAAATAAAGTATAAATTGGATGGGAGGGGTTTTTGGGTAATGGGTGTCTTTAAATTTTTTTTTGCCAACCCCCGTTCCGCCGCAGCGGGCCCCGCTTCCCGGCCCGCGGCGCTTCCCGCAGCGCTTCCTGGCCCGCTACAGCAGGCCCGCTCCCTGGCTGCCGCAGCGGTCACCCCCCCTGGGGGGACCCCATTTAAAATGCTGTAAATAAAGGTGATATTATTATTTTAAGTGCATTATTGATTAAATGTTGTATTTTTTATAAATAAATTAAGAAAAAAAGTGTATCTATTAAAGTGTTTTTTCTAGTGCCTATGTACATGTTGTATTTTTTATTATAAATAAATTAAAAAGTGTATTTTTTCATGTTTAATGTGCTTTTTTCAATGTAGTATTTTTAAGTGTTGTTACTTTTTTATGTGTGTATAATAAAAGAAAATATGATTCTTTATTCGTCTCATTATTCTTCTTGAACGGAGTAGTAGTAGGGAAATTATTTAGTCATTAGACAGCTATAGTCTACAGTTAGTTGTCTAGGTGAACTGTTGAAGGGAACATGTATCAATTTAAAACACCATTCAGATCGTTTCTGTGTGGGCCGTCAATGTCTGGCAAAACAACACTCTTAACTAAAATAATTAAAAATTGCGATAAAATGTTTGTGGAAAAGTCGAAAAAATCTACTACTGTTACATTTTTGGTAGGAGTCATACGATAAAATAAAAGCAATTGCCACGATGGGATTGGTGCAGATACAATAAATACAGGGACTTGATGTTTTAAGCCTTATTTAACCAAAATCGTGGCTGATCATTGATGATTTGCCTGAATCCGTTGAATAATAATTCCAGAATATTCTGAAACTATTTTTAGTTTACTCATTTCATAGACAGATTTCCGTCACTCTAGTTCTACACAATATCTTTCATCGGAGCAAATGTATGTCAACATCTGTATTGAGCAGTATCTACTATATCATATACAGAGTTCTTCGTGATTCTAGCTCACTAATAACTCACAATAAACAGATATGCTCCGGTGCCCCTAAATTTCTGCTCTCAGCATAAAATCAGGCAACTAATAAACCCTACGGCTATATCCTACTGGATCTTAATCAAAATACACCCGAGGATCTGCGTGTGGTCACAGATATTTTTGACAATTAAATTACAGTATATCTCCCCGAGAACACTAAATAGACCTATTAGTTGCTATCATGACACTGAAGAAACTACATGAAAATAGACATTTATTTTCAGTTCTAAGCACTTAAAAACCCTCGCTTAGGAAAGCCATACTCAAACACGGTATTGACAATGATTTCATTAATCTTTAATCTGAACTTTGTTTAAATTTGACCGAGGGTAATGTTCAACTGCCAGAAGTAGTTAAGCAACAGGCAAAGCAACATCGTTCCATTGTACGAACATTGGCCTCTAAAAAGAAAGGAAAGAATTTTAAAAAGAAACGACTTCTTCAGGCGGGCGGTAGCTTTTTCACAATTTTACTACCAGTAATTGCAGGACTTGTAAACATCTTTCTCTAGAGAATGGCAAAACCCCTATCAAGTGTCCCTAATAGAAATCACTCTCTGGCTTGTGGAACACTTTTAGAACAATTTAAGTAAATTCATTGACAACAAGAATATTGAGGATGATAAAAAACTGCTTTTACTTCAAGATGCACTTCACCGAGTGGATAAACATAAGCCCTATCGGACGAAGGCCAATGGTATTGATCACAAAAAAGAATCATCTCCTCAGGATTCTGCTGCTGGAATACAATTAAAGAAGGAGGAATTGGATTCAATTTTATTGAAAATTGGAAATCTAATGCCCCAATAATATCGTGAAAAAAGTAAACGACTCCTAACCTATCTCATGGAAAGTGGTCAAGATCATATTCAAGTTGATGGCAATGGGAAAGGGATTATAATTCAGGGCAAGAGCTACAATCTAGTTGATTTAATCTATGATATGGTTACTAATCGTAAAGGACTATTATCATTTGACCTTCATCTATACAACTTTCTAAATACATTAAACTTCCCCAAAAGCCTTATTAACAATAGACAAATTCTAAAAAAGTTAAATGAACATGCATCAACAACAACAACAACACCATTGAAATATGAAGAGTAAGAAGAAGAAGAAGAAGATTTTAAATCAATCTTGGAAAATACTATTACACCTAGTGAAAACTTGACAATGATGGCGAGCAAAAAGCAAAAACGTATCATGTCACGATCAGCCCCATCACCACCAACAACTAGTATACAAAAGGGTAGCGGACGTTACACTACGTGTTTACGTTCAAAATGGTTGAAGTTCTGAAAGGTGCTTATGAAAATATTGGTGAGGCGGGGAGTTTAAGTTCCCCCATCACTCTTTCCAAAGTCAGTGGTGTTCACACTAAAGGTGTACAAGACCATCTAAAAATGAATCAAGTGCATAAAAATCATAGATTTCGTACTAATCAATATCGAAAAACTAAAGCCTTTTTTCCATTGCATATAATGGAAGCAGATTTCCTGACTTTAGATGATATTCAACAATGTCACAATAAACCGTACAAGTAAATTCTACTTGCAATCAGTGTTTATAGTCGTTATGCATATGCAATTCCATTGCGATCAAAGAGAGGTGTTGAAGCTGCTCAGGCTTTAGAAAGTATTCTCGAGCAGGGTTCGTATAAAAAAATTCAAACGGATCGCATTAGTCAATTTGTTAATATCCATTTTGCAAGATTACTAGAGAACTATAGTAAACTGATTTATCATAGTCACTCTCCTATAAAGATTGCAACGGTCAAACGATTGATAAGAACTATTCGACTTTTAACTTCAAGATATTGTACATTGAAAAATACACCAGCTTTTATTCACGATTTATATAAAATCATGTTGATTTATAATCAACGACCTCATCGATCATTGTGCAACTCAACCCCAACAGAAGTTCATCATTCTGATCTTGATACAATCGACACTTGTCTTAAGCAATATTCCAATGAAACGATTGTCAAGAAGAAAAAAAAATCAATGTTGGTGATACTGTTCAAATTAATAGAACAACTAATGTTTTTGAAAAGGGGAATTACTTGTGGTCCAAAGAACTTTTTAAAGTGGCAAAAATCCTAGACACTAAACCCATAACTTATCGTTTGCGCGATACCAAAGATGAATAGATTCTCGGTGGCTTTTATGACTATGAACTACAAAAAGTTAAAAATAATAGTGAAATCTATCAAATTGAAAAGATATTAAAGACTCGTACTAGCAGGGGTAGGAAACAGTTACTTGTTCGGTGGCTAGGATACAACTCTGATTTTGATTCTTGGATCGGTGTTGAAGATATTGACAATGCCCAATGATTTCTATGTAACTTTTATGTCCAATGTTTCCGATCCTCTCTACAAGGACTCTAATAAGACAAGTGATTTTTGGACAAAACTCTCCCCCGCCATCAAATTTGACGGTGCGTATGAAGTGGCTCTTGTCGACTGTATCCTCAAAAATACCTATGACATCCTGAGAAAGGATCGTGTGTATAATACAAAAGTTATACCATTTGATTGGTCACTCTTTGTCGACTATGAATGGGTTGAAGCACTTAAATCTAACGAATATCCCCATGTTAAATTGAAATATATTGAATATGATGATATGAGAGATTTGTGTCGTACAATCAATAGAAAAATCTCATATCGCAGGAATGGTACATTCCATTTTAATTATTCATTAAAACACGATGAGGATTTAAATTACGTCACCTGTTGACACCGAAATACTTATTCTAAATGATAATATGAGAGACGTCCTAAGGAAAATACGATCAATGGTAAAAACGCTGTCACGGTTTACGGAATCGATCAAGTAATCTTTGCTGACTATCCACCTGTTTTTGCCTCGGACTCTTGCATATTTCTCTATGCATCCTTTTTGGAAACATGGAGAGTTGGTAATTCAAATGTCCCCCTCTTACGTGTTCTTGAACGAAAAACATCTTATGAAATTGTTCATCACTATAATATAAAGCATCTTCAGTATGTTCCTGTAAACACTTCGTATTTGGAGCTCTGACAGTTCACACTAAGAAGTGAATTGGGTGATCCTCTAGCAATAACAAAAGGCTTAGCAGTGATTACATGTCATTTTCGACCCATTGTCGGCAACACATTCACCTGAAATGAACAATAGAAGAATTCCATTTGTCTGTCCCGATATCGATTGCTATGTTGGTGCTCTGAGTCCACGTCAAATAGGCAATGGATTGGACTACTACAAGGGGCGTACTACAATCTCTGGCTTTGGTTTTGGTAGCTGGTTTGCTATGCAATCTCGTTCTGCACTATCCCTTGCTAGAAAATATATTGTCCCATCTTTATCGAATTTTGTTGCATCAACACTACAGGACTGGGGGTCGGGCATGAATTTCAAGGAGAGTGTTAATGAAAATATTAGATCTTCAGCAAGAGCCGTTGGTGAGCAATTAAAATCTCGGCAAAATGGGGAGGGATTGAAAAGGATGCGTGCACGTCATTCACTCATCAGTCTCAATCCAGGCGGGAAGTGAAGGACATCAACAAGGACTTTGAGGAGTAAAACAAGGAAAACCAATAAGCAGAAGAAGAAAAAGAAAAAGACTGTTAGAACAAAGTAGGATTTCTTCTCTTAAGATGGCTTATCTCCCCCACAAGGAATCATATCCATCAATCAGTTCCTCATTGAATCTGTTCAATGCTGAAAATGTTGATGTCAGTGTCAAGTATGGCTACTATGAACAATTTCACCCCCAACAACCCCTCTCGGAAAAATATACACTTTCAAATATTTTCCAATGAAGACTATTTCATTGATTTGTCATCAACATTTATTGATTTAAATGTTGCGGTGAAGAAAAAGTCAGAAAAAACCACTCCAACTGTTGCCGATGGTCTCTCCTACGAAAACTGTATTCTACACAATCTGTTAAAACAAATTAATGTATTTATTAATGGAACATTGGTGAGCACTAGCAATAATATATCCAACTATGCAAGCTACATACAATTTATGATGATGACACCAAAGGCATACAAGGAGTTGAGAGGACAATCATTCGGCTATTTCGATCAGGTGTTGATACTGACAGTGAGTTGACTACTGCAGTGACCCAGGAGTATCATCTGGTTGGAAAATTAAATCATGAGATATTCAATATATCCCAATGGCTACGCCCCAATGTCAAGATTGACATAAAGTTACAGCTGGCCCCATCGAATTTCATTTTGAGAAAAACACTTCCTGCAGCACCCGATGCAAATGTCATTATCACATCGTCAATTCTCAACGTCTGAAAACAACAGGTTATGAGCCCTGTTGAATTGGCAGTGAAAAAGCTAAGAGCCAATGGTAACAAAATTAAACTTCTTGTCCCCCATACAATCACCAATCAACGTCACATTGCCACCGGTTCTCGTAGCTATAGTGATTCATCATTTATCAATGGAGAAATCCCATCAAAATTGGCTTTGGCCTTTGTGAAGAGTGGCAGTGCCGTTTGATCCTGGACTGAATCCCCCCATGATTTTAATTTTTTTGGTCTATCTAGCCTTGTGTGCAAAGTGAATGGTTATCCACTGTACACTCTATCATTTGACAAAAAATCCTATAGAACTCTATACGAGTTGACCATGCAATCCCTAGATCATGACTCTCAATAATTTGAAAATGGAATAGCCAATTCAATGTTTTCAAAAAATCATGAGATAGTTGTTTTAGACTTGTCGGGGACCCAGGATATGAACATAGCACGAACAGGGAATGTAAGTTTAGAGTGTACATTTGCCGATGCTTTGACTGAGAGTATCACGCTAATATCAGTGAGTCAATTTGAAACCTATTGGGAAATCACACCCGACACCAGTGTTTTACTAGACCTAGCACCATGAACACAAACCAAATAATCAACGTATTTAGTATGGATCCATACATGTCCCAGTACAAGTCCTATTGCATACCATCGGAGTTCATCGAAAAAATTCCAAGTGTTAACAATACCCTAATCATTGTTAATAGCAGTCCATCGACTTTGAAGACAGGTCATTGGCTTTGCCTCTTTCAAACAGTAAAGAATATTGAATTTTTCGATCTTATTGGCCAATCATATAACTTCTATACACCATACATCACCAGTTTTATTGCAATCAGTGGGGAATCTATTATTCAAAATAAGCGGAGAGTACAGAATACAAAGACTAACACATGTGATTCTCATGCACTACTCTTTTTCATATTCAGATGTCGTGGCTATACCTACAATCAGTTTCTTGACATCTACGTTGACTTACCTCGATTGAACGACTTTCTAGTGGAAAATATACTTACAAGCGTATTTGATATTGATTTTAGTGCCCTACGAATATAATGTTCTAAAAATGTATGTGAAATTGTTTATTAATAAATGATAAAAATTTATATACATGATAAAACGACTTTTTTACTCTTTAGATTTCATTTTCTACTAGGTATAGGTATTTGTCGACAACAACTAATGCAGGTAGATTATTGGAATTCACAGTGTACTGATCCTGATGTGTTGCAATGTCAGGGTCACATTTTCTACAGTAGAGCGTAACTTCACTCTTGTCATATCTCTTTGTATTGTCAATGATACTATTCTCATTCATTCTATAGATTTCAGATGTTTCACTTTGCTTATTTGAAGCAATTTCACAAACAGTGTCCTCAAGTGTCGAATCACATTCCGTCACAGTCAATTAAAAATCAGTAGGTTTATAACCATAACATCCTTTGTCTTCACAACAATACGTAGAAACTACATTCTTTTGTTGTTCCAACAGTTGAATCGTTGACCCGGCTCCTCCTCCCAGAACAATCTAAAACCACGACGATACCAATTTCGTAGCAATAAACTAAAATCATGATTAGGATTCTTTCCAATCATACCGGGATATGTATTCTCCCACTGATTACATTTATCATAGTGGCAATTGGAGCATAGATGCCCCCTTGGATAAGTGTCACACATCTCTTCAAGACAGGAATTACAACCCTTAATTTGTACATCATATCCTCTATGCAATTTACACGGTTTGCATAATCTACACTTTTTATCATACTCATCAATCATTGTGCAATTCTCACATTATGACCAGCTGCCCAGTGTGTACATACATAGTGGACATGCATGGAACATTTTTTCATGTGTTGACACTCTCACTGACACAATGAAACTGAGCTACCAACAACAACAAATTGACTGGGATAGTGAGAGAGAGAGAGAGAGAGAGAGAGAGAGAGAGAGGAGTAAATCATTCTTGAACGCCATCTTTCTCATGAAAAAAAAGTCCTAAATTTCTAAACTAATGTTTAAAAGCATATCCACAATATCATTTTGCCGTGTCGTGATCAATATATCAATAAATTGTGTAAATGCATGTGGACCACGACGTAAAAGCTTCATACAATAGTCTAATGACGGAGAATTAGTTTTTATTATATTGACAAGCATTCCCCGAGAAAATATATTTCTTTGAATAGAAAGCTCTAGAAAATCGTCATCTAGAATCGAAAGTTTTCAATAAGCACTAGATTCCCCATGATTTGCTCTTTCTCAAATCTATCCATTTTAGAGTCCTAACACTCTCACAACCAACTTCAGACTAACCAGAATTTTTTCTACTCTAAAAAAATACGCTAGTCTACTATAGAAAGAAAAATACCTTTGATTTAGAAACAATTTTATTGAGCACAATTACAACAATAATACTCACTGATGCATTTTGTTCTCCTTAATATATTTCACTAGCACATCTAATGCTGCCCAAAGTCTATTTATATGCACAATATTCAGTTTCGCAGCAAAACATAGTTGCTCCTCCTGCTTAAATTTGCTTAATGATATCACGTATCTAGCATGCATATCGTCCCATTCAACCATATTTGGTACACACAGCCACATTTGGTACTCGTATATCGTTGCTGCTGCCGGCTCCAGCATCAATCTCCAATAATGTAAATGCACCACTCATTTTCTTTACTAATATCCTCTCAAATATACTATTCTCTCTTAATTCAATTATCTTACTAATATGAATTGCAATAAAAATCACTCCTTTTATTCAAATTCAATCACCAATCATGTGTTCGTATATTGAGCAACCTCCGCTGTCTCTGATTGGCCCATCAAACGGATGTTGCCTCAAAAAACCAGTCCGATTGTCTTATGCAACCTTGATTATAGTTTCAAAACGTGTTTAATCACTTTATAGGTTTTGCATGCTTTTTTGCAATGTCCACGTGATACTACACTGCTTCAGGCGTAGGTTTTCTTGTAGAGTTCATATCTATTACACTTTTGAGATATTCTTGTATGGTTCATATTGCGTATATAGATACTACTTACAACTATGACAACGTAACTCGAGTTGAAGAAGTCGCATTAGTCTCGCTTAAATAATCACAATGGCCTTAATCAAATAGATTTGTCGGTTTGTCATGAGCTTGTCAAATCCATTAGTGTCAATTCACAAAGATTTAGGGGGGGGGTGACAAAAAGTATTTATCAAAATCTAGGGGAGGGGGGGGCAAATGTGCCACTTTACTTCAATCTTCCAAAAAAAAATGTGAAGAAAAGCCTTTTTTCAATGAAAATGCCCCCAAAAAAGTATTTGCAAATCTAAGAGGGGGAGGGAATATAGGGCTGGCACGTATTCGTTGACACCCCTGGTCAAATCTCTTAATATTTGTCAACAGTTCGGGAGTGCGTACCTGCCAAAATCTATTCTAAGCTAAAAAAAATCTACGGATTCTTTTCTCAAAAGGCCGATATATTAATTAATATTCTGATCAGTTTTGATGATTACTGCTTAGAGATATCTAACTTCCATAGAAACGTGAGGTTACATGCTGAACCCTGAAATTAATCTGACGAAATGTCATTTGACAAGGTGATATTAAAAGCTATTAAATACAGTATTAAGATAGATAAGATAAGATAAGTTTTATTCTTCATTAAATACACATACAATATTACATGTTATTAATCCCTCAAAGGCTCATTGGCCTGTACAAAGAGGGAAGACATATGAATTACATACTCAGAGATAAAAAACAAAAGAAAATTTAAAATGATCACTTACTCACATATGAAGGAGAAGAAAAGAAAATATAGATAAAATAGAAACTATAGAAAAAATTAGAATAAATAAACTAAATTAATTAATTATATTAAATAGACTCAAAAAGAAAAATAATAATGAAAAAAAAAAAAAAAAAATATATATATATAATTATTACTATAAGCGAATTCCTATCGTCGAAACAGAATTATGTGTATTGTCAGGTAGAACCAACATATTAATAGCTGTTACGATATTATTCATAACTCTTATCCAAGATATTAAAATATCATAACTTAAGCCATGTACAGCCCTTTTAAGCTTATATTTAAAACTATATAAATCCCAGTTCAATCAGCTCTGCTTATTTCTGAGGCTAGGTAGCAAAATTGACGCTTATCGGTTATTTCAGTCATAAGGCTTATAATTATTGGACTGTAATAAAATGGTGCGAAAGCAATAAAATTTAACCCGTCTTCATGAATGCTACTCCTTAGTGAACTATACAAGTTTCAGCAATAAATATTGATAATCATACCTGATGCCGGGGAGTCATAGCGCAGAGAAGACCACCATAAAACACAACTAAACATTCAGGGGACAAAAAAAAAAAAAAAAAAATTAATTATTCAGTTTTATTCTTAAATAAATGGTCCTTAAGAAACCTATTGAAAGTGCCAAACGAGTGGCATTTCTGTACTGAAGAAGGCAGGGAGTTCCAAACCTGATGACAAGCGATGAGGGGATTGAAATCTTACCGCACAGTGGGAGTAGGAGGAATGCAGATATTATGTGACGAACGAAGGTTATATGGAGCTGAATCAGAAATAAACTGAGAAGTTTTTTGAAAGTATTTTGGAGGAGCGACGTCAAGGTGAGAAAAAGCAAAAGAAGCGCAAGAAAGAGTGTAGATAGAATGTATATTTAGAAGTGGTCTGTGTGAAGAACGATTGGTATCCATAATCAGACGCCGAGTTTTATTATACATAACAAAAAGTGACAGAAGTGTAGAAGGAAAAGTAGACATCCATACTATGGGGCAATAAGAGACATATGACTGGACAAGGCAGAAAAAAAGAAGCTTCAGAATAGATCCAGGAAAGGTGTGTTTGAGTTTTCGAAGGACACCCGAACTCCGTGAAACCTTAACCCTAATCAGGGCTATACGGTGTCTAAACGAAAGGTTCTCATCAGGCAGGATACCAAGAAACCAGACCAACCGATTCTTTGGTCTACACAAGGAGCCTTGTGACACCTGAAGCTGTGTCAGTTGAGGGAAAGCTACACCAATTCGAGAAAAAATACGAAAATGTGACTTGGTAACATTCAAGGCCAAGTAATTCGCCTCAAACCATGAAACTACTCTCTCAAATATTACCACCAGATTAGACCTGACATCACATTCCATCCTCCCTAGAGTCCCAAAAGTGCTGTCGTCAGCAAAAGCAACGAGGCAATCTTCATTAGAAGTAGCATTGGGACACGAAGGAACATCCGGATGACACAGATTGCACCATACTAGAGGACTGGTGTTCTTGACTGCTGAAATCAGATCATTGACATAAATCAGTAATAAAACGGGGCCAAGAACAGATCCCTGAGGGACACCATATTCTACTTCAGAAGGGCTCCGGAAAAACGGATCAATTGAAATAAGTCTACCAGAAAGATATGATTCAAACCAAGAGAAAACATTTGATCTTATACCAATACGCGATAATTTCCAAAGAAGAATATGATGAGTCAAAGAATCAAAAGCTTTACGAACATCCAAAAATAAAGCTGCCGGGATAAGACCAAAATCTATTGCCGAATGAATTAAATTCAAGAGATATGCGCAAGCATGCTCTGTAGAGTGATTCGCTCGGAATCCAAACTGGAAATCATGGAAAAAATTTTTGACATCCAGAAAACTAAGAAGCCTGGATAGCATAGCCTTCTCAATAATTTTGCTGAAAACAGATAGAAGAGAAATTGGCCTATAATTAGCAGGATCACTCCGGGACCCACCTTTATACAGCACTATAACCTTAGCTCGCTTGAGTGATTAAGGGAAAATTCCATTCACGAAAGACAGATTGACAAGCTTAGTCAATGGTGACAGAATAGCAGGAAGAACGGCACGGATAACCCTTGTAGGAATTCTGTCTGGCCCTGAAGACGATGAACCTTTAAGCGCATTTACGATCCGAGCTACCTCAAACTCAGAAACAGGGTTCAAGACTATTGACTTTAAACATGGGGGTCCAAGATAGGCTCTGAAATCGCAACGAGGAGTTGTAGAGCTCACAGATGAAGCAGTCGTTTTTCCTATATTAGCAAAATAAGACGTAAGCTCTAGCTGAACAATTTCTTATCCTTGGACAATTTTAACGTCATTGCCTCACTAATAAAATTATTGACTGGAAAATTGGTCACCAGGTTGATAGGAAAAGTAGAAAAGTGTTGCGTCGAGAGTAAGTTGCAACGAATAGTGCTATTTATACCTTTAAAGTGCATTGCTTTTAAAATCTTTAGATTCAAACTTAATAAAGTAATACAATTTAAATTGTCAATTCTATGCAAGGACTTGTTTTCAATATTTTTAGAGCGCTAGAGCACTGAACTATTCTAAAGATTGATTTCTTTGAAGTCCCTCTTCTTTCAAGTATATAAGATCTGAAAAGTCTCTGAACAATATTGGCAAAAAATAGTGACAGAAATATTTACAATTTATTCAAAGCGTCAAATACGGCTGATAAAAACTTATTTGAACTGTTAAAATGTTACAATATTTTCTTATAATAAGAATGACTTCAGGTATTACAAGGAATTCAAATGCGTTAGTCACGCTGGAAGGAAAATATTTCAGAACGGAGAAGTTTTCGAGGAAGATGGGGCCATAAATTAAAAAAAAATAAACAAAAATTGGGTTTTATATAAATAAGAAGGAATTACGGAGGGACAAAAAGAGATGGCGGAGGGCATATACTCCTTGGCATAATCCTGACGCACATACTAAGAACATCTGTATAACCAGATTGATATGTGGAGGCGATATCTATAATTAATTGTTTTGGTGAATTGCAACTAAAGATATGCACTTTTTGTCGTATATTCCCCTGTTTTTCTTCTTGTGTTCAGACCCATTATTTCTAGTTTTTACTATGTATCTTGAGAAAGGAGTATTTTTTTTTACCCTTTCGTACCAAATTTATATTATAAAAAAAAAAAAAATAATTTTGTCACTCATAGTTCGGCTGTAGACATTGCCGACGGCATTTGGTGTACGGGTTCAGTTCTTGATTTCCCCGGTAGGCTGGAGATATGATCGAAATAAAATATGCCCAATTAATGCTAAAAAAAATTCATTGATGGATCTTGGAATAGAATCCTTGGAATAGAATAGAATCCTTGATATGGAATCGATAACCAATTTGCTTTCAAGCCATGCTGCAGAAACGACTTCCTTCCAAAATTCCGGAGGGTGTGTCTCAAGGAAATGATAAGCTTTGTCAATGAAGCTGTATAAGCCTCTTTTCTACTATAAGAGAAAAATTGCCCCTCTGTTACGAAGATAGGGACTTAAAACCAAATTGAAACCGAAAGGCATAGCACCTTATTGACTCCGAGAAAACAATATTAATATTTTCGAAATAGCAGAATCAATGCATTCCTTGGAATTATTTGGAAGTAGTTAAAGTAATTCTAAATCCTTGTGTGGTAAGTCCGCATTATTGTTTTATTACGATAGCAAACTATCAAAGGCAGAGCAATTGCGCTGCCTAAGTATAGAACGATGTTGGCACAATGTATTATTTTTTTTTTCCATACCAGGGCACTACGTATCGAAGGAGTTGTCGTAGAAACTTCGAAAATGGCACATTCGATTGAAAATGGAATGGCTAATGCCCTCTTTAATAGTCGAAAGTGATTGTAAGGCAACTAGCACCCCTTCCACGCCCACCATTTCCCCAAACACATCCAATCAAAATTTTGGGATAGTCATTCTGTTCAGCGTAGTTGATTTTCATATAGAAATTATGTTTTTGAGGAGGACACTCCCCCACAGCCCTCAGGGCAAGGGTTGTACGTTTTGCCCTGGAGGCTTATAAGGTATTTATTGATAGCGTTGTTATAGAAACTTCAAAAAGGGCTCATTTGATTGGAAATTGAAATGGCTAGTGCTCTTTTTAATAGTCGAAAGTGATTAGAATGCAACTAACACCCCTTCAACGCCCACCATGTATCCAAACACATCCAATCAAAATTTTGAGACAGCAGTTTGGTTCAAAGTAGTTGAAAGGTCTGAAAATTATATCTTTCAGGATAACACTCCCCCCACAGCTCTCAGGGTAAGGGTTGTAAGTTATTTTCTAGGGGCATATAAGGTTTTTTATTGAAAAATTCTTTGTAGAAACCTTGTAAATGGGCGCATTTGATTGGAAATTCAAAGTGCCCTTTTTAATAGTCGAAAGTGATTTGAGGACATAATTTGCACTTTACTGACAAAAATACAAATGAATGTGCATTGTCAGTTTAATATACATACTGACATTTAGTAATCAAAATGTTAATATTATTTGATTTATTAAAGTTATGAAAGTAAAAATATTTATATTTTTTCAGTAAAGTGCAAATTATGTTCTGGCCTTGGGAAGGCATAGGGGTTTTGAGCCCTACTCATGTTAATTTCTGCTCGTTTGGAGTTTGACTCGGTTATTTATTGTGATTTCTGTTCGTTTTGGGTTTCATTTATTTATCGATGCTGATTTGTGGTAGTTTCACGCTTGGTAGAATATTTAATCTTATTTTTGCTCATTTTTGGTTTAATGGACTTCTTTACTTCTTTTGAAAAACTTATTTAGTGGAAACAGTTTTTTAATTAATCTATAAAAAGACACTCCTCAAATGATAACTTTTTTTAGAGGGAGAAAACAACTTTGGCTCATTCTGACATTTTTCTTCAATATATTTACTCAATTTACTTAATTTATTTAATTTAATTTACTCAACTTAATTTACTCAATATTTTACCAAGGAAGGGAGATATGGAGAGGAGAAAAGGGAGGCATACAGCTATGAACCCTCACTCCTCAAAAAGGGAAATATTGACAAAAGTTACACACTTTTCGGCTATTTAACTGGTAATAATACCTATAAAAAGTCCTTTTCAGAGTTGAATCCCTCACAACAACAAAGGTAGTAGGTTAAATTTCTTAGTTGTTTCAGAACCGAAACAAATACAAAAGGAAATGAGGCACCAGGCTCGTGCAAAACTTTGACTGTAACCTCAGACCAGGCACTTAACAAGAGGGGGAGGTAAGGATTTGGTCGTGCCTCCCAAACTATGGATGTTTTGCCGATTACTCTTATAATTTTCTACATTTTCCCCCTTCATCCGCTATTACAATTGGAGGGTATGTATCCTTAAATCCTCAATCTAAAGGAAACAATCCGAAAATTCTTAGTGTTAATGCAGAAGGCCTTGAAAATTTGATTTTAAGTATAATACGGTTTTTGTCAACATCATGTCCTGTTCTAGCTGTTATCAAAAGTTGCGACTTTTTTCTCAGGGTTATATGTTTTGGTCTAAAATGCTTAGTTTAGTTTATCTAAAATGCCCATTGATAAACTATTTAGAATAAGCATTTAAATTTCTGTTATTCAAATTTGATAAGATGTGCAGATTATAGGAAAATAGAAAGAAATTATGAAAATTCTTAATGTGATGAATTGATTTATTAATTGAAAAAAATTCAAATTTTTAAAATCAACGAGAACATACTCATATATCGGTAATCCTGTGTTGGTAATACCACAAACATAATTCCCTAACATGTATCAATGAAATTAAAAGTGTAAAGTTCCCTGGATTTAACCAGAACAAACAGGTTCATGCAAAAAATCCATGTAGGCAGTTAAGATCCCCAAAAGAGCTTGTATCTATTCTCTTTGATTGCCCCATACATATAGACATGAACTTTCAGGTAAAATCTAAGGAGTAATTTATCAAGTCTACTGCTACTACATCTACGAAAAATTGATTTCAGTCATTCATTTAAAATTTCATAAAAATTCAGTACGAAACCACCCAAGAAAGCTTAACTTTTTACCCCCTTCCATGGAGTTCCAATTTTCTTTCTTCGTATAGCCAGTCCTCACTCCATTCGTTGAAGAGCTGCCCCCAGTTTGAACCCAGATGAATGGCAAAAAAACAAATCTCCGACAACCTAGCAGCCTTCATGCGTTCAACGTGGCTTAGCCATCCTCGCCATAGAACGTGGCTCAGCCATCCTCGCCATAGAACATGGCTCAGCCATCCTCGCCATAGAACATGGCTCAGCCATCCTTGTCATAAAACATGGCTCAGCCATCCTCGCCATAGAACGTGGCTCAGCCATTTTCGCCTTTCTTCATTATAACCTTAGAAAGTGGGATTAAACCAAATTCTTCATTCGACCTATTGTTTGGTGTATGGTCTGTCAAACAAGTATCTAAAACTGCACTAAAACAATTCCTCTGTAAAACATTTAACATATCCCCCTTGTCCTCATTATTGATTCTGGCGTACTTGATTCCAGGAAAAGACCAAAGGAATTCTCATACACACGTGTAGGCAAAACACAGAGGTGAGAAATTGATTAAGGTTGACGTTTAAGGGCCTGAAGATCTTTAAAGAATTTATCTTTCTCCATTAGGAACATTAATTATTTCTATCAGTGAAGACGGAAACTACAGGTGACCTGTTTACTACAGCAAGGTTTAATCCTCTTCTCATGAAAACTCCTTTCTCAATAAAAACTATCCTATTAACAGCAGAACAAGTTTTTATAATAAACACTTGAGCTTGACACGACCTTTACAGCATGTCAAGGATATTATTTGTTTCAGCTTCATGCAGAAAAAGTCCAAAAAATTGCTTCAGGAAAAGCTCATGCAGCTGACTGTGCTAAGTCTTCAAACCTTGTCTATGAAAAGTAGGGGAGCTATATAGGGACAATTGGGGAGAAAGGGCAATGTCTCTTCTACTATTTTCACTAAAACAGGATAATGTTTTTTTTTTAAGAGAGCTAGCAAAATCAGTCTTGAGATACTTCTTGGGCGATCTGGACGGCAGCAATTTTTCAATTTTCAACAAGATTTCAGGGCTCATTGTGTTGTCCATGATAAGATCTTAATAAATCAAAAATTAAATTAAATGTTCATGGTCTTTTAATTTTTGGGTTTTGGGGGAGCAGGTAACATCCGTTAAAGCAATATAAAAAGGATGGACTCAAACTTGCTGTTTGTAAAATGCTTTCCAAAGGCTCAGCAAAAAACTTTTTACGTATTGCATCTGCAGTGTAAAGTCCGATAAATTAAGCTTTGATTATCTCTCTATTTGCTGTTTATATTAAATTTTAATGGTAAAATGAATAATGTCATCTAAGTTACTTATCTCAAAAGCTTACTGAATATTATTTCATCCTATGCTAATGGTTTTATCCATCTGAAAGCTGATACAAAGGAAGTTACTTGCGGCATTTAAATGTTTACGTAGCTAATATTTAGAATCGTCTCAAAAGCTACTCTAATTTGCTCTGAGTAATTCAATAGTTTAGCCAAAAAATAGCTCATATCTTCTTACAACAATCTTTTTGATGTCTTTGAAACGCAAAGCATGCAATCTGTAATGTTATACATGCACTTGAAAGTATTATTTAGAACTAAAGGATTTTTCCTTCTTTTCTTTATTTACCTGCATAGGGACTAAATAAAAAAAGATGAAGGGAAAAAACGAAAAAGAAAAGAATGAAGGAAATAAAGGGCCTGGTGTGTCGATCAAAAAAGAAAGAAAGAAAGAGAGGCTTGAAAATTTCTTGTCAGTCATGCCCCATCCTTAGCTCAGGAATCTGGATGAACATGGCACCTAAGCGATCATTCTTGTCGACCGTTATTTATAGCTAAACTAACTCTCTGGCTAATAATAATAGCCTAAAGTAGTGAGCTGGTTCCTTAGAAAAAAATAGCTTATTCTTGTGTAAAGTATTTGGAACATAAATTCGAGAAGGCTTTTTCTGGTGTCTCGTTTCTTAGAGATTTGGCCATGTATATGTCAACGAGAACAGTCCAGGGGGGGATTTTGGGACTAAGGCTAGTCGTGGGAAAGGATCCGTTCCCAGGCATGGTTGAACAACCAATAGCTGGAACTTCCGTTCCAGGAAAGTTATATTCTTGGCTCATTTCTAAAGGAGTCCATCTCTCGCCTTCGTCGTAGCTAGTTGATCTTGTGCTACCTTATTTTCTCTGTGTTTATTCTCACGTTATTCAATAAAGACCTTATACCAACGTTTATCGTCTATCTTTGGAATTTATGTAAACCATTACATCTGTCAATTATAAAAAGGAACACAAGTAAATAACTGAAACAGAGGTTTACAAATTGGTGGCAGCAGTAGTTTACATAGTGGTGGCAAGCGGTTAAAACTAGTGGAGCATAGGCCTATATCACTAGTGGAAAACCTCCAAGTGACATTTGAGTGACCGTTATAAGTATTTATGACATCTTATGCTAAATACTGGCAACATATTGAAGAGTATTTCGCCCGCTACCAGACTGTGATATTGAGCTACAAATACTACAAAAGACTGATTAATAAGACATCGAAACGTTACGAGCTATTGAACTTTCTTATATTCAAAGCGCCTTCTTGAAAAACACTTTCTTTTAAATGAACATTTTGAAATAGGCTGTTACACAATGCCTAATATGGATTCCCTCGCGATAGCTTCTACCTACTAATTCAAATTTCTACAACTGAGAGTCTCCGGTTGATTTCTACCTTCACTTAGCCATTCTACGGTTGGTGGCTTTTTTTACCTGATTTTATACAGTCGACGTGTGATCTACATTTGACAGTTTCCAACAACAATTTTACATTTTGAATTCGATAATCGAAAATTAATTCTCAATTGTGACTACATTTGACGCTAGTGATTTAATTGAAACCAACTACAATTGGATTTGGAAAGGACTATCTTTCGCAGGGATTTGGAAAGGACTATCTTTCGTAAGTGATTTACCACGACTAAACAACCCAGTAAATTTTATTAGACCCTTGTTGTTAGAAGTGAAGTTATTGCCCAAAATTTAGCGTCCGTAATTAAAGAACGGTGTTTAAAACAAATATTTAAATTTTTAGAATAACTGCTTTTTCAAATTTTAATCTCAATATGTCAGTTTTTATTCCTATTCTCGATCCGGCGGAAACTGGATATAACAAAAAGGTTGCTTTTGATTTTGTAAAACAGTGGAGGGGAAATGGCATATTTCCACCTCTTTTATTTGACTCAAATGATCCTGATTTCGATCAAGATGAACTTTATGATTACCTTCAAAAGATCAAGACATGGGTCCCAACTTACCCTCCAACTCCACCGAGCACCACCCCAATTAATCCTCCAATAGAACAGCGTCAACAGTCCCAAGTAAGAGGATCGCTAATTGACCCTCTTTCAGTAATAACGCCAGTCACAAAGGCAGAAAGTGGAAAAATAATTGAGTTTGTTTCGCAGTTACAAAAATTTCAATTGTTGTTGAATGTGCCTGATTCAAGAGCGTTACAGACCGCGTCACTTTTGGCCCATGGGTTGTTTCGCCCCTTTTTTAAGAATCTGGATCCCTCGATTATAAATTTTTCAAGTTTAAAAGGTGGATTACTTGTAGTATATGCCCCAGGCAAAATAGTAGGCAAAATGGTTGCAGAGTTTGTAGGCGTGGCTCAATTTAAGGATGAAAGGGTATATCTATTCTATAGAAGGATGCAAAAGTTAGGAAGGTCATGTAGGGTGTCCTTAGAAGCCAGGGATGATGGTGTAGTTCTTGGAAGATTTGCTCTTAATTTATTCAAGGAGTGGATCAGACCGTCCTACAAACGGTTTTTGTTAGAGAATAGTGCAGATTTTTTTTTTGTTTGGGTGATGCGTATAAGGTTGCAATACAATATGAACAGATAGAACAGATAGTGGGGAAAGGAGACACGTCTTCTTTTTCCGATGAATTTCTTTCTGCGCTGACGAGGGTGAAATTTGGACTCAATGATAATGAGAAGGCACTGCGAGATGGTACTGATTCCTCGCAGGGCGGTTTGGCTACCCATGGAAAGGGAGCTGGTTTTGAGGTCCCGTGGGATGGTACTGATGCCTCACGGGATGGTTTTTTTTTTGTTGCACTGCGAGATGGTACTGATTCCTCGCAGGGCGGTTTGGCTACCCAAGAAAAGGGAGCTGGGTTTGAGGTCCCGTGGGATGGTACTGATGCCTCCCGGGTTGTTTTTTGTTGCTGCACTGCGAGATGGTACTGATTCCTCACAGGGCAGTTTGGATACCCAGGAAAAGGGTGATGGTTTTTAGGTCCAGTGGGATGAGGTTGATGCCTCACGGGATGGTTTTAATGCGTAGCGCTAATAGTTATGTAGAGATATCAACAGTAGTACTGCCATTTGTCGAACCACAAGTTAGTAGAGCAAAACCAAATAGGTCAAAACCGAGGCGCTCCATAGCAATAAAGCCCCGAGGATTTTATTGGGAATAATACCTTAATGTCATTGCAGCAGGGTATGATTTTTAAAGTTTCTGCAATTTCATTTATTTGTCGCTGCTATTTTCCGGATTAATTAGCTTTTCTCGGTCATTTCTTTTGCCTTAATTAAAACTTTATACATAATCCCAACTTTACTTGTCCTCCTCAAATACAGGGGTATGGGGAAAAAGTCTATTTTAAAGTATACAGAGAAAAATGAAGTGTTAAAATATCCAGTTTCCGACTACGGTTGTTAGTGTGGTTCATTTATACTATGTAAGTTTTTACTTATGGAAGTAGTGTGTAGTGTTTGTATTATGTAATTGTTTACTAGTTCATGCTGTAGAATGTTAGTAGGCGAGAAGTGAATAATTTGGGAAGGGAATGTTTTGAACTCAATTAAAGTTTGAGGGTTTAACGAGCAGTGGATAAGCCAAATTTGGGAAATTCAAATTAAAACAGGGGGGAGAATCTGTAAAGTATTTGGAACATAAATTCGAGAAGGCATTTTCTGGTGTCTCGTTTCTTAAAGATTTCGCCATGTATATGTCAACGAGACCAGTCCAGGGGGGGGCTTTTGGGACGAAGACTAGTCGTGGGAAAGGGTCCGTTCCCTGGCATGGTTGAACAACCAATAGCTGGAACTTCCGTTCCAGGAAAGTTATATTCTCGGATCATTTCTAAAGGGAGTCCATCTGTCGTCTCCGTCGTAGCTAGTTGTTCTTTTGCTACCTTATTTTCTCAGTGTGTATTCTCACGTTATTCAATAAAGACCTTATACCAACGTTTATTGTCTATCTTTGGAATTTACGTAAACCATTACATCTGCCAATTATAAAAGGGCATACAAATAAAGAACTAAAGAGAGGTTTACACTTGTCTCTGGCAAAGAATGCGGAAAAACTGAATAGGGGTGAAGAATAAAAGGTAAGAGCGAAAACTGCCACTTGCGTCGGAAAAAAATATACTTTAATCATGTCTATGTCCAAGAATGGGAGAAAACTGAATAGGGGTGAAGAATAAAAGGTAAGAGCGAAAACTGCCGCTTGCGTCGGAAAAAAATATACTTTAATCTTGTCTATGTCCAAGAATGGGAGAAAACTGAATATGGGTGAAGAATAAAAGGTAAGAGCGAAAACTGCTAATTGCGTCGGAAAAAAAATATACTTTAATCTTGTCTATGTCCAAGAATGGGAGAAAACTGAATAGGGGTGATGAATGCTAAGAGTGCAAACTGCCACTGTCGTCGAAAAAAAAGATACTTGACTCTTGTCTACGGCAAAGAATAGTAAAAGACTGAACAGAGGGGAAGAGTAAAAGGTTAGAGTGAAAAGTGCTATTGGTTTTGAAAAAAAATTACTTTACTCTTGTCTAGGGCAAAGTATAGCGGAAAACTGAAAAGGGCTAGGAGTGAGAATTCCCCTTAGCGTAAAAAAAAATCGTCAATGCCACCCAGTGTTTAGTATTTTTTTTTGTGAAGCCAATATTCATTGTGGCTTAGAAATACTCTCGTGGAGCATAGTATTGGCTCTAGATCAGTTCCTGTCATTTTCTAGCTAAACGTTCTTTCTGTTTCCAAGACAGTGGAAAGCTGAAATTTTACCTTAAAATGGTTTGAAAGCATATCCAGAGCCCAAAGTTTCTATACATATTAGGTTTTTTAAATAGTCAATCATCTTAAACTGCACCGAACTCGCTTTTTCAGGCAATATAAAGCATAGGAAAGGGCAAGGAAATCCAAATTCTTCCCCATGCACCAGCTAGCTTAAAGTCAGCTAACCTACTTATCCTGCCAAGGTTTACCCCAACTCAATTTTTCCTACTTTGTGCAGACTGGATTTTGAGGCAAGACAATTATTGAGAATAAGAGGGCTATGATTAACTATTTCTTACAGAGAAATTTCAGCTTTAAGCATAATTGGAGATTCGGTAATCGCAATTTTGCAATTCTCTTTGAAATTTTCAACTTTTCTAAAGTAGTCACTAGACGCTGCAGTTAAAGTGGCACTACTTTTTTCCCTATCTTCACATATTAGATTGCGAGAGATTCAGTCGGAGATTTCTATACTCTTTGGGCTGTTGTTTGATCTGAAGAAAATACGAAATTGAGATCTTAAGAGTTTTAACACAATTGGCTTGTTGCGCACAAGTTGATATTTCACCTTCTTCCAGTTCTGTTATATCTTCAATATTCTCCCTGTATCTTCTAGAGGCGACCAACATTTCTGTGCTTATATTCGACCATACTTTTTCAAATTTAACGAATATCAAAGCTACCACAAGTATTTTCAGTGCTATACGAAAGTATGGACGGCGGTTTTTCCGAGCTCATAATCAAATTGTCAAAATAAAATAGTCAAAGTGTCGTGACAATGTGAATGTTTTCTTTGTAACAAATTCTGGGGAAAAAATTGGATCTAAACTGAAACAAATAAATTCTAAATTTGAGAACATATTGAAGTTTCTAGTCCTATAGTGCACCTTTGAAATGTAATTGTAAATGTTGCTGAATAGAAAAATATTTGATTAAAATCTCTAATCGTTTGATATAATTAACCCTAATGCAGATGCAGGGATTCTAAGATTTGCTACATTTTCTTTTAGAATAAATATTTTCAAATCTCCCATTGAAATATCCCTATCATATATCGCACGAATTTATATTTCATCTTCTTCGTCTTAAGTTTTGGCCTAATATACAATCGAAGATAAATTTTGCTTGAAAAATAACAAAAAAACATTTTTTCATTAAAATTTTTTGACAAAAAATTAAAAAAACATTTTTCTAATCAGAATGAGCTTTCCTGATATTATTGATCATTAATTAAATGGGGGAACTAATCCAAAAAAATCTACCAAAAAAGCTCATCTCCCTAAAGTCAAAAGGAATCCGGAGGTGCTGCTGCCATACTTTTGAGTGTTTCTAAGTGTGTGGATCTGTTTGCAGGGAGGCTGAGGGGGGGAGGGGGGTTGAGTATACATTCGTCAATAAGAAAAAGAAGGCATATTTGCATTGATATCCCCCTCCTCCTACCACTGGGCATGTTACTGTTATAAACTATTATTACCATTGTTGCTGCTTTCATTTTTGTTATAATGAATGTATCAAGGTGGAAAAAAGGCCAAGCTGGAAACTCTTAAGCACAGGAGAGGAACGCTGTGCCTCCGTTTTGCAAAAATGCAATAATAAACCCTCGCAAGGAAAACATTTTCCCCAAAAGACACTCCCCATCCAGACACCACCTGCCACGTACTGTTTCTAAACCCGTCCCTATCTTGTCCCCCATCCGTTGCTTAACCTCCAGGTATGAAAAAAGCTTCATCCCCTTCGTTACTGATCAAATAAACCACTAGTTTTTTTTTGTTTTTTTTTTGTACTGGTGATACCCAAGTTTTTGTCCGTTTGGTTCTATTGTTCCCTCCCCCTTGTTTATTTGTTCTCTTTTAAACCATTTTAACGCTATTTTTATCTCAATCTTTTTTTTTTTTTTTAGTTTTTACCTGTTTAACTTTCTTACATTTGACGCTTTTTTAGTTTACTAAAAATGGCTTTGCCTTTCTGATATTGTTGTTTTTGGCATTGTTTAGCTAATTTTTTAGTTGTTGTGCTATTTTAACATTTTTTTTATGACTCCGAAATGCGAATTCGGCCCTTCGGGGCTTGTGATAGTCATTTTTTGAAATAAATATGTTATCCTCTTATCCCATCAAGGAGTTAAAAAAAAGTAGTGAATTTCAAAGGGGGCGATGGCAACTACTATTATACATTTTTTTCGAAATTTTCAGCGTTTCTTGGAAAAATATTGATCAAATAAGTTCTTGTTCAGCTCCCGTCCTGTGAACATCTAAGCAAATAAATAGCCTTCGTAATCGGATTATATTTGAAGTGACAAAAAGGATAATTTATTGCGCAAGTATATTTCATAGGGAATTTAGCAACTAGCATTCAACCAAGCAAGTTCGAAAATTTATCTGTGCTGTATTCCGTGTCAAGCACACTGTGACGTAATCTATTGGATAAACAAACTAATTATTGGATAAGCTAACTAACCGCTGGCGGACGTGGTTTATTGCAAGGAATTTTTGGAAAACGGGGGATTTAATTGCCCCCCCCCCTGCCATATTCATTCAGCATTCGAAGGGAGAACATCGATTTGATACCAAGTGAGAGCTTGGCAATAGTGAAATAATACAAATTGATTCAGATAAAGGACTGCGTGGAATACGGACAGGAGATTGGATTTTTTGACTGGATTGTTATTACTCGGTGACGTCACTGATTAGTTATTGTTACAATGCAAGCGGATAGAGGGGATCCGACAATAGACAGTCAGTTTCTACAAGAGATAAATTTTAAGTTGGATTTGCTGCCGGAATTGACATAAAAAATGGACGCTCTCCAGGAACTTGTGGAAAGTGTAAATTCTGTCGAGGCACAGTTAGCACAAGTGAATGTTCAGCTAAAATCGAACGCAGAAGCTAACGAGAAACTGAAGAGTGAATTGATACTGGTTCGCCAAAATTTACAGTCAGCCAAGCTTAGAGCTGACCGTTTAGAGGATGAGTTGCGGCGCAGCAATGTTATAATCTACAACTTTGAGGCGGTGGATCCGAGAACGTATACCCTTAGTGAAGAGATTATGAAGGTTTTGAACGACGTAATTCCCAATTTGCGCCTCACCCTCAGTGATGTAAGAGACTCTTTCCGATTGAAGGCGGGTCCTATCGTGCTAAAGCTGAATTCGATGGATGTAAGAAATATGATTTTAAGGGGAAGAAAATTCGGGTAGCGATGCAACAATGTCGGATAGCGATGCGGAAACAGTAGTTGAAGTTGATTTGAATATCCCCGCACCTACAGGCAGTAAAACCTTTCATAAAGACACTATTTTAGCGAGGTCTCCATTAAAGGGTAATGACAAGAAGACGCGAAAATTTTCGGAAGTTATTAGTCCTGAAGAATAATCAAGCTGAAAGAGTAGGAATGTTTCCAGGCGAGTGTCGCCCACGGGTGGTTGGCCAGATAGAGTTGGTCGGTACGTGTCGAGGGGCCCCCGTGGAGGTATCCCCTATAGTAACAGATATCGTGACTATTACCGCATTACTCCGGAAGATTCAGATTTTGATGCACCTAATACCGAAGAGCGACAGGTATGCATTGACTAGGAAAAACCCGGCCATATAAATCAAATAAGTTTAGTAACCTGGAACGTACAAGGTGTGAAAAATAAAGTGAAACAGATTAGTGAAGATTTAAAGTCATTCGATATTATAGGGTTAGTTGAAACATGGCATAGCGCAAGTGACCCTCCGATATTCGACGGTTTTAGTGTGAGCATGTTGCGCGAAAGCCAGCTGGAAACATGCGCTGCTATGGAGGGATAACAGTGTTAATATGTAAAGCTCGTTTCCGAAGTTATCATAGAATTGCTAGTAATTCAGAGAACATTCTTTGGGTACGATTGGAGTTAGTGAGAAACAAATGGATGACTTTAGGATCTGTGTATATAGCGCCTCAGAATAGTTCCTACAATAGAGAGGAAACATGGGACGTGTTAGCTGAAGAGTTAAGTAGACTAAGAAGGGATTTGACAGAGGAGATTTTTGTTGTTTTGGGGGATTTCAACGCTTATACGGGTGCTTATTAGAAATGGAGTGTCTCGTTCCGAAAAGGACCTGACTAGGTTCCATCTGAGTATGGAATGCCTAGATGTAGCAGAGATATGGATAGGAGGGTGAATTGTTGGGGGAGAAGGCTCTTGGAGCTCTGCTCGGAGAATGGTCTAATAATTGGGAATGGGAAATTTGGAATTGCTGGGGGAGTAGGGGAGTTTACCTGTATGTCGGGAGCTCGTCCGAGTCTGATAGATAATGTGTTGGTTGACAGTGGGCTTGCAGCTCAATCAGTTGACGTTGAGGCACTTCAGTCAGGTGGTTCAGACCACTGGCCAGTTAATTTAGAGTTGGGTTTAGAGGTTGAAGGTAAGAGGAGCGGTATTGGAAAAAGGTATGAGACAGTAGGTCAGGTGAAGTTTAGAGTTCGGAAAGCGTTAAAAAGAGATTGGAATAATAAATAAATTGATGAGATGAATGAGGTAATAGCCAGACCGATAGTAATTGATAGATTAGAGGAGATTAGAGATCTAAATTGCGGTGCTGAGGAAGTCTTTGCCGAGTTATATGAGTTAGTGCACCAGTGGTCTAGTAAAAGTGGTAGTAAGGAAAGTTAAATCAGGAGATAAAGGATATTATGATGTGGACTGTAGAAGGTTAAAGCTGTAGTTAGAAAAAGGATTAGGAATTTTTAGGCGGTGACAGTACGAAGTATTGCGGTTAGAAGCGTTGAATTTTATTGAGTTAAGAAAAAGATCTGTAAGGAATGATTAAAGAGTGGAGTCCGGTAATGGGATAGTTGAGAAGTGGATAAAACGACATAGGATTTTACACTAAGGACTGTTAAAGATTTTTGGAGTAGATTGAGAAAGGAAAGAGCTAATATTTCAGGTCGAACTCCTTCACTGGAATCGTGGCCTCGTTATTTTGAGAATTTAGAAGGAGATTGTGAAGGGCTAGAAGAGGATAGTCAGTCGTCATGTTCAGGTGAAAGTATTTTCCTGCTGCAGGAGAATGATTATGAATTAGTAGGGGAAGTGACAAGAGAGGAGGTTAGAGAAGTAGTTAGTAAGATGAAAGAAGGTTCAGCACCAGGTTTGGATGGGATACCAGCCTGGGTGGTTAAGAAGTATTTGTCGGTGTTTTTGTCGATATTAGTTACAGCATTTAATAGTATTGTATCTACAGGTAAGTGGCCAGAATTATGGAAGACTTCAGTTGTTATACCGCTTTTTAAGAAGGGGGGCCCTAGCTCCAATGATAACTATAGGCCCATAGCGCTAGCACCAGTTTTTAGTAAAGTGTTAGAAAAAATTTTAGATAGGAGGCTAGATAGGTGGTTAGATAAAAATAAAATTATAAATGAAGAGCAAGGAGAATTTAGGAAAGGTTATAGTACAGCAGGTAGGGCATTTGTGCTTAGATCTTTAGTCGATAAGTATGGAACAGGGACTAGCCGTCTATATGTAGCTTTTTTATACCTAAGAAAGGCTTTTGACAATGTTGAGAGGGTGCTTTTGGTGGATATCATTAGAAGTATAGGACTACCTAGTGTTTTTCGGAGGTTAGTTACTAGCATATATTGCGGAACTAAGACAGTAGTGAAGGTATTAGATAAGGGTTCTTCCAGAGTATATAGAAACCGTAAAGGGGTAAAACAAGGTAGTGCTCTTTCCCCCCGTTTGTTTTCTATTTTTATAAATGATTTAGTTCAGTTTTTGGAAAGAAGGTGGGCTCCGACAGTGGGTCTTGGTTCAAAATTATTTTCAGTTTTGCTTTTCGCTGATGATTACTTACTTGTAGCTAATATAAGTCTGCCCAGGAATTACAGATTTTGTTAGATTTTGTTGCAGATTACTTAGATCTGAAGAAGCTCCAACTTAATGTTAAGAAGACTGAAATAGTTATTTTTGGTAAAAGAAAAGATGAAGAAAGTAATGGTAAGTTTATGTTTAATGGAGATGAAATAAAGATAGTTGAAAATTCAAAATATTTAGGTTTTGTATTTCAAAATAATGGTAGTTGGTGTGTCAACATTAAAGAGTCAGTAAAAAGGGGGAAAGCGGCTATATCGACGGTTTTTAGGAATGGTACAGTTATGGGTATTAAAAGTCTAGCAATGCATAAGAGAATATTTTTAACGAAGATTATGCCAGTGATTCATTATGGTGGGGAATTATGGGGGATGGAAGCGGCAGAACAGCTGGAGACCCTTCAGGTAAGTTATTACAAAAGGCTTTTCGGCCTCTATAGGACTACGCATACCCAGATTTTGAAAGGGGAGCTAGGGCTTTTTTCGCTCCGTAAACATAGGCTAGTTCAGGTAGTTAGATTTTGGATGAAGATAGTGAAGGTATCACGAGGTAAACTTATTAGAGAGGCCTATGAAGAGCTACTTGCTTCAGGGCGTACGAGGTCGTGGCCGTTTAGGGTTAAATCCTTATTAGACAGATTAGGATTGTCATATATATGGAATGATGGTAGAGGCCCCGCTAATAGTCAGATTGATATAATAGGATTAGTTAAACAAAGATTATAAGATCAGGAGATACAGACATGGGGAAATGAAATTGAGAGGTCCGAGACATTAAGTGTTTATAAGGAAGTTAAAAAGGTGTTTGGCCAGGAGATTTATTTTAAATTTAATTTGCCAAGTAAGTATTTGTCATGTTGGTTGCAGCTGCGGGCCAACTGTTTGCCTTTAAGATGGAGGAGTAAAGTATTTGAGAGAGGTAAGGGGTTCTCGGCGTCTAGGTACACGTGTCCCATTTGTAATATTGAAGAGTAAAATCTGGACCATTTTCTGTGCCGGTGCCAGGGGCTTACTGATTTGAGGGAGGGTATTTTGGGGAATTGTAATTTTTCACTTCGGGGCATGTTGTCTCTGACGGTACCTAGCCTCATGTGTAGATTATGTAGATTTGTTGATCAGGCACTAAAGATAAGAAAGGAACTATTGTGAAGAAGGTTTGTTATGGTTTGGAATAAGAATGCTGAAGGGAGTTTTACTTTTGTTTTCCTGATATATTTGATGTATAGTGTATATGACCCTGTATAAAGGCGTTTGAATACACGATTATTATTTTTAAGTGTGTTACATTGTGTGTAATTATGTGAGTTAGTTTTATAGTATTATGTGTGCTTTTGTGTTGCAATTGTTATGTTATTTTTATTTGCTATGGGCTATGTTTAGTTATTGTTATATATGTTATTATCATGTGTTTTGACTTTACATGCAACTGTGTTTGTTTTTGCCATGGCCCAAAGAGGCTTTTGTTTTGCAATAAATATCTTATCTTATTGCCTATAAAACTAGTAGTGGAAAAAACATAGATGACCCTATTATTTTACTAGGACAGGCTAGATGGCAGTAACAATCTTTTCTTTATTACAGACAATCTTGAGACTTGGGTTTCCACTCCCAACGGTTCCTCGCAGTCTTGTATTCTCTTGGCGAATTCAATATAATTTGGAAAGACATATTTTGCGCTAAACAACTTGTTCAACTTAATGATCCTACCTGCTCGGTGTTCAAAATAAAACTGGATGTTAAATGCTACAGGTTCATTTATTCTAACTCAGACCCATTCAGCTGAAACAGTACTTTCGAAATATTCCAAATTGAAATAAACAGTGTGGTCTTAGGATAGTCAAAAAGAGAACTAGTCAGATAACGTTGCTGCGACGATTTTTAGCAGTATTAAGAGCACTAATTTTGTTAAATTAAACTAACTAAAATGAATTAAGCTAATTAAATGAATTAAATTACACTCATTAAATTAAAAAATAATACTAGTTTAAAAAATAAAATATTATGAACAGTAAAAATACATAATGATAAAAAAACTATAAAAGCTAATTTAAATTAAATGAAAACTAAATAAATCAAACAATTATAATGAAATGAAAACAGAGAAACGGGCAAAATTTCCGATTATCTAGACATCTAGAGGTCAGAATGAACGGGAGAAATGAAAGGGAAAAGGAAAAAAAGCTATATCAAACAGCTTACAGTAGTGGTTTTTGCCTGGTGGGGGGGGGAGGTATACCATAGGAGTGTAAAAATATACAATAAAAGGAATTTAATGTAATATGTCAGAAAAACTAGGTGAGTAGCCCCCCCCTTCAGGCCCAGGCCTAGAACTGCCACTGGGTAACTTACGCACGCAAACTACAGTATGCACAAGTAGAAAAGTTCAAACTGCAACACGTGAGATAAGGAATGATCCACTGCAACTTTGGAAAAGTGTTTTAAATCCAAGACAAAATTCGTCTTCACAATCTAATCCTATCGATGCTGCTGCTCAGGAAAAACATTTTTCATCTCTTTTCTCCGATGATCCTCCTCCGGTTGATGCTACCTATAAACTTTTTCTCCTTCACCATATGTCGCAATTTGACCACCGGTGGAACTTCCTCATTGTAAAACCTTCAGCTGTCCAGATTCAAATTCGTCTAATAAAACTTGGTAAAGCCCCAGGATCCGATGTTGTACAAACTCAGCACCTCCTATCCACTATCCCACTTCTTACACCAAATTTGACAATACTATTTCAGGCTTGTATGGCTCAGCAGTATATTTCAACTACCTTTTCGGAAAGTTTTATTATTTGTGTCTTAAAAAAGGGCAAAAACCCAAAGGTTTGTGAATCGTACAGGCCAATTACCGTTTGCTCCATTAAGCTTTTGAAGCTTTTTGAAAAGCTAATCTTCCATAAAATCAACACAAGGTGACAACCTAGGAGACAACCAGTTCGGATTCCACGAAGGCTTGGGCATGCAAAACACACACTCAACTCTTTTGGTTCTTTTAGACCACTTTCAGATGCTGAAAAAGACTCTGTAGGTGTGTGCAATCAGCATTTCAAAGGTGTTTGGTTCCATTATGCATTTACAGGCTATTCTTTCTCTGTTGAGAAGTGGAATCAACTCTTTCTCTACAGTCTGTTTTTGGCAATGCGTCCACACGGGTATGGCTAGGTAGCGACTTAAGTAACTCCGTCACTGTTCGAAAAAGTGTGAAACAAGGCTCTGTGCTTAGTCCAACTCTTTTCAATAGAACCATCTGAACCGTTACTAAAAATATTGCTCCATCCCTGATTGAGTCCTATATTGATACTAGCCATCTCTATTAAGCAAACGACATTCTTCTACTATCAGACGATCTCCAAGTCCTAAGACTGACTTTCTCGTCTACGGTTGGTTTCAGCAACCTTCCGTTACTATCAATGTTAGCCCAGCAGCTACTTTCGCGTCGTCTTCTCTGAAACATTTAGGTCTCCCGTTTGGCTCAAACGCTAAAGCTACTACAACACTTGTTATCTCAGCATTGAAAGAAAAGCTTATAAAATCGTACGGGTTGCTTGCTCGAGTTGAAGGCCAGTTTTACAAAATAACCCTGGGCAGAATTTATAAGTCTTTTTTCACCCGACATGTCGTTTCCTTAGTCCCAATATAGAATTTTTTAACTCCATCTGAGAAGAAGAAAATTAAAACTCTATTCTTCGGTTTTTGCAAATATCTTCTGCAGTTTCCGCTTTGGAATCGTAACCGGTACATTTCCAGTATATCTGGGGCTTTTGATATCTCTCCAAAAATGAAACAGCTTGTGGAAAGGTTCTGTGAGCGTCACGAAAGTATTGTCAAGTTTCCGCTTAACTGTGTAGAATTCTGTTGTCTACGTAGTTGACATGTTATTTTTCTCGTGAGTTTTTATCTTGAAAGTGAATTTTATTTTTCTTTAATTTCTTGTGTCTTTGTGCTCGTCTAAGTCAGGGGCGTCAAAATCCTGGGGGGGGGGAGTTGAAGCCAATTTTTCCAAATCAAGTGAAAATGACAGTAAAAACTAAAAAAATGAGCTGTTTGGTACCATAAAAGTACTATTTAGTGCTTTAAAAGTAGTACAAAAGGTACTTTATAGTACTATATAAAGGTACCTTATAGTACTATAAAGGTAAATATGTACAAAAAAACTGATCGGTTTCTATTGATGCTTGAATTATGCAGGTTTATCTTAGTTTTGACAATATTTTGGAAGAAACTAAATTTCAGCTTGGGGGGGGGGCAAACTGAGGTGTGGGGACGAGGTCTGGGAGGGGTAGTTGCCCCCTGTCCCATAGCAAATTACGCCTCTGCCCTAAGTGCATTTCATACTTGTACAGATGGTGTATATAAATTATTTTTCTTATTATTATTACTATTATTATACAAAAGTTTTTTGGACTGGTGTTGCATTTGAATCATTGTATCGGACTTGTTTGAAGAAGAAAACTACATTTTATCAGATTATTTCGTATCAGAAAACACCTTAAACACATAACCAATATTAAAAAGAGTTTTTTTTCTGGATTTGTCTTGTGTTTGAATCACCATGCCAGAATTGTTTAAAAGCAACAACTGTCTTACATCAGAGGAATATTTCGTTTTTTCTTTTTCTTTAGAGTCTGAGCTTTTTTCCTCGTCTTATTTTATTTATTGATCAATCAATTTTTTTTCTCTATTGACAAAAGCTTCCCGATATGAAGCCGAAATATTCTTGCTTTTATTATTATGTATCAAACAGTTTGTGGTAACGAATTGTAAGTAAGGAGCGACCCGGCTCAATAGTAACTGAAACTCTAAAAAAAACAGCATTGTGATACCAGTAGATACATCAAAAGAACTGAATTTTTATGCTGATTTCAAATATATAGGTTTCATCAAGTTGAGTTCTATCCATCAAAAGTTAGGCGCCAAGAAAATTTGCCTGATTTTCGAAAAAGGGGCAAACATCCCCTAAAATTAATAGAACCTTAATGAAAATCCCACCATCAGATTCAGCGTATAAGAGAACCCTATTGAAGAGATTTCAAGCTCCTATCTGCAAAAACGTGGAATTTTTATTTTTTGCCAGAAGAAAGATCGCGGATGCGTGTTTATTTGTTTTTTTCCCAGGGGTGATCAAATCGAGTCAGTGGTCCTAGAATATCGCGGGAGGGCTCATTCGAACGGCAATTAAAAGTTCTAGTGCCCTTTTTAAGTGACAAAAAAATCGAGGACAACTAGGCCTCCTCCTGCACTCAATTTTTTCCCAAAGTCACCCGATCAAAATTTTGAGATAGCCATTTTGTTCAGCATGGTCAAAAAATATATTGACTATATCTTTGAGGGTGACTTAATCCCCCACAGTTCCCGGGGGAAGGGCTGCAAGCTATGAACTTTGCCCAATGTTTACATATAGTATTGGTTATTGGAAAGCATACAGACGTTTTCAGGGGGGATTTAACTGGTAGTGGGGGTGGGTGGGTGTTGGGTTACGTGGGGGATCTTTCCATGGAGGCAGTTTTCATGGGGGAAGGGACATTGCTATGAAGGGGCGCCGGATTTCCCAGCATTATTTAAAAAAGACGATCAGAGATTAAATTTAAAAAAAAAAAAATATTTTCATCTGAAAGTAAGGAGCAACATCAAAACTTAAAACGAACAGAAATTATTACGTATATGATTGAGTTCACCCCCTAGTCAATACCTTACTCTTTAAGCTAAAGTTTTTTTTAGTACTTTCATAAGAGCTATTTATTCTAATTAGCGGTCTTTGTGATTAAGAGGTAATTTTTAAAGAATTGGAACAAAATTCGAACTTTAGCGTAAAGAGCGAGATATTGACTAGGGGGCGAACCCCCTAATGTACGTATTAAAAATAAATGAAGATAGAAGTTCGTTACGGAAGTTAATTCGTAACTTACGTATATTTATTACTAATAAAAATGTTCTTAAATAAAATTAAAAAGCTTTCGAGAAAGCCATGTAACCAAAAAATGTAAAATTAATACGCAAATTTCGTTTTAATTATTCATGTACGGTGAGCCAAAATCAAAACCTGTATTAATTCAAAAACGTCCAGAAATTAAATAAAAAAAAAAAAACGCAGACAATTTGCTGTCTTTTCCTACTGCAGTCTTTTCAAAGATATTTAATTATTAAAGCAAGTCCGATTTCTAACAACAATATCTACTAAGCTTCCAACTTTTGGGTTTTCTATAAGGTTTTGAACTATTGTAATCCCTTGTTAAAATATATACAAATATTTTTGCAACTACCAGTTTTTTGCTCTTTATGCAATTTAATGTCTTTTCATACTGTATCTTTTCAATGATTAAATAAAAAAACAATTTTTTTTAACTGAAAGTAAGGAGCGACATTAAAATTTAAAACGAACAGAAATTATTCCGTATATAAAAGGGGCTGTCCCCTCCTCAACGCCTCGCTCTTTATGCTAAAGTTTGACTCTTTATCAAAACTCTGTTTTTCAAAACAATAAAAAAGTAGGTAGGGATTATTTTTTTACTTGTCGGCTTAACCGGGGACTATGGGAAATGAGAATGATGATTTCTATTTTTTTTTTATCATTTTTTTTATCAATTTTCAAGGGCGCAGAGCACTTCTAAACCCAACTTATCTTCCGTTATGCAGTGTCCGCATTCATTAGAAATATTGTAAGAGGGTGCCAATAATCAAGGAGACGTTAACATAAAGTTTTTAGCCCGTTTAGCTTTACATGCCAGGCACTAGAAGGCTTCAGTTTTATTGTTCAGGAGTTTTTACAGGTCACAAAGAGTGACTGGTAAGCAAGAGTCGTAAAGATTGTTCATCAAACAGTTCGTGGTAACGAACTGTAAGTAAGGAGCGACCCGGCTCAATGGTAACCGAAACTCTAAAAAACGGAATTATAATACGAATAGATACATTAAAAGAATCAGATTTTAATTCTGATTTCAAATATATAAGTTTCATCAATTTTAACCTTACCCATCAAAAGTTACGCGCCTGAGAAAATTTGGCTGATTTTCAAAAAAAGGGGAAAAGATCCCCTAAAATTTATAGAAACTTAATGAAAGTCATGCCATCATATTCAGCGTATCAGAGAACCCTACTGCAGAGGTTTCAAGCTCCTATCTACAAAAATGTGGAATTTTCAATTTTTTTGCCAGAAGAAAGATCACGGATGCGTGTTTATTTGTTTGTTTGTTATTTGTTTTTTTTTTCCCCAGGGGTAATCGTATTGACCCAATGGTCCTAGAATATCGTAGGAGGGCTCATTGGAACGGAAATTAGAAGTTCTAGTGCCCTTTTTAAGTGATAAAAAAAATGGAGGGCAACTAGGCCCCTTCCCACGCTTTTTTTTTCTCAAAGTCCCCCAATTAAAATTTTGAGATAGCCATTTTGTTCAGCATAGTCGACAATTTTATAAATATGTCTTTTAGGATGACTTAATCCCCCACAGTTCCCAGGGGAAGGGCTGCAAGTTATGAACTTTGCCCATTGCTTACATATTGTATTAGTTATTGAGAAATATACAGATAATTTCAGGAAGGATTTTTTCTGGTGGGGAGGGGGGGGGGCTGGAGGAGGGGGTTACTCGGGATAATATTTCCTTGGAGGATGTTTCTTTGGGGTAAGGGATATTTCTATGAAGGGGGCGCCGGATTTCCAAACATTATTTAAAAAACGATCAGAAATTAAATTTTAAAAAAACAAGTTTTATCAACTGAAAGTAAGAAGCAACATTAGAACTTAAAACGAAAAGAAATTATTACGTATATGAGGGGTTTCTCTCCCAAGTCAATACCTCGCTCTTTACGCTAAAGTTTTTTTTTTAGTGCTTTCAAAAGAGCTATCTATTCTAATTAAACGGCCTTTGTAATTCAGGGGTTTGAGAATTCAAATTTTTTTTAACTTTTAACGTAAAGAGCGTGGTATTGACTAAGGGGCCCTCATATACATAATAACATATACTTAATAAAAAAAAACAATAAAAAAAAACAAGCGATACGGCTCGATAGCAATCGAAACTTTTAAAAACGGAATTTTGATGTCAATAAATGTATCAAAAGAATGGGCTTATAATGCTGATTCTAAATATATAAATTTTATTAAGTTTAGTATTACTCATCAAAGGCTACGAGCCTACAAGTGAAAGAATTTTAATGAAAATCACACCGTCAGATCCAGCTTATCAAAAAACCCTATTACATAGGTTTCTAGCTCGTATCTGCAAAAATCTGCAACTTTGTATTTTTTGCCAGAAGAAAAATATACCATTATAAAAGTTCGTTACGTAAGTTAATTTGTAAATTACGTCAGAACCAAATTTAGAGACAGCCATTTACCAAAAGAAAAGTAAAATTGTTATGCAAATTTTGTTTGCTTATTCAATGACGGTGAGCCAAAATAAAAGCCGCATTAACTAAAAAACAATCAGAAATTAAATAAAAAAAACAAGTTTTTTAAACTGAAAGTAAGGAGCGACATTAATAAAACTTAAAAGAAACAGAAATTGTTCCGTATATGAAAGGGGCTGTCCCCTCCTCAACGCCTTGCTCTTTACGCTAAAGTTTGACTCTGTCTCACAACTTTATTTTTTAAAACAAAAAAAAACTTTAGCGTAAAGAGCGAGGCATTGAGGAGGGGACAGCCCCTTTCACATACGGAATAATTTCTGTTCGTTTTAAGTTTTAAAGTCGCTCCTTACTTTCAGTTTAAAAAACTTATTTTTTTTATTTAATCCTCATGGAAGAGGGGTTGTGTATTTGTGCAAATTTGTTTACTTTTTATTCGTTTTCAATATATTTCACAACAGGGAAATTTATCTTAATACAAACGTAATGCAGGGCAATGACGTAGTTTTGTTATTACTAGTAAAATGTTTATATGGCAATAACTTGGTGATAGACGTAGTAAAATTGTTGTTAACATCAATTATATAGAAACAATTAAAAGAGTTATATTTTTTAGACGAAGTAAACTCCGCCTTGTTTCGTAGTTTAACCTCCCAAAAAAAGCAAAGGAAATTTTTACATCCAATAAAACCTTAAAAAAAAATAATCAGGATAATTGAAATCCTGAAACTGGGCCATCTTAATTGGATGGATTGTCTTTGGTTTTGATATTGGCTGTATGTATACAGATAATAAGGCTATCTTATTATCTTATTATTATCTTATTATTATTATCTTATATCTTGCAGATATTACTTGAATTGTTTTATTGGATTATTAAAAAGTCGCCGTTTTGTTTGCAATTTAAGTTTACAAACCCTTTATATACTGCAATTTAAGATGTTGTTAAGTTTTATGTTTTGTGAAAGAGTATTAAAGCATTAACTTATATACATAGTATATACAAAATCTAAAAACGATGATTAAGCGTTATTAAACGCAGAACAAAATTGTTTTAAGAACTCAGCGAAATTTGAGCAGTGGCGTAATTTCGTCAAAATTCTGAAGGGGGGGGGGAGTTGGAGCCAATTTTCCCAAACCAAGTGAAAATTACAGTAAAACTAAAAACAGTTCATATATTACCATTAACGCAAGTATATACTAAAAAAAACTGACCTATTTTTCTGGGTACTTGAATTACGCAGGCTTATTTTAGTTTGACAAGATTTTTTGCAGAAACTAAATTTCAATTGGGGGCAACTGAGGTCCGGGTGGGGGAAAATTTGGGTCTGGACGGGGGCAGCTGCCCCTCTGCCCCATAGCAAACTACGCCCCTGATTTTGAGATAGTATTTAAGGAATGTGTCGTCATTTTTTTCTAACTCTCCTTGAGACAAACAATTTTATAAATTAAAAGGGTTTGTTAACTAAGGCATTTAATTCATGGCAAAGAAACAAATCATAATGCTGCCCCCGCAACGCCATTGTCAGAGAAGCAAATCAAAGATTGCAGATATACTTGATGTTGCCCTAGCAACGTAAATCCAGTTGCGTTATCATACAGGAAAAATACAAACAACGTATTTTTATTTTGGACATCGTCCAATACGGGGGGGGGGGTGTTTAAAAAAAATCCGAAGGGGGTGGTTTACAAAAGATTTTTTCGAGGGGGGAGTTTATATTCATTTTTGATTCGTTTTTACCAGTCGGACAACCATCTGGGGGAGCTAAAAAAATCATTGAAATTCGAACTATTTAAACTTCATACTCCCCAAGAAAACTTATTATAAAAGGAGTTTTATTTATGATCTTTGCCCTGGAACGAATTTCATAGGTTTGTTAGTTTTTCAATTATAAAACCTAATTATTGTTAAATCTACGTGTCTTATGTATTCACTTTCTCATGAGAATAGGTTCCAATATCAAAACAATACGTCCTAGATGACATTTAATTTTGTAATTGCTTAACTGATTATATTTGCATACTTTGCAGTAACATCTAATCTGAACTATTTAAAAATAATCTATTTGACTTTTAATTTATAGGGCGTTGAATTTGAGTCCAATCGGTGTGCATACCATGAAGAGAGGTCAAAATAGTTTGGACGTAATACAAGGACCAGGAACGTATACTGGGGGCATTATTTTAAACAAGGGGATCAAAGCTAAAACAAAACAGACAATCTATAAATAAAAAAAAAAAAAAATCAAAATTAAGGGGGGTATGAATCAAATCTTGATATCTCAGACTGGACTATAGGATCAACTGTAGTACTGAAAGACGGGCCCCGTTACTTTAGAGTTTCCTTGGGACCTACAAATTATATTTCCTAAGAATCAACTTTGCAAACTATCCCATAAGGAGAAAGAGAAAAGCAAAACTACTCAGAGAAGACTTAACTAAAATAATAAAAGAGACCCGTAAACTATTTAGAAAACCGTAAGGTGGAAGCCAAAAAAGGTTAAAACACGGAAAGATTCGGAGGATTTATTCAATAGATTTCGGGCAAGAGGTGGCTTAAACCTCCAACTGGCTTATAATATTCATAATAGCAACAGCAGCGTCAGTAGTAGTAGTAGTAGTAGTAGTGGCATCATTAGCAGCAATAGTAGTAGTAGTAGTAGCATCATTAGCATCAATAGTAGTGGCTGCAGCAGCAGTAATCGCAGTGGCTGCAGCAGAGTCGCAGCAGCGTCAGTAGTAGTAGTAGTAGCATCATTAGCAGTAATAGTGGTGGCTGCAGCAGCAGTCGCAGCAGTAATAGCAGTGGCTGCAGCAGCGGTCGCAGCAGTAGTAGGTAGTAGTGGTAGTAGTAGCAGTAGAAGTAGTAACAATATTAATAGCAGTAGTAGTAGTAAAAGCATTCCAATTAGTCGGAGACGTTGCAGTTTTAGTAGCATTCTTTCTGAATAGCTGCACCTATTTAGTTCTAATTAGCTTTTAAAGTCTAGAAGTTCCTCTTCTAATTTTGATTTGTAGTTCTAATTCGTTTCCAATTAACGCTTCGGAAAATAGTTCTAGTTCCTGGGAATATTTTCAGAATGGAAAGAACTTTTCCAAATTGGAGAGAGAGACATTATATTATAATGAAACAATAGTGGGGGCATGTCATGCCATTACAGCACAAATCTATTCTGACTACGATGTTATTATTTTATCACTATTTATTGCTTCTAAACGTCTTTCCTTCATTTTAAACTCCAAAAACAAAGCATGAAAAACAAAAGACTAGGTGCAATCTAAACAGGAATTACTTTATACAATCTTACCAGTTACAACTTAATAGGAAAGGGCGTAAATGACTGCCCTTGAAAGGGAGAACAACAAAGACACGCCTAAAATGTACGTTCAATTCAACCGAACTGAAAGGTTCCAGTGATAAAAATTATTAAACAGAAAAAAAATTCAAGATACTAAATTAATACCACATATACGAGCTAATTAATATTGATTTTGTCCTGAATTACTGAAAAAAAAGGTCAGATATCCAAACAAAGGTTTTTGTTTTGGAATAAACGAAACATCGTTGTCACTTACCCTTAGTTTTTCAAGCTTCTACTTATTCACTTCTATAACTGATACTGAGACTCTTTCACAACCAACTCACCAGAGCCAAGTGACGCGATGCTCGAAAGCTTGCCTAGTTCCATAGTCGGAGATTCCAGGGAATCGATCGTAAAAGGGAACTCTTTCTCTTCAGTGGCGAAATGCCAGAAATTTCCCTAGTTGAATAATCACCATGAAGACCTACTTAAAAATGGGAGCGGGTGCCAACTTCTCCCAGCGGAATTTCATGTAAACAACGAAAAATTGCTGACTATGAAAACCTATAAGCGATATTTTCCTTTGAATCGAGATGGGCTTCCTAGGAGGGTCAGAGAAGAAACTGGAATAAATAAATAGAGATGACACCATAAGACGATGGGATATATGGGGATATTTATTTGTAAATTTTGAAATGTTAAGGTTCCTAGAATCCCCTATCGCATTTTTTTGCCATTTTAAAAAGCCAGATATCAGCCGAGTCGGTCGACAGCATAAAGTTTTTAGCAGCAACTTTTTATATATTTTCAGAGGAATATTTTTAAGAGTCCGCAAATATTTAATTTTTCAAATCAAGCCGTGATGTGTTTGATAACGGTGATATGTACCAATCGTCAGGGGCGTCCTGAAGGGGGGGGGGTGCCACCCCCCAAACTTTTTTGGAATTTGGTAAAATTTTCGCTGAAGGCGAAACTTTTGGCAGAAATTTTGCAAAATTCTTGATTTCTGCCGAAAATTTGGCATAAATCAGGTAGCGATTCGGCAAAATTTTGCAGATTCGGCCAAAATTTAGCAAAATTCTTGATTTCTGCAGAAAATTCGGCATAAATCAGGTAGAAATTCGGTAAAATTTATGAAGATTGCCCCCCAATAAAATGAGCTTCAGGACGCCCCTGCCAATATTGACCCAACTCTATGAAAAAAATTGATATATCAAAAGATTTTCCTTTTTACGGTGACTCAAAATATATAAAATAACCAAAATACTATCAAGTAAAAATTCTGATATAACCAATTGGCCAAGAACTATGGATCAGTTATCTCCTCAAGGTTTCATAAAGCATACTGTCATGTGGCACCACATTCCTCCTGCACAGTCAATTAAAAATGAAGGGATATTATTTAGAACGTATCTGTAGTATTATTAATACTTGTACACTATTGCATTGCTGCAAACTATTTTTTGGAAGAATGGGGATGTCCAGTGGGTGTTTTGAGGGGGAATGGGGACAAAAATCCTAAAAAGTACGTTTTAACCGAAAATTTCCCGAATTGTTTACTGAGGTCGTTTGATCAATAAGGAGAGAGGTTTGACCTCCAGTACCTCACTTGAAGCGTATAAGTGGACTAAGCACTTAAAATGAATGCTTAGGGGAGAAAAACTCCTCTGTAACTGTGAAAATACTTTTAGCGTGAATCGAGTTTTGGGGCCATTGGGCCAGTACGTACTACGAAAAGTTGAAACTAAAAACTCACTTTTTGGAGACCTCACCCTCCTTAGCAATGACCTTATTCATCCTCCCAAGATAGACATATAAACACCAACAGTAGTGAAGCTTAACAAAACATATCCTGATATAAATCAATCCTGATATAGCCTATGATTAGGCCTATAATTTCTTAAGCTCATTTTGATATCAGTTTCCACACTAGGCTACATATAAGAGTTAGTTCCATTGTCTGGTTGTTTTATTTTCACAGAAAGATGAGCAAGATTTTAATATGTTATTAAATATAAAAAAAACGAATTTTTTTTTACTGAAAGTAAGGAGCAACATCAAAACTTAAAACGAGCAGAAATTATCCCGTATATGAAAGGGGCTGTCCCCTCCTCAACGCCTCGCACTTTACGCTAAAGTTTTTTATTGTTTAAGAAAATAGCGTTGTGAGAAAGAGTCTAAATTTAGCGTAAAGAGCGAGGCGTTGAGGAAGGGACAACCCCTTTCATATATAGAATAATTTCTGTTCGTTTTTACTTTTAGTGTTGCTCTTTACTTTCAGGTTAAAAAAAACTTGTTTTTTTTTATTTAATTTTTGAACGTTTTTGAATTAATGCAGGTTTTGATTTTGGCTCACCGTACATGAATAATTAAAACAAAATTTGCATACTCATTTTACTTTCATTTGGTTAAATGGCTTTCTTGAAATCTGTTTAATTTTGTTTACGAACGTTTTTATTAATAATAAATATACGTAACTTACAAATTAACATACGTAACAAACTTCTATATTCATATATTTGTAATACGTATATTAGGGGGTTCTCCCCCTAGTCAATACCTCACTCTTTCCGCTAAAGTTCGAATTTTGTTCCATTTTGTTCCAGTAAAATTAATATGCAAAGTTGTTTTAATTATTCATGTACGGTGAGCCAAAATTAAAACCTGCATTAATTCAAAAAAGTTCAAAAATTAAATAAAAAAAAACAAGTTTTTTTTAACTGAAAGTAAGGAGCAACATTAAAAAATAAAACGAACAGAAATTATTCCGTATATGAAAGGAGCTGTCCCCTCCTCAACACCTCGCTCTTTACGCTAAAGTTTTTTATTGTTTAAAAAATAGCGTTGTGAGAAAGAGTCTAAATTTAGCGTAAAGATTATTTTTACAAGCCCAATTGTTTTTACAAGCCATGGTAGTATTTTAAAAAAGCTACAGAAATGAATTCAACAGGTATTACTTTTACTCTTAATTAGCGTTCCTGGCAAGCCATTTTATGTCTTATTGCACTTATAATAACCAATGTGATTGGCAATGTAGGGCCCTAGGCTTGGTTCCAGCTACTTCAAGGCTGAGGGACAGGCTTAATCAGGGGCGTTGTTTAGGGGAGGCAAGGGGGTAGTTGCCCCCCTCGTTAATGTGGAGAATTTTTTTTTGATATGTTCCATGCCCCTTGACTATCTGGATATGAACCCCTCTCGCCCCCTCCTAATAAAATGCTAGAGATTCACCCCTGGGTTTTCTACATGTCCCTGTACAAAAGACCCAGCATATAATACGCCAATTCGACGTCTTATCTGCCATTAATGGCTATACACGATCTTTGTCCTTTTTATCCTTAGACTTATACTAAGAAGCTGATTATAAGAGCAAAGATATCATATGAACTTATAAAGGACGTAGAGATTGACAATTTCCTATAATAGATTAGAGGGGAAAACATAGATTACGTATACGAGGGGGGTTGCTCTTCCTCAACACCTCGCTATTTACGCTTAAGTTTGAGTTCAGTCCCAATTCTTTAAGAACGACTCCTGAAACACTATGTTTGTTTAACTAGGACCATAAGAAGATTTTTTTTAAAAGTGCTAAAAAACTTTAGCGTAATGAGCGAGGTGTTGAGGAGGAGCAACACCCCAAATAGGTAATAATCTCTGTTTGTTTTAAGTTTTAACGCTGCTCCTTACTTTCAGTTGAAAAACATTGTTTTTTTAACTATGTAATTCTAAGCTGATTATAAGAGCAAAAAGATCATGTGAATTTATAAATGACCCGCAGAGATTGACAATTTCCAATAATAGATTAGATAGGAAAACATAGAGTTGATATTACCCACTAATGTTATTTACAGTAGGATCTATCATTCAGCTCTGTGTAAGTCTATAGTGCACTTAAGGCAAAATTTGTATTTTGTTCCTGCTTTAGGTACTAAATTCATTACCAACACAAAACAAAAATATACCATTAGATGTTTCATTTCAGAAATAACAGAATTACTGAGCACGGTTAAGTTTCTGCCAAAATTCTGAGCAAAGAGTATGGAAAATTAATATGAAAGAAAGTTAATGTTCGTAAAAAAAACTAACGCCATCTAGGATTACACAATAAAAGGGTTTTAACTTCAAAGACATGGATGTGACATCATTTGCATTTCAATTCCTCTTTTTTTTTACCTTTGCTTTCCACTGGTGGCAAAAAAAAATATACATTCCTATAAAAGTAAATATCAGGCTGCATCCAAATAGATCTACATCTTTTTTACCAAATGTTAAAAAAAAAGTCTACACCTGAAATTGAAATGGTCCAGATCCCCATAGATTTCAGTTAATTTTGCTTTGCAATTTTGCTGTATGGCACTCAACTGTTAGTGGCACTGATCATTTTGAATTCCGATTAGACCAATGCTACAATGTCTTCCTCTTTTGTTTCCTCTTTTGTCAGTTCTCAGGAACCTCTTTGGTTCTAACTAAAAGCTATACAGGATATTTGCAAAACTAGAGATTCAAGCTGAGCTGGTCCCCTAGAGAAAAATCGGTGTGATAATGGCAGGGAAAGTTCAGACAAGTGAAAATAAGGTACCCAAGTCAGGTAACGCTAAATAGATATAACTTGGAAAATTATCACAAAGGATGATGTCACGAAGAATTCTCTTGTAAAATAACTAAAACTGTGTATGGCAATCAGCTATGTGGAGTTCAAACAAAGAACAGATTGACAAATGGTCGTATACTGCAGGTTTTATTCGGGTATCATGTCTCGTTCATTCGATCTTGACATTCCGTAGAAGCGTACAAGGTCAACTAAACAAAACTGAACAGGCTCAAAGTTAAACTCAATGGATAGAATATTGCTGATCTGACATGTGACCTGGTCCTAGATTTGGCTTTTCCGTGATCTGAAATGTTATTCAAAATAATCACCATATCATTAAAGAGCCACTGGCAGAATCCATCCATCTACTCTAGGGATAAATGTTAGCAAGATGAAATTCACATCGAATAGGGTAATATTCACAATTCTTAAAGTTGAAGACACCAAAATTGACGAAATGATTCCGATCCAGTAATAGCCAAAAAGTCCGCGTACATACAAATTTTATTTTTCAGAGAACCAAACAATTTAGCTTAATTATAACAAATAGGGAATTGTACGTTTAATATGATTTCCATTATTTGTAATACATAATCTGATGTGCCTTGCTAAAATCAAGTGAACTTGACTGAATAGGCGCACATCATCGTAAATTTCAGAACATTTACCGATAATACGTTCTTTCGAATGGTTTACATTTGCAATCTTCATTGAGTAAACTGCCTCTTTTAGCATACACCAGAAAGAGAAATCAAGGGGAGAAAGATCTGGTGAACGAGGGGACCACTCCACGGGACCTCTTCTTCCAATACAGTAAGGAAAACTGCCATCCAGCCAATCTCTAACAGTTGTAGCAAAATGAGGAGGGGCTCAATCCTGCTAAAAACCTGCTAATTCCCATAGGCGCTCTATTTGAGGCATTAATTGGTCTCTCAGCATGCTCGGATAAGCCTCACCGGTTACATGTCTATGACAGAAGAAGGGTCCTAGCATATGAGCTTTCGACAAGCCACACCACACCTTCAGCTTTTGGCAGTCTTGCTGTTTGGATGGACTCATGCATTGGGGATGGTCTGGAGACCAGTATAAAAAATTTTATCTGTTGACTTCACCATTTACATAAAACTGAGCTTTGTCACTGAGCAACAAAAAGTCTTTAATAAAATTGATATTTTCATACAATTTATCTGAAAACCATTCGCACATCTGCATTCGTCATCGGGGTCGACTTCATTTATGCGATGCAGTATCTGCAATTTGTATGGATGGAAATTCTCTTCTGCCAAAATTCTACGGATAGCTGGCCTTGGAACACCCAACTCCATGGATGTCCGAAGAAGTGATTGCTTTGGGCTGGCAGCAAACTCGGCCATATCAACTTCTTTCGTGTCGTTTGAAGTCTTTGGTCTTCCGAAACGTGCTTCGTCCAGAACACTACCTGTTTCTTTAAACTTCGAGACCATTTTCATGACGGAAGTAAAATAAATAGTTTACCGATCAGGATGCCGGAGGTTAAGTTCATCAGTGATTTTGTGATAGGGCCATCCTTCTCGAGAACTCAATAGTGCCAACTAGATTTTTTCTTCATTAGACACAGCCATCATTCGATCTGGGAATGAAAAATAATAAAAATAAATAAGGTAAATAGATAAAATATCCAAACTCGTATGTGCCCAGACTTTGTTAAGAAACTGGGCCAACATGTTTGTGTTAAATTTTATTTTGAAAACTGAGAAATCTGATATGAAGACTCATGAACTTTTAAATATCATTTAGAAATTAATGTATGGACTAGTCAAGGCTGTTTATCTTGTATAAGAGATTCAAAGAGTTCAGAACTGCTGGTCTAGTCGGCCTTCCACAGAAAAAAAGAAGCGAAAACATCGAGAAAAATTCATGATTTAGAGTGATTGAATCGTAGACTTACAATTAGTGGAATGGGTAGAGACTCAAAATTACATATCAATTCAATTTATTCATTTTAATGAGTCAATTTAATGAGTCCATTTAATGATTTGAACCTGTTTAGAGTTTCCACAAAATCCATTCCCAAATTGCCGTCAAATGAGCAAAAACAGCAATGGCTTGGTGTCTCAAGATTTGTATATCGCACCAAAATGGATCCAAAACTTTTGAACAGGATCATAACATGTGACTGGTCATCGTCGTCTGGGCATGATGCCAAAGATGATGATCCAGAAACAAACGAGGCCAAATTCATCATGACCGAAGAAAACGTGAAAAACATGTTCGAATGTGAAGACAGTACTTGTGTGTTTTGAGAATTTACTTTTAGAGGAATGACAGTCAAAATGACATATCACAAATTACAGGACAGATATATTGTCCTGCTGCATTAACGCAAAATTTCTGCCTGAAAACACTGCCCTCTCCAAAAACAAAAGTAGGCTCCTCCAAAGCGACAATGCACCTGCACATTTTCTGTTCTTAATCCAAAAATTTGGTTGAATTCAACATTCCTGGTATTTTGGTTAAATGTCATGTGGATTTACACACGAGTAAGTATCTATTCCTGCTGCTACTGCATCTACATCGGAGCACTAAGCCACCTGAGGCCAATAAAGCTGCGCACGATGTTCTTCCTCCGTCCAAACCTGCTTTGAGCTTTACTATTTACCCCTCGCATGAAATTCTACTTAATTTAATCTTCAGAAGATAAATCAACCTTCTGAAGCGTCATCGTTCTTTACAACGTGCCTACCAGTGTATAGTGTAGGTTTTCAGCTGCGGAAAATACTCAGCACCATGGCTATTCTACTTGCTGTGCTCCTTAGGACAGAATACATCAAAATAATCAATATAAAAGGGTATAAGATATAACCCTACTTAGCCCCTAATTCCATACCATACCAACTACATTATAACGTCGTAGTCTGGGATATCGTACAAGAATAGAACTTTTACTACATCTTTTCTACGAGGTGGATCCATTGCGTGTTCACATCTATAAAACTCAGGATTAAAGGGGTGTGTTAATTCACAGTTATTAATCTGAACATGGACATTCTGTCATGAAACTTCATCCAAAGCATCTATTAGTCTAATAAGATTCGTCATGCTAAGTTATTTGCTTCCCATAAAAATAAACCTAATGCCCCGTAATTGCTACATGTACTCTTGTCACCTTTCTTAAAAGATACATAGATAAGATAAACTTATAAACAAAATAACGTTAAAATTCCCTGTCAACAATCGTCGGGGAAAGCCACTGCGTTGTATCTGATGGTTGTTTTTTTTCATCCTTGCAAACCCCCAAAAATTCCTAGCTTCAGTTATAAACCAAAAATTGCAAAATAAAATAAATGAATTATAATAACAGATAGATAAATAAATAAAAATAAAACTAGTCTTAAAAAAATATAGAACTCATTATTAACTTTCAAAAAGTAATGTTTCAACCTACTTATGAACTGGTTAACCTCATCTTCTAGCTAGGCTTATACCCCAAAACACTAAGGGTAGCTGATACAGTATGGGTATCAGTTATATACTCTTTATTTTACCCTGCAGGAGACAATTCTGCAATTGCAGCAGTGTTAAACCAGGTGTCTTGATTAAAGTTGTGCCGTCACTTTTGTGAAAATGCACCAAAACCGCTATTTTCTTGCGAATATCCGCCAAACGATCCAAAAAAATCGGTGCAATAGACCAATCTTAAAAATCAATGTGTAACCGCCTCAAAAAAGCGCCCAAATAGCGCAAAGGCACCACATCTGGCAACTCTGAGCTGTAGTCCCACGAAAAGCGGAAACGAAGATGCTCGTTGAGTACTCTGAGCCCTAGGCACTATCCCCGAAGATCTCCTAGTTTCGTAACAACGGTAAAGTAAGTGGGACCCAAATAACTCACAAAAGCACTCCGGTGAATATCGATTTAAACACTGAGAAAAAACTTTACTTACTTACTTAACTCCTACCCGGCCGGGTTGGCCGATTCGGAGCTTCTCCTCTAATGACATCATAACAATATTTTCGGTATGCCTCCCTGTTTGTTGCAGTCCTCAGCAGTTCTTGGGTGGGGTGGTCAGAGAAATTTTCCCACGAGCGCTTGGGAGCTCTACCCCTAGGGCGAGAAGTATTTATTCTTCCCTCAAAGGCCATTTTACGCAGTTGCGCTGGGGACATGCGCTGAACGTGTCCTAACCATCAAAACTCTTAGAGTTTTGATATTGTTTTGATATTGTTTTTGATATTGTTTTTAACAAATTTGACAGTGTGTGCGTGCAGGAACATTTCCTGTCGGCTGAGGGACTGTAGCTCTTACAACTAAACGAAAACGTAAATGTGTTTGGCATTCCTTCTAGGAGCTCGGGAAGAGGTCGTCCTTCTGGGGGTGTTGCTATCATTGTCCGTGCCTCACTTCGTGCCTCGACGTTTAAAGAAGCAGACTTATATTGCAGTGAAAATTGAAAATACTGTAGTGTTCTTAGTCTATATGCCAACGAACTACAGGAATGTTCAATGTGACAATAAGTTTAATATTGCTTGTGGAAAAGTAGCCGCTGTTGCTACATTATGGGTGGCGGAAAAACTTTCATGCATTATTGCCGGAGATATGAACTCTAACCTCTCTGATGCTAATGATCCGAGAGGTCAAATCCTGATCGATGCCTGCCCCAGTCTGAGGGTACTAAGAAACAGAGTAGACTTCACGTATGTGCATAAATCCGGTTCCACGTCCTCGCTCGACTTTTTGCTCGGCTTTCCCGACTTGAGGACTCACGGTGACTGTGAGGTAGATATCGGCTTTTGTGTTTCTGATCACCTTCCAGTGGCTAATATCTTCATTATTAAGTAACTCCTGAATAATACCCCAAATGATGCTCCAAAGGAGAAAAAGTGGTTCCAGAAGACTGAATGGCAAAAAGCTAATTTAGCCATGTTCGGGTCTGTGTGTGACGGAATCCTGGAAAAGATTAAAGTCCCTTTCCAGCTACTACTCCTAAGCTCACCGATCGCATGTGATGAGAAACAAAAACTTCTAAATATCTACTGTAGTGAAATAACTCACACCTTGCGCTATGCAGAAAAAACCACGGTTCCTATTCGTAAAGTGAGACTTGGGTCAGAAGTTCCAGGATGGTCGGAAAACCCAGCTTTGGTTAATGCGTGTCGACAAGCTAAAATGTGGTATAGTGTGTGGATTGATTCGGGCCGTCCTAAACATGGTGCTGTAAACAGTGTTCGATTGTATACAAAGCGGCAGTTCTCCAAATGTCTCGCCTTGCATCGCTATCGTGTGATTGATGAAAATAGTGAGTCGCTACGAGTCGATCCAAATAAAATTTGGAAGTTTATCAAAAAGAATCGATCTGCTAAAGCGCCTAGTAACGAATCCACCCCTAGTCAAAGTGATTGGAACAGTTATTTCGCGAGCACGTTTGCTGCATCTGATCCTGAATTTGAGAGCAAGTGTGAGATAGATCTTGATCTTTGTTTAGAATCTTTCGAACTGGATCTTGGTCCCCCAGTGACTATGTCGGATGTTCATTCAGCTATTCTTAAACAAAAAAGGAAGTACTCGAAAGGAGTATATAATATCTGTGGTATACATCTGATTCTCGGTAGTGAACTGTTAGAAATACATCTAGCACTTATGCTCCAAATGATTTTTAGTTGTGGTCTAGTGCCAGATATTTTATGTACCGGTGTAATCACCCCTGTCATCAAGAAAGGTAAAGACCCATCTGAATGTTGTTCTTACCGCCCGATAACTGTTGCTCCCATTTTTTGTAAATTGATAGAGTTATTAGTTATTGAGGAGATAAAGTATGTTTGTAGTACGCCAGACTCGCAGTTCGGTTTCAAGAGAAATATTAGCCGCGAGCACGTGCATCGCCTATTGTCTAATGTTTTGTTGGATGCTGATGCTAAAGGTGAAACCGTAGTACTTGCAGGCCACGACGTCCGCGGGGCTTTTGATTCGGGTATCCATGTACAACTGCTTGTCTCTGCCTTTAAGAGATGTCTTGAAATATGTATTATTGATACTTGTAGTCACATGTATTTTAAGTTGAATGGTAGAGTAAGGATAGTAAAAAGCCAGATACCAACAGTACTTAAATTCCTCATACTCGTACAGGAAGATATTTATCAAGGGGCTTTATCGTCACTACCTCCTTATAATAACAGCACCATCGAGGCTCAGAAGACGGTGAAAACGAGCTTTATTTCTCGTGGAATTGATTTATCTCTTGTTAATTATGCCGATGACATTTTAAATCTGAGTAGATCCGTCAGTGGCATAGAGAGTAATTTCAGAGTTTTGTCTAATGAATATGCTAACATAGGCCTAGAATTCAACTCCAGCAAAAGCGAGGTGGTCGTGTTTAATTGTCGTAAGAAAGAGTTGGCACCTTCCATATTTGCACTAGGTAGTAATACTGTAACTTCAGCAGCATCAATGACTTACCTTGGTTTGCCAATTGGGTCTAATCTTAAAGCTACCCTGTCCTGTCTAATAAATGATCTCAAACAGAAAGTCCAAAAAGCGTATGGGATGATTCTATCATGTTTATCATGCAAACGCCTATATAACCGCCACATTCTAGCACTGATCTTCAATTCCTTTGCCACCCCTCATGTTTTAGCTTTGTCACCTTTCTGGTCTTTTTTCACTGTTGATGATAAAAAAACAATCCGTACAGTGTTCTATAAGTTTGCAAAATATCTGCTTAGCCTTCCCCCCTGGCAAAGAAACCGCCAGATTTCAGCACGTTACGGACTCGATGACCCCTTTGTCGTGATCGTGACCAGGAGGGAAAAGTTTCTGAAATCTTTAGACCCAACGCATAGTATGTTTGAAGCTATAGTTAGTACTGTGTAATGGTTGTCTTTTTATGTAAATAGTTTCGCCATTGGTTTTTGAAGTATTAATTTAAGTTGCTCGTTTGTTTGATGTGTTGTTGTTTTCTTTTCATTTTCTCTCTACTCCATTTTTACTATTTTTGTATTGTTAAAGATGGGTAATAAAAATCATTCATTCATTCAGTTTGATGGTCTGCATGATGGTTTGAGGGTAATCCAAGGAGGACAGCAGTTGTTTCTTTGATAGTCGGTCAAGGTAAGTGATAACACTGAGCTTTTGGAGCGATTTAGTTTCAAAGGCCGCCAGTCGGTGCTTGTCATCGGCTTTTAGAGTCTATGTCTCTGCTCCATACGTTGCAACTGGAATCACTAAGGCACGGAAGATTTAAATCTCAGTTTTAAGGGGAGGTATTTTTTTTTACAGATAGAGCGCAGACTGGAAGCATGTGGAGGTAAGAGCCAGGTGTCGTTTGATGTCTTTTGAAGAGTCGTTTGTGGATGTCAGCACACCTCCTAGGTAAATAAATTTATCGACCCTTTTGAATTCCATGCCCCGAACAGTGACTGCTGTGAGGGGGGGACTAGTCTCTGCATGCCATGTTACACTCATCACCATGGCCTTTCAGGCGTTTATCTTCATTCCAAAGCAACTAGCTGCTTCGACGATAGCGTTTACGATGGCTTGGATTCCCTCTATTTTTTCGTTCAAACGGTTTTTGAACATCGTGTTTGTCTCGGCAAAATTTGATGAGTCGCTCTCCTCTGCTGTTGATCTGCCCGATTTCAAATTTGCCCATGATATATTCGCTTCCGCTGTTGTCGTTTCCCAAGATGGCATTGAAGTCTCCAAGGACTATAACGAAGTCTTTCTTTGGAATGGTGTCGACAAGAATCTGAAACTGAGAGTAAAAATTTTCAGACTCCTCATCCGATCTTGACGAATCAGGTGCATAAACCTGCACTAGAGAGAGGTTGCTGAACTTGCTTTTGAGTTGGATCATCATCAATATTTCCAAGACAGACACCACTGACACTAGAGATTTTCTTGCTGTTTTTGTCAGCAAAAAGCCAACTCTTTGCCTGTGTATTCCATCTGTCCTGCCAGAGAGTAGGAGGGTCACGTCTCCTAGTCGTTCTTCGCTGTTACCTGGTAAATGTGTCTGTAAGACACCAATGATGTCCCACTTGTATGGGTTTACTTCGCGGAGGAGCATGTCTTTCTTTCCTGGTTTCACGAGTGTCCGGAGGTTTAATGTTCCAATTCTGGTTGTGTCTTGCACATAAGGCTGGTCTATCATCCAATTGAGACGGACTGGTCAAATATACTCTAGATTTATTTCCAACACTGTTGGCTGTCAATACATCGGTTGCCCCGAATGCGGTAGGTTGTTTGTTGGTTTCCCCGGGTGCTGAAGTCTGTTCGTCGGTTTACCCGGACGCGGTAGCCCTAGTTCTTAATCTCATTGAATGCCCAATGATAATTTATAAAAAGAAGAAGTTTCTAAGCTTACTTTCGAAGCAACGGCAAGCCAATCCTCTTTGCTTCTAGCAGGGACCGTTGAAACCCTTATGTGTGCCTTCCACCCTTTCATAGTTGTCAGTAGTAATTTGTACTTACACTCTATTGATAATCTTGTAACTTAAACACACTTAATATTTTCATACAATTGGTGGTAATCAACTGTAAGTAAGGAGCGACTCAGCCCAATAGTAACCGGAACTAAAAAAAAATTGAAAACAGTTAATACATCCAAAGCATTGGCTTTTTATACTGATTCTAATTATATACAATTCTTCAAGCGTATTACTACCCATCAAAAGCTACGAGTCAGAGACAATTTGTCTGATTTTCGAAACAGGGAGGAACACCCCAAGAAGTCAAGCGATCTTAATAAAAATCACATAGTCAGATTCAGGTTATCAGAAAATATTACCGTAGTGGTTTCAAGGTCCTATCTAGAAAGATTTTGTATTTTGTACCAGAAGAAAGATCACAGATGCGTGTTTATTTGTTTTTTCCCAGGGGTGGTGATCGTATCGAACCAATGTTTCTAGAATATCGCAGAAGAGCTCACTCGAACTGAAATTCAACGTTCTTGCGCCCTATTAAGTGAACAACAAGATTGGAAGCCAACTAGCCCTCACACCCTTTTTTTCAAAGACATACGGTCAAAATTGTGAGATGGTGATTTGGTTCAGCTTAGTTGAAAGGTCCAATAACTGTACTTATGGGAATGACATGAAAGCCATAGTCCCTGGAGAAAGGCTGTAAGTTATGCAATTTACCCATTGTTTACACATAGTATTCGTTATTGTGAAACACACCGACATTTTTCAGGAGCAGGAGATTTTCTGCGAGGGGAAGATTCTCAAAGGGGAAAAATTTCCGTGCGGAAGAAAGTTTCCAGAGATAATTTTACACAAAGGGTGGGGAGAGAGGAAAATTTATCAGTAAGATTTAAAAAACGGTCAGAAGTTATGTAAAATAACAAGTTTTTTCAACTGAAAGTAAGGATCAACATTAAAATAAAAAAGAACAGAAATGATTCCGTATATGAGGGGGAGTGCCCCCTCTTCAATCCCTGATATATTAATTATTTTATATTTACTAGAAACAACTCAAGGTTCAATTTTTAAATCTCATATGATCTCGCAAAGCACAAACAACATAACAATAAATAAATTATTATTATTATTATTTTGTAAAATCTGAACTTTTTTAAAACTTGACACAAAAGAAATTGTCCGCAACGGACATCCGTAAGGCAAATACAGGTCAACAAGAAACTGGTATGAGACAAATAGGATTCTTGGTGGAATCTCATTCTTTAACTTTCTTGGAAGATTCAAACCGCTCGCCACTTTTGCTGGTACTGCATCACAATGTAGTTTAGAATTAAAGTCAAGATAAAAACCTAAGTATTTAACAGTGAAAACTTGATTTAAGAATACACATTCAGACAAATTTTATTTTCTAAAACGTAACAACCTTACTGATAGAAAGCTCAACCTCGCTAAACTTACCAATTCATCCAAGACTTTATTAGCCTTTTCAATCAAGAGATTCTGTCAAGGTGATGGCTGCTGTAAGGCAGTTTCGTTAGCACAAGACGTGCGTAATGCCACGGGGATGTAAAATATCATGGCATGTAAATAAATTAGGTGCTGTAGGGGTTCTAGTACTGAATCTCGTTGAACTCCATATCGGACAATAAACTACTTGAGACACAAACATCAATCTTCGCCCTAAGCCTTCTCCCAACAAGATTCAAATCATTTCCAAGATACGTCCTGAATCCCTAAACAACACAATCTTCAATTTAAGCACAGAGCTAATAAAATCAGTGAGATGGTGAGCTGCGTCTATATGCAAATGGTTGGCCTTGTCTTCTTTTAAATATGAATGAAACATATTCTTTTTCAGGGATAAGCTTATCAGCTAAAAAAGACAAGGCAATGAATATACCATGGCTAATTTAGGTGTTTATAGATTAAGACCATTACTCCCAGACGAATTCAACTTAATCAATCTTAACATAGTATTTGCTTTATCTCCTTCAGATCAGATTCATAAATATTCACCTTCAATCTCCAACCTCTTTCATCTCTGGAAGTTGAGTTGACTTGACTTTATTAACCAAAAACGCTATACACAAAATTTAAGCAGTCAACAGTTCCAATAATTTCATTACAATGAAGTTCACTTACTCTTTCACATGATTTTGAAAAACCAAAACGTCAGAAATCTTCTTACTTCCAACAACTATCGTCAACTTTCAGGCTAGACTAACATCAACTCAGTACTTCCCCTTTATAAAAATAATACTGTTAATTTTCAGTAACACATCAATCCTAACCATCGTATTTGAAAAGCTCATTTAACATGATCACTTTCAGGCTAGACTGACATCAACTCAGTACTTCCCCTTTATAAAAATAATACTGTTAATTTTCAGTAACACATCAATCCTAACCATCGTATTTGAAAAGCTCATTTAACATGATTTCTGGACACGAATTCTTATGATTTCCAATCCTTTTAGTACCATTTGTACTTTTTCCTTACTACATAAATCTGATTTCAATTGACTCTGTCTCTGGTCAGACACTGGGCAGGACGGCTAGTGGCTGGGTGGTGACTGAAATTAATAGGAGTCGGTCCCTATGTATTCCCACTAATCTCTGAGCACTGCAAGAAGGTTAACACTACTACTACAAGGAAAGACGACTACAAGTAAAGGTGCAAAATTTCAGCGAACTGATCGGTTGATCAGAAACCCTTCTTGTAAGTCCAGTAACTTCTTGTAAGTCTTGACTCTGTCTCTGGTCAGACACTGGGCAGGACGTCTAGTGGATGGGTGGTCCTTTGTATGTCCACTAATCTCTGAGCACTGCAAGAAGGTTAACACTACTACTACAAGGAAAGACGACTACAAGTAAAGGTGCAAAATTTCAGCGAACTGATCGGTTGATCAGAAACCCTTCTTGTAAGTCCAGTAACTTCTTGTAAGTCTTGACTCTGTCTCTGGTCAGACACTGGGCAGGACGGCTAGTGGATGGGTGGTCCTTTGTATGTCCACTAATCTCTGAGCACTGCAAGAAGGTTAACACTACTACTAAAAGGAAAGACGACTAATAGTAAAGGTGCAAAATTTCAGCGAACTGATCGGTTGATCAGAAACCCTTCTTGTAAGTCCAGTAACTTCTTGTAAGTCTTGACTCTGTCTCTGGTCAGACACTGGGCAGGACGGCTAGTGGATGGGTGGTCCTTTGTATGTCCACTAATCTCTGAGCACTGCAAGAAGGTTGTCACTACTACTTTCTAAAGGGTAATATAGGATTGCAGTTATTTGTGTTAAAAGTAAAGATGTATGAATGTGTAACTATTTGCCTTAGTTCTTCACACCTCATCCATAACAGCTGATCACACATTACTGAGCTCATTTTCATGAAAAATCAAGTGAAACAACTCAGCTTAAATCGGGCGAATCATCAAGCATTAAAATGAGTGTATATTATTTATTTATTTTGTATGGACTACGTGTCCTTTCAGGAATTAATTCACCGCCGTGCGGGATTACTTCCCTTACAACTGGGAATGTCAATATACAAGTTTTTGAGGCTTTTAAATCAATTGTCTATCTCAAAATGGTAATTTGATGGCACCATGGATGGCACCTACGACAATAGACTATCATCAAGAAGTGAAAATAGTTATTTCTATACTACTCTGAAAAAGTTATGCCAGCTTCCCTCTCACAGAGACTATCTGCCTTGGATTTACTCTATTTAGTCTCTCAAGTCTTTCATCACTTTGACCAAGTTGAGTCAAGGAGTATCTAGGAGTATACAGGGTAAAAGATAGGTTTTAGAAAAGGTAACTAATTTCTCTGTAGCTGTGTCATTGGTTGACTACAGGATGAAAATTTGAGAGCAGCACTCAGAGAACAGTTGGATAGGAAACTGGATAGTATAGAAACTAATAACACAGATTGAGGATGGAATCATTTAAAAAAATAGGTTGCCAAGTAGCTAGCAAGCCAGTAATGGCTTGCGAGGTAAGGCATATAGAAGATTTTTCATTTAGTAAAACAGCTAGGGATATTAGAAAAACGGCCGTAAAATTGGTAGAAGAGAAATAAGTTAGTGTTAAAGTTTCTAAGTGACAGGTCTTCCGATAATAAGAGAAAAGTTTTGGAAGTAGAGAAGGCAATAAAGGATTAATTAGGGAGATGCAAATCGGAGACTATGGATAAAATTGCTAGGGACCTGGGAGATGCAGCCACACGAAATAACAGTATTATATTTCTAATTGGCATGTTAGTAATTTGAGAGGGAGTTGTCACTTTGGACGTCTCCCAGTTAAAGACCGAAACGGGGCTTCAATTAGTGATAAAAACAGCGTTATGGAAAGGTGTAAACACTGAGAATCTGCTAGACTGTAATAAAATGTAGAAAATGTAAATAAAATAATGAGAAAATTTTTAGTCACAAAGTGTGTAACTAGACTTCAATTTTTATCCCCTTCTCAATCTAAACAAGAGTTCGAAGTTTCCTTGTTGATCCTGAATCGTACTCATCATCTATATACTAGTTCAGTTCACAACATCTAAATTCAAGACAAACTGAAGAAGAACTTGAAGCCTCAATAGCCGATCAAAACAAACGAAACTCACAACAACTATCCTTCACTGAAAATCTGGAACGATGCTGTATCTTTTACAAGGCTATAGTTTCCGCAAGGGGTGCCACTCCTAAAGGTCAGCCTGTGGCGCTGTTCGCATTCATGGTTCTGGACGAGCAGATTAGTAAACAGACCCACAACCGTCTCACAACAGTCAAACAACTTCAGCCTTTTACGCAAGCTATATTCGCCGGGTGCAGTTGTGTATATATTTTCTATACTATTGCCTATATATCGCTGTATATGTGGTCAAAATATTCAGATTTCTGTATATGTTTTCACTATATAATAAATGGACTTATCCCTATTTTAATGCTTATTTGTTTGCGTATGTATTCCCACGAGCGAGAAAAGTAACTTAATGTATATCATAAACAGCTGAAACTTTAAAACGTATAAGGAACATCCAAACGTATTAGGCTATGAATGTCACGTAACGCCTTTTGAATTACCGAAGCCGAAATGCTTATGAAATATTCAAAATGAGAAACAAACCTCAAAAACTTCAAAAAAGTATTTCTCAACAAAATATGATATAGTCGTCTTAAAACATATCAAATGACTGATGTAGTTAGATTCTACGCACTTTCAGAGGCTTCAATGTATTCATATACATTGAAATAGCCACTTCACATAGAAGGGGTTTTCGTATAAAAGTCGGGGGGGGGGGGGTCGTCCCATTTGAAATTGGAAGTTCTAAAGCTCTTTTCAATAGTCAAAACGGATTGAAGGGTTACCATTCACTCTCTGAGGCTCCTTCCTCCCCAAAGACATCCAATTAAAATTTTGTGACAGTTATTTTCTTCAAAATAGTCAGAGGTAAAATAACAATACCTTTGGGGTTGACATATACCCCTACAGCCTTCGGAGCAAGGGCTGTAAGCTATGCAAGTTTCCCACTGTTTAAATATAAGGTTTTTTATGCGGAAAAGGGGGTATGTTTTTATCCTGGGTCTAAAAAAGGCTTAAGATATTAAGTTGAAATTTTAAGGAAATGATCAGAGGGCTCTCAAACACAATCAAAACACACCATGTACAAGCTGGTTGTTAAAATGGCGTATCAGCAATAACTAAGGAACGGCTGAGGATAGTAAGTTGAAACATTCAAGATATATTAGGGGAGATATTGAAGAGTGATTGGAGGGCAACAAGCCCCCTTGGCTTTTTTAAATCCCCTCAACACTAAACGAAATTTTGAGAAACACATTTATCATTAAGAAAAGGGAAAATGATCGATTCTGGGTGTGTTTAAAAAGGCTAAGGGTGATATTGAAAAATATCTCCCTTAGCCTAAGTGATATTTCGGAATGTAAAAAGGCTAAGTGATATTTGGGAATGTTAAGAGGTATGTAAAAGTAAATCAAAAGACCATTTTTGCATCCAGTTTATCAAATAGGCGCCTCTGCAATGTTTTAAGAACGGCTGAGGGTATTCAGTTGAAACTTTTAGGGGATACGGAGGGGATTGTTAAAGAGTGGTCGGGGAGTATCCTACCCACCATGCCCTTTTTAGCCGCCCTTCCCCAGAGACATCCGATGAAACTTTAAAATAGTCATCTTGTTTAAGATAATCTAAAGGTGATATAAATCCGTTTCAAGTTTATCAAAATCCAGTTTATCAAAAAGGCATCTCTGCAATGTTTTAAGAACGGCTGAGGGTATTCAGTTGAAACTTTTAGGGGAAACGGAGGGGATTGTTAAAGAGAGGTCGTGGAGTATCCTAACCACCATGCCCTTTTTAGCTGCCCTTCCCCAAAGACATCCGATCAAACTTTAAAATAGTCTAAATGTTTAAGATAGTCTGAAGGTGGAATAACTGTGCCTCCAGGGATGAAATAACCCCGCGTCAAGGGTTATAAATTATGCATGTTGCCAATTGTTTATATATAAGTTTGGTCGTTGGGAATAGGGGCTATGTTTGACTCTAGTCCTCCAAAAGGACAAAGGGTATTAAGGTGAAAGTTTCAGAAAATGTGGAGGGGGAGTTGAAACAAAATCTAAACATACTATGCAAGATGGTTGTCAATAGGGAGGGATTAGCAATATCTAAGGAACGGCTGAGGGTATTAAGTTAAAACTTTTAGGGCATGTTGAGGGGAATGTTGAAGATTAATCGAAGGGCAACCTGCTCCCTTACCTCAACACTGATAGAAAATTTGAAAAGTCATTTTGTTCAAAATAGTCAAAAGGTTTAACAATTATGACTCCGAGGATGCCTTGGCCCCCACAGCCCCCGAGAAAAGGATTATGAATTATCTAATTTGTCCATTTTTTTACATGCAGGAAGTATAATTACGGAAGGGGGAAATGTTTGTTCCTGGGTGTGTCCAAAAATGCTAAGGGTATTGAGGTGCAACCTCGGAGAATTTTGAATTGTAAGTTGAGCTAAATAAACAGACATTATGTACATCCAGGTTACCAAAAAGATGTATCTGGAATATCTTAGGAACAGGTAAGGGTATCAACTTTAAATTTTCAGGGCCGGTAATACTGCAACAGCTCCTGTGATAACAATCGCGACTATTTCAGACTCCTACTGCGACTACTTGCGAATGCGACAAGGATTACTTGCGACAGAGACTACTCGCAACTGTGACTACTTACGACTTATACGGCGACTACTCGCTACTGTGACTGCAACTACTTGCGACTGTGACTACTTTTACTTGCGGCAACTTGCAGGAATTTTGAGGGGAATCAAACAGTTCGCCGTAACAAACTGTAAGTAAGGAGCGACACGGCTGAATATGAACCAAAACTCTAAAGGAACGTAATTTTGACATCAATAGATATATCAAAAGAATTGACTTATTATGCTGACTCTAAATATATATAAGATTGATTAAGTTGAATGTTACCTGTTGGGGTTCCACCCCTGTTTCTTTTCCTTTCAGATAAATGACCTGTTTTCTTTTTCTTAATTACATTTGCTTATAGTATAATTTCAAAAGACAGGTTAAATTCCCGTTACTAAGCGATAGTGGTTTTGCAATAGGTGAGCTTTGAAACAAGTGTATTTTTATATTTCCTGGTTGGGAGTCATTGAAAGGATAAATCTAAGAGTTAGAATTGGGTTTGAATGGGGATCTAGCTGATTGGCTGGGCCAAGTGGAGGTCCACCCATATGAACAGTGCTGTAAAGATTATTATTATTTTTTAGTCTATGTTTTGACCCCGTTTGGGGAAGGAGTCTGCGTTTTGACCCCGTTTGGGGAAGGATATATCTGTTGTTATATGTGACCCTTTTGGAAGAATACAAGTAAGGTATTTTCTACAAACTGTGTACTATTTTCCGTAACCCAGGCAGGGTAGGAATAGAACTACGAGGTACCATCATTATTATATGGACAGGGAGGTTTGTTACCTCCAAGGAGAGAGTTAAGAGATTTTCTAGCCGTAACCCAAGGCGGGTACATTTGGCTTTAGACAGTGGCCATTTGACCACTCGACCGCGTTATCGTACCCTGGGACAGGGTATACTGTAAATAGGGTAGTACCAAACCCGATATTTGCAGAACCGATGTGGTAGACACGGGCATAGCATTATAATTTGGGGCCGGGGCTTTCCCCTCCAATAAGTGGTGACACCCGTATATTACCACGCCAGTGGCGTTGTGGCTTACCGGTATAACACTGGTAACTAAACACCACGAACATTGGTGGCAACGCTCTTAACTGTTGGGGTAAGAGCGGGAATCCCACTAACATTTGGGCCGACAAGGGGTTCTCCCCTTCGAGTAAGTGGCATAGCAACCCTTTTGTGCCATATTTGCATCAATAAGTGGCGATCAAAAGCTACGGGCCTGAGAAAATTTGACTGATTTTCGAAAAAAGGGAAAAAAAACCTAAAAGTCAAGGAATCTTAGTGACAATCACACTATCAGATTCAGTTTATTCGAGAACCCTATTGTAAAAGTTCCAAGCTCCCATCTAAAAACTCTGGAATATTGTGTTTTTTGCCAGAAGGCACATCAGGGTTGCGTGTTTATTTATTTTTTCCCCCAGGGGTGACCGCATCGAAACAATAGGGCTAGAACATCGAAAAAGGGCTCATTCAAATGGAAACTGAAAGTCCTAATAACCTTTAAAGTGACCAAAAATAGCAGAGGGCAACTAGCCCCCCTCCCACCCCTTTTTTTTCTCAAAATAGTACGATCGTACGATCAGCCTTTGGGCTGATCGTACATGACTCCCCGCAGCTCCTGGAGAAAGGTCTGTAGGTCAAGGAATTTGCCCATTGTTTACTTAAAGTATTTGTTATTGGGAAATATACAGACAATTCTCGGGGGGATTTTCTGCTGAGAGGGACTTTCCACGGGGATAATTTTCCCTGGGAAGGAAAGTTTCTGGGGAGTGAAATATCCAAGAGAAATTTTACACTGGAGGAATTTGCCAGAATTCCTATACAAAATTCTTTTTATCTGTCTTACTTTCACTTTGTCGACTTAGTTTTACATGTGGAGATGTTGAGGGGAATTGTTCGGGGTAAAGTTTTTACCGGGTTGGCACTGTCTAGAGTATCTCTCCGTAGGGGGGTTTTTCCATGGGAGAAATTCTCTACGGGTGAGTTTTTCACGGGATAAATTCTCCAGAAGGAATATTCTGCGAGTGCAACTTTCAATTAAGGGGTTGGGGGGGGGGGATTTTCAGGTAGTATTTTCCTCGGAGGGGGTGATTTCTAGCACGACTTTCAAAACAATTACATAGATAGTCTTTTTCAAATGAAAGTTAGCTAAGAAAAAAAATTCAGTCAGAATCGTCCGCAAGAAATTTTCCGGGAGATTTGTCAGCTAGAATGAAATTGTCTGGGGGGATTTTACTGTGGGGGGGTGGTATTTTACTTTGCAAGAACTTTCCTTGGATTTTCCGTTGAGGGGGAGCCAGATTTCCCGGCATTATTTAAAAACGATCAGAAATATCTAAAAGAACAAGTTTTTCAACTGAAAGTAAGGAGCAACATCAAAACTTAAAACGAACAGAAATTATTACGTATATGAAGAGGGCTGCCCCCTCCTCAATACCTTGCTTTTTAAACTAAAGTTTTTCCTTATAACTTTTAAAACAGCTCTTAATTCTAATGAGACGGGCCTTGTGTTTCAGGAGTTGTTCTTAAAGATTTGCGACAAAAAGTCAAACTTTAGAGTAAAGAGCGAGGTATTGAGGAGGGGGCCACTCACCTTATATAATTAATAATATCTGTTCGTTTTAAGCTTTGATGTTGCTCCATACTTTCAGTTGAAAAAACCTTTTTTTAAATTTAATATTGGACAGAATCAAACCACACTATGTATATGCTGGTTGTCAAAAGGGCGCATCAGCAATATCTCAGAGACAGCTGAGGGTATCAAGCTGAAGCTTTCAGGGCATGTTCAGGGCTGAAATGCTATCAGAGGGCACCTAGCCCCTCTTCCTTGCTCTATTTAGATGCCCCCTCCCAAACACTCATTGGGAATTTGAAAAAAATTTCCTTCTAAATAGTCAAAAGATCTAATGACTATGCCTTCGGGGATGCCCCCCCCGCAGTCCCCCTGGCAAGGGCTGTGAATTACGAAATTTTTCTATTATTTTCATACGAAATTTATCATTGGGAAAGGGGGAATGTTTTATCCTGGGTGTGTGTGAATAAGATAAGGATGTTAAGGTGAAACTTAGGAAGATGCTGAACTAAACCAAGAGACACCGTGCGTATCCAGGGCAGCATTAGAAGGAATTTGCAACATATTAGGAAAAGCAAAGGGTATTAACTTGAAAGTTTCAGAACCACCGCTACAATTACAACTACTGAGGCTGCTAACACAGACCAAAAGTCTATTGGGGTCACAAGTGGAACACAAGTCACAAGTGGTTTTGCATGACATATATAGCTAATAATAATATCCTTACATTTATTTTCAATATGTGTTTATGCATAGACAGTTCTTCATCTAGCTTTTTTTTTTATTTACACTTATTCAGTTACTTGATTTTGTTGATGGTTACACTTAGTGGAATAGAATGAAAGAAAATTTTCAAAAAAATCCAAGAAAGGGTGTTTTGGTTTTATAAGGGATCTGATAGAAAAATTAGTTCAGATTATTACTTGAGGTGCTTCTATCCTCCTCAATAATGTTCGAATCTTCACCTGAGTACTATACAGGTGAATACCTAAGCTTCTCCTATAATCTCAGCCATTCTTTTTGTGCGGTAATTTTGCGCGGTAAAGCTTTCCATTTGCCATAGGGTGATGGACGGAGAGAAAATGGTAGAGTGTAAAATTACTTAAGGGTAAAATGACCAAAACTTAAGATAAATATATAATAATAACATAACCACATATAGTAATTTGGTCTGGGTCTAGAATCGCTCATCTGCTTCACGTATGTCCGCCCCCAATAGACTTTTGGTCACAATTGTAACTGGTAGCTAGTTTGACTATGATTGCTTAGGACTTCAAAGAATTTCGATTTTGACTGCGACTGCGACTATTTCTATTTATGACTACTATCATGAAATATTGAGGGGGATGTTGAACAAAATAAAAACACTATATGTATGCTGATTGTCAAAAGGGCGCGTCAGTAATAATATCACAGGATCGGGTAATGGTATTTTTTTTTGAAACTTTTGGGGATCAATCAAAAGATATTATGTTATATACAACTAGCTAGTTTAAATGGTGTTTGCAATATTTCAGGAACAGTTCAGGGTATTAAGTTGAAACTTTCAGAGTGTTCAGGAAGATGTTGAACTAGATCAAAAGACACTATGTACATCTGGATTGTCAAAAAGCCATATCTGCAATATCTCAGGAACGGATAGTGGCATTTAGTTGAAATTTTAGGGAATGTTTAGGGGGATGTTGAAATATATCAGAAGACACTAATTACAATTAATAAATTATAATAGTATATTGTAATTCTTAAGACTAAGATACGAAAAAATTGAAAAATATTCATTATATTGACCAATCATAAAACTTTGGCACGGGAAAACGAACACAGATTAATTGAAAAAAATTCCAAAAATGAGTAATTCAAAGAAGAGTAAAGAGCCATATTGAGCTTAAGACCAGCAGATATAAAGTCCTATAGCAGTTCAAACTCAAAACGACCAAACAATGCCATTAAAGAACAATTAAACCTAAAACAAACAGAAATTAAAATGAATACTCATATCAAATATAAAGATAACAGATGATGATATAAATGAATAAACATTGTAGAACGACTAAAAATTAAATTTAACATTCAAGTCAAACTTATAACGAACAAAACTACTATAAACAGGATTTTGCCTACTGCCCCCTTCCCCCTCCTCTAACCATAAAAGTTCTAAGGCCTATAGCGTCATTTGTATATATATATATATATATATATATATATATATATATATATATATATATATATATATATATATATATATATATATATATATATATATATATATATATATATATATATATATATATATATAAATTTTTTATGTTTACAACCTTGAGAATAATAAAAATAATAATACAAAAATCGCAAATCTTGAATTGCCAAGATTTCAAGAAATTAACATCATTAGGTATTAAATATTCAGCTTGTTTTCATCTTCCTGGTATCTTCCAGGTATCTGGTATCCTGGTATCTTCCTGGGTTCTTCCTGGTTATCTTGATAGTTATAGTGATTTTTCTTTATTTATCGTCGATGTTTTGTAAAACAAAGCACACTGTTTTAAACACAAATGGTTTTCAATAAAACGCAAATGACGCGATAGGCTTTAGAGCTTTTACATTAAGGGACGGGGAAGAGAGCAATAGCCAAACTTCTGTACATAATAATTTTTTCTCGTTTAAAGTTTGTCTTGAATATTCAATTTTATTTTTCCTCGTTTTACAATACTTATTTATTTATATCAGTATTTGTCATCTTTTTGTTCGATATGATTATTTATTTTAATTTCTGTTTGTTTTGAGTTTCATTTATTCATTAATAGTAACATTTGGTCATTTTGTGTTTTTACTATAATAGAACTTCATTTCTGCTGGTCTTAAGTTTAATACGGCTCATTACTTTTCTTTGAAAATCTTCTTTTTCGGGTTTTTTTTTCTGATTAACCTATGTATAAGAGCAAACTCAAGCTAAATATAGAGGAATAGCTTTTTTTCATTATTGACAGTATAATATTTTTTTTCAAGCCCTAACTATTAATATTTGCAAAACAGTTTGGCAATACTGAAGCGAATTTAGTTGTGTGACTTCTGACAAAACTGTTCTTCAGACGGAAGCTTTATTGACATATTCCTAGTTTACAAACAAATTCTGAGGAAAACACATGTTCCTAGGAAAACACATCCAGGAACAAATTCCTAGTTTAATAGAGGTGTCAGCAAGAAACCAAATACTTTGATCTGGACTTTACTTTGATCTTAGCCAAAAATCGATTTTCTAATATCTCCTTTGATTTCCAGGATAATTAGAAGATTTTTTTTCGTTTTAAACGAAAATGCGCTTTGTCTTTTTCTAGCAATCTAAATCTTTAGATATAAACAATTCTATAAATAATTATTGCCATTTGTTCTGGGCTAAAAATTACTCCCTTTAAGAAAAAATTATGAGCTTTGACGATGGTCTCGTGCCCCAACCCAAATTGAGATTCATTAAATATCGGCGGAGGAGGACAGGGGCTTTGAAAAAGAAAGAAAAGATCTTCGAGAGTTTTGCCCCCCCCCAAGCAATTAGCTCTTATTCCAGGCTCAAACGAAACTACGTTCCTGATGAATACAATGTTTTGATTGCTGGTGAAAAATGTCGTTATTATTTGTGTTTAACTTGCTGGTAAAATTCATGTAGTCTGATGAAAGAATTGTAACTGTTTTTAGTAAATGAGCAGCAAGATGGTTATGGTTGGACACGTTAAAAATGACAGGAGTATTTGAACATTCATTTGGCCATCCCAGGTGCAGTTCTCAAAAACTACTTTGGGCTATAGATAAAAAAGACTTTTGGCTGCAGACATTGAAAGAATAAAGATAAAAAATCAGACAGAGCTGATATAAAACAAGACTGATTATAAAGAAATGTTCAAAAACTCTTGTATTTGTTAAAATGGCCCTTTATGCTCACCCAGTTCAGATCTAAAATTTAAAGAGGACCATATTCATGCAAAATTGTTTTTTTTTTTTAAATTGTGCTCGTAAGAATTGTGCTTTTTATTCAAACCCTTTTGAAATACTAAATTATTTTTTTTTTTTATTAAAATAAAGACTTACTTACTTACTTAGGGATACCCACGCCTAGAGATGCACTAGGCAGCAACGTTAGACTTCTAATTCAACCGATCTTGTGCCAGGGACGAGAGCTTATTCAGAGTAGTTTTAAGACTGGTTCCCTCTTTCTCCAGGAACTGACCTATTGTGTTGCAATGTCTTCCCATCTTTCGAGGACCGGGTGGGATGAAACACCTTACATTGTACGGGAGGCGTCCTTCATTCAGGCAGATCATATGCACTCAAAATCTTCATCTCCTCATTCTGATCTCGTTTGTCACGAGTCCTATATCTGGGCGTTCGTCACTCTGTTGGTCCAGGGGATTGCCAGCATTCTAAGTAGGCAATGATTTTCGAAGTTCAGTAATCGCTTCTCCGAATTCTTTGAAAGGCGCTATGACTTGGATCCATTCATAACTTTAGGGAGTAAATTACTCCTAAATAGTCTGGGGAGTAATATCTGGATTTCCAAACGTTACTCAGCTGAGGAAATGCTGCATCTGCATACGACATACTTATCTATCACAATTCCCATCTTGGGTCACTGTACTACGAAGATATTTGAATTCTCTGACATCTTCAATACTAGTACCCACGTATTGAATACTTTCAGTCAGGGTAGTTATCACTGAAATCTGTATGCTAGTAGGGGCAACTTTTGGTGCTAGTTTATTCAAATTATCCAGAATTTCCCATCCTGGCAGCGGCAGCATGAGCGATATCGTCGGCGAACTCGCAATCATGTAGTTGACGCTCAGAACTTAGTTTAATGTCTCCTTTAAAGTGGCAGGCTTTAATTAAAATCAAAACGAACAAAACTATTACGTGTATGATGGGGTCTGCCTCATCCAAAACCGCCCACTCTTTACACTTCAGTTTTAAGGTGCTTAAAAACTTCTAATTACAATTCAACAGCCCTTGTGCTTGAGCAGTCTTCCTTATAGAACTGAGGCAAAAAGTCAAAGTTTAGCATAGAAAGTGATACAAAGTTTAGCAGAGTGCAAAAAACAGCCATGACAATTCGCCGGTAACATACATAATAAACGGTCATCAAACAAACATACACTAAAAATGATTATGCTTTAATTTTGCTTGACAGATTCGTTTAAATTTTGTTAAAATTGCATTCAATCCGGACCTGAGAAAGGGGTTACTTTTTGACGTTCAAGATATTCATATATATGCAATCAAAGCATGCATCAAGGCCAAAGGAAAAAGATACATATCCCTCCCCCTTACCTTTAAGTTTTCAACATGAATCTCAATTTAGTCATATCTATTTAGCTGCAATATCAGGGGCAACGCTATAGCGTTGCCTTTAGTAAAGGCCATAAGGCTCCAATATTTAATTATTATTCTTTTTTTTTCAGAGGAACTTCATATGGAAGGGGTGGCTGTATAAACTTTTGAGGGGGCTTATTCGATTGGAAATTGGAGGTTCTAGTTACCTTTTTAAGAGTCAAAAGTGATCGGAGGGTAACTAGCCTCCTGCGCCATTTTTCCCGAAATGTATCTGATAAAAATTTTGAGACAGACATTTTCTGAAAATAGTTTAAAGATCAGATATCAAAAACTCCAAAGTCGACACAACTCCCAGAGTCCCGGGGCAAGGGTTGTAAGTTATGCCCTAGGGCATATATGGTTCTTATGGAAGGGGTGGTCGTATAAACTTCATAGGCATGCTCATTAGTAGTAATGATAGTGCTGATTTCAACTATACAAAACCTACCAGACACCTTTCTTGGCCAACCAGACAGGTTTCTGGGCCAACCAGACAGGTTTCTGGGCCAACCAGACAGGTTTCTGGGCTAATAGGTGCATGGTAATACTGTGGGTACATCACATACGGCAATCTAAATGGAATTTGATGCTCGATAAAGAGAAATTATGTCACTATTCTAGTTTTTCTAAACCAGTACTGCCTATAACTTAATATATTCAAATATTTTTTGATAACTTGATTGGTGATCGGATTTGAGTAAAAGGATTTCAAATATTTTGCATATAAAATAGACTGTTGTGTTGTAGCATTTCACAGTTTGAATAACTCGTTCAAAGAGTAAAATAGATTATCTGCTCTGAATATTCAAATATGGAGAATTTTAAGAGAGTACATGTGAGTATATTTTTTTATGTTATATTAAAAGAATCTATTTTGCGTTGCATCAAGTTTTCACTGGCCTATATTGAACTAATGTGTAAACATGCTCTTATCAGATAGTGGAAAAACACTCTTTTCAGGTATGATGATGTAAAGCGATTTGATTATTTTATGGTGAACATGATAACAACCATCCGCATGGACATTGTGAAGAAAAAGAAGATAAACAGACTGGTTTTTACATTGCCAAAAAAAAAGCTGGCAAGGTGTACGCTGGTTCCTAAACATTGGCAAAAGCAAGATATTTATTATAAATTTGGAAAAATATCAATCTTTGGAAATTGTTAGCGATAACATTTTTTTGGCAATTGGCATTTTTGTCTGATAACAGGTACCATTCATTGCGATCATAGCTCTAAAAAAAGGGTTTAGTATTTGCAAATACTTCGATGTGTTCGGTATAATACATAAGTGGTGTTTTGAACAGGGTTGTCAGTTTAAAATAGAGTCTAACGAAGGCTTGTTAACTCAGGCAATTTGTTATAAACGGGTATTTATATTCTAGTCGCTTCTTGTTCCCCCAATTTTTCAAAGTGGGTGTTTACAACTAAGGGGAAACTGGCCCGACCATAGAATATTTATATTCTTGTCACTTTTCGTTCCCCCAATTTTTCAAAACGGGTGTTTACAACTAAGAGGAAACTGGCCCGACCAAAGAGTATTTATATTATTGTCCCATTTTGTTCCCCAAAATACTCCCATCGGGAGCTTAAAACTAAGGGGAAACCTGTCAATCAAATGAGCTTTTATAGTCTTGTCAAAGAATTTTTCCCTAATTACTCCTAGTTGATGTTTACACCTAAGGAGAAAAAGGCACGACCCTGCAGGATAATTTTTCTCGGCAAAGTATTTTACACCAATTTTTCAATGCGTGGGTTCGACGAAAAGGGGGACCATACCTTGACAAACGAGTAGTTTTGTACTTGTCACTTTTCGTTCCCCCAATTTCTAAAAGCGGGTGTTTACAAATAAGGGGAAACTGGCCCGACCAAAGAGTATTTATGTTCTTGTCACTTTTCGTTCCCCCAATTTTTCAAAGTGGGTGTTTACAACTAAGAGGAATGGCAGAAGGATGTATTAGTGAAGTTATAGTGGAGGGCGAGTTGCTAGCAAAAAACCCGTATGGATGAGTTGAAGTAAAAATTTTATTGAGAAATGACTGAAAAGTGTTTTGGGGGAGATGGGTTGATTGGCAGAAGGATGTATTAGTGAAGTTATAGTGGAGGGCGAGCTGCTAGCGAAAAACCCATGTGGATGAGTTGAAATACAAATTTTTTAACAAGAAATGACTTCAAAGTGTTTTGGGCGATAGGGGTTGATTGGTAGAAGGATGTATTAGATAAGTTATACAGGAAGACGAGTTTCTAGCGAAAAACCCATGTGGATGAGTTAAAATAAAAGATATTAACAATAAATTGCTGAAAAGAGTGTTGGGGTAGATGAGTTGATTGGCAGAAGGATATATTAGCGAAGTTATAGTGGAGGGCGAGTTGCTAGCGAAAAATCTAAGCTACTAGGGTTTTTGACCGTAAACTCTAGTTTTTTGTAAGAAAATTATTGAAAATACACTTCGTTGGCTCATAAGTGAATCTTAAGTCCAGGTCTGGATTGAAAAATAATCTATTTCTTTAGAATCTGAGCTAATAAGTGTTTTGACCATAAACTCTAGTTTCCTGTAAGAAAATTATGGAAAATACAATTCTCTCGTTCAAATATGAAACTCAGGTCCATTCTCTGGTTCAAATGTGAAACTTAAGTCTAGTTTCGGATACTCATAATAATGAGGACTGATGGTTCTAATTCAATATTTTTTTTTTCATAAAAACAAACTATTTTTTTTAAACTTCGAAATTATTCAATTTTTTTTTGTACGTATCTTAAAATGACAAAATATACTTACTGCTCTAACAATTGTACACTGTGATTGGCCAGAGACACAATTTGGCTTTCCCACTGGTAGTCTATGCCCGGTTATCGTCACTAACTAGTCTATTGCATGTATTAAATCAGTATTGTTTACGCAGTGGAACGATAAACACATAAGTCATATTTTTAAAAAAAGTGAAGATGGAGCATTTTAATAAAGTGTGTTCACATGACAATGTTATTGTAGCATTGTTTGCTAACAAGGAGAAGTATTTAAACTATGAAACAAGTAAAAATGGTAGCACAATCGGAAATGTATGTGTGTATTGTCATGACAGTAAGGAATTTAATTTCTTGGACGTACCAAAAAAATTCAACTCTTCATATGGTGAATATGCAAGAGTGAGATATTCAGAGATGATAGCACTCAAAGAAAATGCCAACATAAAAATAATAGTTCATGAAGAGGGACATCTTCTTGACAGTGCTTGTGGTAACATGCTACCTTTTGTTGTACCCCATCGTCAATTTTCGGGTATTAGCATTCAACGGAAGATCAAAAGAAGACATGCATACTCTTCTACTAATATCATAAACCATATCTTGTCAACGTGCCAAAACTGTTAACTTTGTAAAAATAATGTTGTAATAGACAGTGAAATTGCCGGAAAAATAAAAAGGGTATTAGCAGAAAATATCACTAAGGAATATAAAGATGAATCGATGAAAAACAAAGTACCAGCAAACTTCACTACCATTAATCAAACAATTAATGAACCAAATAATAGCAGAGATGAAGTGCATATTGAACATGTGGATGACCCCCCATTAGAAATGTGTTCACATGCTAGTGTTATTGTAGCATTGAATGCTGACAAGGAGAAGTATTTGAACTATGAAGCAAGTACAAGTGGTAGTACTATCGGAAACGTATGCGTGCGTTGTCATGACACTATGGAATTAAATTTCTGTGGAGTACCAAAAAAATTCAATGATACAAATGCTGGATATGCGAAAGTATCATTTCCAGAGATGTTAGTACTCAAAGAGAATGCCAGCATAAAAATAATAGTTGATGAAGAGGGGTATCTTCATGCTAGTGCTATAGGTAACATGCTACCTATTGATAGAACCTTTCTTCGGCTTTCAGGTATTAGCATTCAAATGAAAGCAAAGAGGAAAAGAAAGGCCTACTCTGCTACTAATATCGTAAACCATATCTTGTCTAAAAGTCAGTGTGTGTGTGTGTGTGTGTGCGTGTGTGTGTGTGTGTGTGTGTGTGCGTGTGTGTGTGTGTGTGTGTGTGTGTGTGTGTGTGTGTGTGTGTGTGTTTGTGTGTGTTTTTGTGTGTGTGTGTGTGTGTGTGTTTGTGTGTGTGTGTGTGTGTGTGTGGGTTGTCTCTGTGCTTGTAAATTTCTGTATTGTGTATCCAAGTGGTGACTTCAAGAAAGAGTTTGTTACTTACTTATTTACTTACTTACTTCCTTACTTACTTACTTGCTTATATACTTACCTACAATTTTTTCATTCTGATACCTAGATTTTGACAATGTTATCCCATGTGTCTGACAATAGATGTAGGCAAATTCCTTTTCTTACATCGTCGATGTTTTAATAGATATTCTAAACGCTTGATATGTTAGCTTACTCTAAAAATAATGAACACATAAAAATGTAATATTTTTAATGAAATAATGTTATGTAGAATATTAATACAAAAATATATTATGATACATTATTAATATCAATGATTAACTTTGGACATTTTGAATCTGTTCCATAAAATAGTTCACCATGTTTTATCTTGATATTGTAGTTATTGTCTTCTCTTAGTTCGTAATCAGTAGAATAATCATTATTCCATTTTGAATCATACACAATTTTTACTGGTGTCTCATGAACAGGCTATATATGCTTTTCGTCTTTGGTATTATTTGATTCATTGACTGTTTGATCAATGCCAGTAACGTTTGCTGGTGCTTTGTTTTTCATCGTTTCATCTTTATATTCCATAGTAATATTTTCTGACAAGGCCCTTTTTATTTTTCTGGCAATTTCACTGTTTATTATCACATTATTTTTACACAGGTAACAGTTTCGGCACGTAGACAAGATATGGTTTACGATATTAATAGCAGAGTAGGCCTTTCCTTTCCTCTTTGCTTTCATTTGAATGCTAATACATGAAAGCCAACGAAAAGTTATATCAATAGGTAGCATATTACCTATAGCACTAGCATGAAGATACCCCTCTTCATCAACTGTTATTTTTATGTTGGCATTCTCTTTGAGTACTAACATCTTTGGAAATGATACTTTCGCATATCCACCATTTGTATAATTGAATTTTTTTGGTACTCCAAATAAATTTAATTCCATAGTGTCATGACAACGCACGCATACGTTTCCGATAGTGCTACTACTTGTACTTGTTTCACAGTTCAAATACTGTTCCTTGTCAGCATTCAATGCTACAATAACACTAGCATGTGAACACATTTCTAATGGGGGGTCATCCACATGTTCAATATGCACTTAATTTTTACTATTATTTGGTTCATTAATTGTTTGATTAATGGTAGTGGCGTTTGCTGACACTTTGTTTTTAATTGATTCATCTTTATATTCCTGAGTGATATTTTCTGCCAATGTCTTTTTTATGTTCCCGACAATTTCACCGTCTATTACAACATTATTTTTACAAAGGTAACAGTTTCGACACTTCAACAAGATATGGTATATCATATTAGTAGAAGAGTATGCATGTCTTCTTTTGATCTTCCGTTTAATGCTAATACCCGAAAGTTGACGATGGGGTACAACAAGAGGTAGCATGTTGCCACAAGCACTGGCAAGAAGATGTCCCTCTTCATCAACTATTATTTTTATGTTGGCATTTTCTTTGAGTGCTATCATCTCTGAATATCTCACTCTTGTATATCCACCATAAGAAGAGTTGAATTTTTTTGGTACTCCAAAGAAATTAAATTCCTTACTGTCATGACAATGCAAACATACATTTCCAATAGTGCTACCATTTTTACTTCTTTCATAGTTTAAATACCTCTCCTTGTCAGCATTCAATGGTACAATAACATTGACATGTGAACACACTTTATTAAAATGCTCCATCTTCACTTCTTTAAAAGATATGACTTATGTGTTTATCGTTCCACTGCGTAAAAATACTGATTTAATACATGCAATAGACTAGGTAGTGTCGATATCCGGGCATAGAATACCAGTGGGAAAGCCAGATTGTGTCTCTGACCAATCACAGAGTACAATTGTTAGAGCCGTAAGCATATTTTGTCATTTTAAGATACGTACAAAAAAAATTAATAAAGTTGAATAATTTCGAAGTTTAAAAAAAAAATAGTTTGTTTCTATGAAAAAAAATAATATTGAATTAGAACCATCAGTCCTCATTATTATGAGTATCCAAAACTAGACTTAAGTTTCACATTTGAACCAGAGAATGTCCCTAAGTTTCACATTTGAACGAGAGAATTGTATTTTCCATAATTTTCTTACAGGAAACTAGAGTTTATGGTCAAAACCCTTATTAGCTCAGATTCTACAGAAATAAATTATTTTTCGATCCATACCTGGACTTAAGTTTCACCTATGAACCAACGAATTGTATTTTCCATAATTTTCTTACAAAAAACTAGAGTTTACGGTCAAAAACCCTTATTAGCTTAGATTTTTCGCTAGCAACTCGCCCTCCACTATAACTTCACTAATACATCCTTCTGCCAATCAGCACATCTCCCCCAAAACACTTTTCAGCCATTTCTTGTCAACATTTTTTATTTCAACTCATCCACACGGGTTTGTCGCTAGCAACTCGCCCTCCACTATAACTACGCTAATACATCATTCTGTCAATCAACCCATCTCCCCCAAAACACTTTTCAGTCATTTCTTGTTAAATTTTTTTTATTTCAACTCATCCACACGGGTTTTTCGCTAGCAACTCGCCCTCCACTATAACTTCGCTAATACATCCTTCTGCCAATCAAACACTTTTCAGTCATTTCTTGTTAAATTTTTTTTATTTCAACTCATCCACATGGGTTTTTTGCTAGCAACTCGCCCTCCACTATAACTTCGCTAATACATCCTTCTGTCAATCAACCCATCTCCCCCAAAACACTTTTCAGTCATTTCTCATTAAAATTTTTATTTCAACTCATCCCCACGGGTTTTTCGCTAGCAACTCGCCCTCCACTATAACTTCGCTAATACATCCTTTTGCCATTCCTCTCAGTTGTAAACACCCACTTTGAAAAATTGGGGGAAGAAAAGTGACAAGAATATAAATACTCTTTGATCGAGCCAGTTTCCCCTTAGTTTTAAACACCCGCTTTTAAAAATTGGGGGAACGAGAAGTGACAAGAATATAAATACTCTTTGGTCGGGCCAGTTTCCCCCTTAGTTTTAAACACCCACTTTGAAAATTTGGGGGAACGAAAAGTGACGAAAATATAAATACTCTTTGGTCGGGCCAGTTTTCTCTTAGTTGTAAACACCCGCTTTGAAAAATTTGGGGTAACGAAACGTGACAAGAATATAACTACTCCTTGGTCAGCCCAGGTTCCCCCTTAGTTGCAAACAACCGCTGATAACATTTAGTTTACCGAAAAGTAACAATAATAGACATACTAATTGTCTGGTACAGTTCACTCTTTGTTTTAAACACCCTAATTGAGGTATTTGGGGAATGAAGTGTGACAAGGATATGAATAACCTTTTATCGGGTCAGTTATCCCCGTAGAAAGGCCTTATCGACTCCGACGCCCACAATACCCCTTCGAATCCCGATCCGGACACTTTTTTTAAAAACTCCCACGCCCACACCAAATATGGGCATAGAGTCCCTAGGGGGAACACGTGGTTAATCGGTCAATTACCTCTTTTTCAAAGATCGATTTATTTGTTGTTGTTTTGGCCAAGTGCATGCTCGGAGTGAATGTCACGATCCAGGAATAGGAAACAGTATTTGCTGATAATGTTGTTTTGGCCAAGTGCACGCTCGAGGCAAATGTCAAGATTCAATGACCTCAATTCCCTTTTCGTGAATCAATAATTTCCCTTAGAAACAACAAATTAATTCCCCTTTCTTGACAAATCAATCAACCATGACATCATCTGTCAGACATTAAAAAACTTCACCCAGAAACAATTCTCCATGAATAGACCCAAGACATTTATAAATGTCGCCCAGGAAACAAATCTACTGGCCAAACTACAAAGATATTAATAAACTTGGCCATGGAAACAATTCTCCAAGAAACATCTTAGCGATGAAGAGATTAAAGCGTGAAAGGGTTCCTCAGTAATTTGAAATGTGACAGCACAGGGATGCCAAAAAACAAAAGGAACACGCATAAATTACGTTTAGGGGTTATTTGGGCGAAAGCGTTTTAGACATTTTAGGGAATTATTTCGGAGAAACAGTTAGAGACATTTTAAAAGATGATTTTAGAAGATGTTTAAGAAGGGGTTCTGAGTGTGGTCGTTATAATACACAAGTTCCATTTGAAAAGTATCGTGAGGTCCCTACCCTAATCCTAACGGGGTCCGATCCCCTTACCCCAACCCCGAAGGAAGCCCTTGGTCCCCCAGCGTCCCCCGGGCGCCCAAAGGACCACCAGGCCCACAAGGGCCCTCAAGACCCCCCAAGGCCCTCCCCGGCCCCCAAAAGGGCCCCCTCCCCATTTTGTTAATACTTTTTTATGCCCTTTATTATATCTTTTCAGAACAAGTTCCTTTCTTAATGTCCCTTCTAAACCCATTTTACAAGTTGAAGTTCCCATCCTTCTCATCCACAACTTTACTTTACAGTTATTTGGATACCTCAACACCAAGAAATACTTTTCAAAAGACATTTCAGAGCAAGTTACTTTCTTAATGTCCCTTCTAAACCCATTTTCCAAGTTGAAGTACTTATCTTTTTCACCACAACTTTACTTTACAGCTTTTTGGATACCTCAACACCAAGAAATACTTTTCAAAAGACATTTCAGAGCAAGTTACTTTCTTAATGTCCCTTCTAAACCCATTTTACAAGTTGAAGTGCCCATCCATATCACACACAACTTTACTTTACAGCTTTTTGGATACCTCAACACCAAGAAATACTTTTCAAAAGACATTTCAGAGCAAGTTCCTTTCTTAATGTCCCTTCTAAACCCATTTTAAAACTTGAAGTACCCATCCTTTTCACCCACAACTTTACTTTACAGCTTTTTGGATACCTCAACACCAAGAAATACTTTTCAAAAGACATTTCAGAGCAAGTTCCTTTTCTTAATGTCCTTCTAAACCCATTTTACAACTTGAAGTAGTCATCTTTTCCCCCACAACTATACTTGACAGCTTTTTGGATACCTCAATATCAAGAAATACTTTTCAAAGCCATTTCAGAACAAGTTCTTTTCATAACGTCCCTTCTAAACCCATTTTCCAACTTGAAGCATCCATCCTTCTCATCCACAACTTTACTTTACTGCCTATTTGGATACCTCAACACCAAGAAATACCTTTCAAAAGACATTTCAGAGCAAGTTCCTTTCTTAATGTCCATCCTAAACCCATTTTACAAGTTGAAGCATCCATCCTTTTCACCCACAACTTTACTTTACAGCCTTTTTGGATACCTCAGCACCAAGCAATACTTTTCAAAGACCATTTCAGAACAAGTTCTTTTCATAATGTCCCGTCTAAACCCATTTTACAACTTGAAGCATCCATCCTTTTCACCCACAACTTTACATTACAGGTTTTTGGATACCTCAACACCGATAAATACTTTTCAAAAGGCATTTCAGATCAACTTTTTTTATTAATGTCCCTTCTAGAACAATTTTACAAGTTGAAGAATCCATCCTTTTAAACCACCATTGTACATTACAGCTTTTTGGATACCTCAACACCGAGAAATACTTTTCAAAAGGCTTATCAGAGCAAGTTCCTTTCTTAATGTCCCTTCTAAACCCATTTTACAACTTGAAGTACCCATCCATTTCACACACAACTTTACTTTACAGCTTTTTGGATACATCAACACCAAGAAATACCTTTCAAAAGGCATTTCAGAGCAATTTACTTTCTTAATGTCCCTTCTAAACCCATTTTTCAACTTGAAGTACCCATCCATTTCACCCACAACTTTATTTTACAGCTTTTCGGATGCCTCAACACCATGAAATACTTTTCAAAGGCTTTTCAGAACAAGTTCTTTACGTAATGTCCTTCCTAGACCAATTTTACAAGTTGAAGTAGTCATCTTTTCCCCCACAACTTTACATTACCGTTTTTTGGATACCTCAACATCAAGCAATACCTTTCAAAAGGCTTTTCAGAACAAGCTCTTCATGTAATTTTCTTCCTAAACCCATTTTACAAGTTGAAGTACTTATCTTTTTCCCCACAACTTTACTTTACGACTTTTTTGCGCACCCAAACATCAAGCAATACTTTCCAAAAGGCTTTATTATATCTTTTCAGAAGAATTTATTTTCTTAATTTCCTTATTAAACCAATTTTACACGTTGAAGTAGTTATCTTATTCACCATAACTTTAATTTACGAATTTTTGCACACCCCAAGATCAAGCAATACTTTTCAAAAGGCTTTATTATATCTTTTCAGAACAAGTTCCTTTCTTAATATCCTTCTTAAACCAATTTTACAAATTCTAAGTTTTTTCTTAGGAATATTTCAGTAGTGTTTTGTAGTGGTTTACCTCGTCACAGTTACATTTTCTTGATTTTTCACAGTTCATTTTGGATTTCTTTCGATGAAATGCAAGAGTTGGAATATTTTAATAGTGTTTTTTCATGGTTTACCTTGTCACAGTTAAACTCTCTTGAGTTTTCAAATTTCATTTTTGATTTATTTAAATGAAACGAAAAAGTTGGAATATTTCAGTAGTGTTTTTTCGTGGTTTTCCTAGTCACAGTTACATTCTCTTGATTTTTCAAAGTTCATTTGTATTTATTTCATTGAAATGTAAGAGTTTGAATATTTCAGTAGTGTTTTGTTGTGGTTTACCTTGTCACAGTTACATTCTCTAGATTTTTCAAAGTTCATTTTGAATTTCTTTCGTTGAAATGCAAGAGTTGGAATATTTCAGTAGTGTTTTGTCGTGGTTTACCTTATCACAGTTACATTCTTTTGATTTTTCAAAGTTCATTTTGGTTTTCTTTCGTTGAAATGCAAGAGTTGGAATATTTCTGTAGTGGTTTGTTGTAGTTTACCTTGTCACACTTACATTCTCTTAATTTTTCAAAGTTCATTTTGGACTTCTCTCGATGAAATGCAAAAGTTGGAATATTTCAATAGTGTTTTGTCGTGGTTTACCTAGTCATAGTTACATTCTCTTAATTTTTCAAAGTCCATTTTGAATTTCTTTCATTGAAATGCAACAGTTGGAATATTTCAGTAGTGTTTTGTCGTGGCTTACCTTGTCACAGTTACATTTTCAAGATTTTTCAAAGTTCATTTTGGTTTTCTTTCGTTGAAATGTAAGAGTTGGAATATTTCAGTAGTGTTTTGATGGGGTTTACCTTGTCACACTTACATTCTCTTAATTTTTCAAAGTTCATTTTGGATTTCTTTTGATGAAATGCAAGAGTTGGAATATTTCAATAGTGTTTTATCGTGGTTTACATAGTCATAGTTACATTCTCTTAATTTTTCAAAGTTCATTTTGGATTTCTTTCGTTGAAATGCAAGAGTTGGAATATTTCAGTAGTGTTTTGTTATGGCTTACCTTATCACAGTTACATTCTCTTAATTTTTCAAAGTTCATTTTGAATTTCTTTAATTGAAATGCAAGAGTTGGAATATTTCAGTAGTGTTTTGATGTGGTTTACCTTGTCACAGTTACATTCTCTTGATTTTTCAAAGTTCATTTTGAATTTCTTTCATTGAAATGCAAGAGTTGGAATATTTCAGTTGTGTATTGTTGTGGTTTACCTTGTCACAGTTACATTCTCTTTATTTTTCAAAGTTCATTTTGGATTTCTTTCGTTGAAATGAAAGAGTTTGAATATTTCAGTAGTGTTTTGTAGTGGTTTACCTTGTCACACTTACATTCTCTTGATTTTTCAAATTTCATTTCGGAATTTCTTTCGTTGAAATGCAAGAGCTGGAATATTTCACTAGTGTTTTGTCATGGTTTACCTTGTCACAGTTACATTCTCTTAATTTTTCAAAGCTTATTTTGAATTTCTTTCATTGAAATGCAAGAGTTGGAATATTTCCGTAGTGTTTTGATGTGGGTTACTTTGTTACAATTACATTCTCTTGATTTTTCAAAGTTCATTTTTGTTTTCTTTCGTTGAAATGCAAGAGTTGGAATATTTCAGTAGTGTTTTGCTGTGGTTTACCTTTTCACACTTACATTCTCTTAATTTTTCAAAGTTCATTTGGGATTAATTTCATTGAAATGCAAGAGTTGGAATATTTCAGTAGTGTTTTGTCGTGGTTTACCTTGTCACACTTACATTCTCTTAATTTTTCAAAGTTCATTTTGGAATTTCTTTCGTTGAAATGCAAGAGTTGGAATTTTTCACTAGTGTTTTGTCATGGTTTACCTTCTCACAGTTACATTCTCTTAATTTTTCAAAGCTCATTTTGAATTTCTTTCATTGAAATGCAAGAGTTGAAATATTTCAGTAGTGTTTTGTCATGGTTTACCTTGTCACAGTTACATTCTCTTAATTTTTCAAAGTTCATTTTGAATTTCTTTCAATGAAATGTGAGAGTTGGAATATTTCAATAGTGTTTTGTTGTGGTTTACCTTGTCACAGTTACATTCTCTTAATTCGTCAAAGTTCATTTTGAATTTCTTTCATTGAAATGCATGAGTTGGAATATTTCAGTAGTGTTTTGTCATGGTTTACCTTGTCACAGTTACATTCTCTTACTTTTTCAAAGTTCATTTTGGATTTCTTTCGTTGAAATACAAGAGTTAGAATATTTCAGTAGTGTTTTGTTGTGGTTTACCTCGTCACAGGTACATTTTCTTGATTTTTCAAAGTTCATTTTGAATTTCTTTCGTTGAAATGCAAGAGTTGGAATATTTCAGTAGTGTTGTGTTGTGGTTTACGTTGTCAAAGTTACATTTTCATGATTTTTCAAAGTTCATTTGGATTTGTTACCTTGAAATGCAAGAGTTGGAATATTTCAGTAGTGTTTTGCTGTGGTTTACGTTGTCACAGTTACATTCTCTTGATTTTTCAAAGTTCATAGTTGGAATATTTCAGTAGTACGTACGCGCGCGTACGTAGGCTAACCTAACCTAACTTAACCTAACCTAACCTAATTTGATCTAGCCTAACCTAACCTAACAAAAATCAAGAAAATGTAACTGAGTCAAGGTAAAGCACAACAAAACACTACTGAAATATTCCAACTCTTGCATTTCAAGGAAAGAAAACCAAAATTATCTTTAAAAATCAAGAGAATGTAACTGTGACAAAGTAAACCACGGCAAAACACTACTGAAATATTCCAACTCTTGCATTTCAATGAAAGAAATCCGAAATGAACTTTGAAAAATCAAGAGAATGTAACTGTGACAGGGTAAACCACAACAAAACACCACTGAAGTATTCCAACTCTTGCATTTCAATGAGTGAAATTCAAAATAAACTTTGAAAAATCAAGAGAATGTAACTGTAACAAGGTAACCCACATCAAAACACTATGGAAATATTCCAACTCTTGCATTTCAATGAAAGAAATTCAAAATGAGCTTTGAAAAATTAAGAGAATGTAACTGTGACAAGGTAAACCATGACAAAACACTAGTGAAATATTCCAACTCTTGCATTTCAATGAAAGAAATTCAAAAATTAACTTTGAAAAATTAAGAGAATGTAAGTTTGACAAGTTAAACCCTGACAAAACACTACTGAAATATTCCAACTCTTGCATTTCAACGAAAGAAATACAAAATGAACTTTGAAAAAAAAAGAGAATGTAGCTGTGACAAGGTAAACCACTACAAGACACTACTGAAATATTCCAACTCTTGCATTTCAATGAAAGAAATTCAAAATGAACTTTGAAAAATAAAGAGAATGTAAGTGTGACAAGGTAAACCACATCAAAACACTACTGAAATATTCCAACTCTTGCATTTCAATGAAAGAAATTCAAAATGAACTTTGAAAAATTAAGAGAATGTAACTGTGATAAGGTAAGCCATAACAAAACACTACTGAAATATTCCAACTCTTGCATTTCAACGAAAGAAATCCAAAATGAACTTTGAAAAATTAAGAGAATGTAACTATGACTATGTAAACCACGATAAAACACTATTGAAATATTCCAACTCTTGCATTTCATCAAAAGAAATCCAAAATGAACTTTGAAAAATTAAGAGAATGTAAGTGTGACAAGGTAAACCCCATCAAAACACTACTGAAATATTCCAACTCTTACATTTCAACGAAAGAAAACCAAAATGAACTTTGAAAAATCTTGAAAATGTAACTGTGACAAGGTAAGCCACGACAAAACACTACTGAAATATTCCAACTGTTGCATTTCAATGAAAGAAATTCAAAATGGACTTTGAAAAATTAAGAGAATGTAACTATGACTACATTTCAACACATTTCAACGAAACATTACTATGACATTACATTTCAACGAAAGAAAACCAAAATGAACTTTGAAAAATCTTGAAAATGTAACTGTGACAAGGTAAGCCACGACAAAACACTACTGAAATATTCCAACTCTTGCATTTCAAGGAAAGAAATCCAAATGAACTTTGAAAAATCATGAGAATGTAACTGTGATATGGTAAACCACAACACAACACTACTGAAATATTCCAACTCTTGCATTTCAACGAAAAGAAATTCAAATTGAACTTTGAAAAAGCAAGAAAATGTAACTGTGACGTGGTAAACCACAACAAAACTCTACTGAAATATTCCAACTCTTGCATTTCAACGAAAGAAATCCAAAATGAACTTTGAAAAAGTAAGAGAATGTAACTGTGACAAGGTAAACCATGACAAAACACTACTGAAATATTACAACTCATGCATTTCAATGAAAGAAATTCAAAATGAACTTTGAAAAATTAAGATAATGTAACTGTGACAAGGTAAACCACAACAAAACACTATTGAAATATTCCAACTCTCACATTTTATTGAAAGAAATTCAAAATGAACTTCGAGAAATTAAGAGAGTGTAACTGTGACAAGGTCAACCACGACAAAACACTACTGAAATATTTCAACTCTTGTATTTCAATGAAAGAAATTCAAAATGAACTTTGAAAAATTAAGAGAATGTAACTGTGACAAAGTAAACCCTGACAAAACAGTAGTGAAATATTCCAACTCTTGCATTTCAACGAAAGAAATTCCAAAATGAACTTTGAAAAATTAAGAGAATGTAAGTATGACAAGGTAAACCACTACAAAACACTACTGAAATATTCCAAATCTTGCATTTCAACGAAAGAAATCCAAAATGAACTTTGAAAAATTAAGAGAATGTAACTGTGACAAGTTAAACCACAACAAAACACTACTGAAATATTCCAACTCTTGCATTTCAATGAAAGAAATCCAAAATGAACTTTGAAAAATTAAGAGAATGTAACTATGACTATGAAAACCACGACAAAACACTATTGAAATATTCCAACTCTTGTATTTCAACAAAATAAATACAAAATGAACTTTGAAATATTAAGAGAATGTAAGTGTGACAAGGTAAACCAAAACAAAACACTACTGAAATATTCCAACTCTTACATTTCAACTAAAGAAAACAAAAATGAACTTTGAAAAATCTAGAGAATGTAACTATGACAAGGTAAGCCATGACAAAACACTACTGAAATATTCCAACTCTTGCTTTTCAACGAAAGAAATCCAAAATGAACTTTGAAAAATTAAGAGAATGTAACTATGACTATGAAAACCACGACAAAACACTATTGAAATATTCCAACTCTTGTATTTCATCAAAAGAAATCCAAAATGAACTTTGAAATATTAAGAGAATGTAAGTGTGACAAGGTAAACCAAAACAAAACACTACTGAAATATTCCAACTCTTACATTTCAACGAAAGAAAACCAAAATGAGCTTTGAAAAATCTAGAGAATGTAACTATGACAAGGTAAACCATGACAAAACACTAGTGAACTAATCCAACTCTTGCATATCAACGAATGTAATCCAAAATGAACTTTGAAAAATCAAGAAAATATAACAGTGACTAGGTAAACCATAACAAAACACTACTGAAATAGTCCAACTCTTGCATTTCAATGAAAGAAATTCAAAATGAACTTTGAAAAATCAAGAGAATGTGAACGGGGACAAGGTAAACCACATCAAAACACTATTGAAATATTCCAACTCTTGCATTTCAATGAAAGAAAATCAAAATGAACTTTGAAAAATTAAGAGAATGTAACTGTGATAAGGTAAGCCATAACAAAACACTACTGAAATATTCCAACTCTTGCATTTCAACGAAAGAAATCCAAAATGAACTTTGAAAAATTAAGAGAATGTAACTAAGACTATGTAAACCACGACAAAACACTATTGAAATATTCCAACTCTTGCATTTCAATGAAAGAAATTCAAAATGAACTTTGAAAAATAAAGAGAATGTGAACGGGGACAAGGTAAACCACATCAAAACACTATTGAAATATTCCAACTCTTGCATTTCAATGAAAGAAAATCAAAATGAACTTTGAAAAATTAAGAGAATGTAACTGTGATAAGGTAAGCCATAACAAAACACTACTGAAATATTCCAACTCTTGCATTTCAACGAAAGAAATCCAAAATGAACTTTGAAAAATTAAGAGAATGTAACTAAGACTATGTAAACCACGACAAAACACTATTGAAATATTCCAACTCTTGCATTTCATCAAAAGAAATCCAAAATGAACTTTGAAAAATTAAGAGAATGTAACTGTGACAAGGTAAACCAAAACAAAACACTACTGATATATTCCAACTCTTAAATTTTAACTAAAGAAAACCAAAATGAACTTTGAAAAATCTAGAGAATTTAACTGTGACAAGGTAAACCACGACGAAACACTATTGAAATATTCTAACTCTTGCATTTCAATGAAAGAAATCCGAAATGATTTTTGAAAAATCAAGAGAATGTAACAGTGACTAGGTAAACCATAAAAAAACACTACTGAAATATTCCAACTCTTGCATTTCATTGAAATAAATTTCAATGAACTTTGAAAAATCAAGACAATGTAACTGTGACAGGGTAAACCAAAACAAAACACCACTGAAGTATTCCAACTCTTGCATTTCAATGAGTGAAATTCAAAATGAACTTTGAAAAATCAACAGAATGTAATTTTGACAAGGTAAACCACGACAGAACACTACTGAAATATTCTAACTCTTGCATTTCAACGAAAAAAATTCAAAATGAACTTTGAAAAATCAAGAGAATGTAACTGTGACAAGGTAAACCATGACAAAACACTGTTGAAATATTCCAACTCATACATTTCAACAAAGGAAATTTAAAATGAACTTTGAAAAATCAAGAGAATGTAACTGTGACAAGTTAAACTATAATAAAACACTACTTAAATATTCCAAATCTTTCATTTCAAAGAATAAAACTCCAAAAGGAACTTTGACTAATCAAGAGAATGTAACTTTGACAAGGTAAACTACAATAAAACCCTACTGAAATATTCCAACTCTTGCATTTCAACGAAAGAAATCCAAAATGAACTTTGAAAAATCAAGAGAATGTAACTGTGACAAGGTAAACCACAACCAAACACTACTGAAATATTCCAACTATGAACTTTGAATAATCAAGATAATGTAACTGTAACAAGGTAAACCACAGCAAAACACAACTGAAATATTCCAACTCTTGCATTTCAAGGAAAGAAATCCAAATGAACTTTGAAAAATCATGAAAATGTAACTTTGACAAGGTAAAACACAACAAAACACTAATGAAATATTCCAACTCTTGCATTTCAACGAAAGAAATTCAAATTGAACTTTGAAAAATCAAGAAAATGTAACTGTGACGAGGTAAACCACAACAAAACACTACTGAAATATACCAACTCTTTTATTTCAACGAAAGAAATCCAAAATGAACTTTGAAAAAGTAAGAGAATGTAACTTTGACAAGGTAAACCATGACAAAACACAACTGAAATATTTCAACTCATGCATTTCAATGAAAGAAATTCAAAATGAACTTTGAAAAATTAAGAGAATGTAACTGTGACAAGGTAAACCACAACAAAACACTATTGAAATATTCCAACTCTCACATTTAATTGAAAGAAATTCAAAATGAACTTTGAAAAATTAAGAGAATGTAACTGTGACAAGGTAAACCATGACAAAACACTACTGAAATATTCCAACTCTTGTATTTCAATGAAAGAAATTCAAAATGAGCTTTGAAAAATTAAGAGAATGTAACTGTGACAAGGTAAACCATGACAAAACACTAGTGAAATATTCCAACTCTTGCATTTCAACGAAAGAAATTCCAAAATCAACTTTGAAAAATTAAGAGAATGTAAGTGTGACAAGGTAAACCACTACAAAACACTACGGAAATATTCCAACTCTTGCATTTCAACGAAAGAAAACCAAACTGAACTTTGAAAAATCAAGAGAATGTAACTGTGACAAGGTAAACCACATCAAAACACTACTGAAATATTCCAACTCTTGCATTTCAATGAAAGAAATTCAAAATGAACTTTAAAAAATCAAGAGAATTTAACTGTGACAAGGTAGACAACGACAAAACACTACTGAAATATTCCAACTCTTGCATTTCAATGAAAGAAATTCAAAATGAACTTTGAAAAATTAAGAGAATGTGACTGTGACAGGGTAAGCCTTGACAAAACACTACTGAAATATTCCAACTCTTGCATTTCAGCGAAAGAAATCCAAAATGAACTTTGAAAAATTAAGAGAATGTAAGTGTGACAAGGTAAACCACAGCAAAACACTACTGAAATATTTCAACTCTTGCATTTCAATGAAAGAAATTCAAAATGAGCTTTGAAAAATTAAGAGAATGTAACTGTGACAAGGTAAACCAGGACAAAACACTAGTGAAATATTCCAACTCTTGCATTTCAACGACAGAAATTCCAAAATGAACTTTGAAAAATTAAGAGAATGTAAGTATGACAAGGTAAACCACTACAAAACACTACTGAAATATTCCAAATCTTGCATTTCAACGAAAGAAAACCAAAATGAACTTTGAAAAATCAAGAGAATGTAACTGTGACAAGGTAAACCACATCAAAACACTACTGAAATATTCCAACCCTTGCATTTCAATGAAAGGAATCCGAAATGAACTTTGAAAAATTAAGAGAATGTAACTGTGATAAGGTAATCCAAAACAAAACACTACTGAAATATTCCAACTCTTGCATTTCAACGAAAGAAATCCAAAATGAACTTTGAAAAATTAAGAGAATGTAACTAAGACTATGTAAACCACGACAAAACACTATTGAAATATTCCAACTCTTGCATTTCAATGAAAGAAATACAAAATGAACTTTGAAAAATCAAGAGAATGTGAACGGGGACAAGGTAAACCACATCAAAACACTATTGAAATATTCAAACTCTTGCATGTCAATGAAAGAAAATCAAAATGAACTTTGAAAAATTAAGAGAATGTAACTGTGATAAGGTAAGCCATAACAAAACACTACTGAAATATTCCAACTCTTGCATTTCAACGAAAGAAATCCAAAATGAACTTTGAAAAATTAAGAGAATGTAACTAAGACTATGTAAACCACGACAAAACACTATTGAAATATTCCAACTCTTGCATTTCATCAAAAGAAATCCAAAATGAATATTGAAAAATTAAGAGAATGTAAGTGTGACAAGGTAAACCAAAACAAAACACTACTGATAAATTCCAACTCTTAAATTTCAACGAAAGAAAACCAAAATGAACTTTGAAAAATCTAGAGAATTTAACTGTGACAAGGTAAACAACGACGAAACACTACTGAAATATTCTAACTCTTGCATTTCAATGAAAGAAATCCGAAATGATCTTTGAAAAATCAAGAGAATGTAACAGTGACTAGGTAAACCATAACAAAACACTACTGAAATATTCCAACTCTTGCATTTCATTGAAAGAAATTTCAATGAACTTTGAAAAATCAAGAGAATGTAACTGTGACAGGGTAAACCACAACAAAACACCACTGAAGTATTCCAACTCTTGCATTTCAATGAGTGAAATTCAAAATGAACCTTGAAAAATTAAGAGAATGTAATTTTGACAAGGTAAACCACTACAGAACACTACTGAAATATTCCAACTCTTGCATTTCAACAAAAAAATTCAAATTGAACTTTGAAAAATCAAGAGAATGTAACTGTGACAAGGTAAACCATGACAAAACACTGTTGAAATATTCCAACTCATACATTTCAACAAAAGAAATTCAAAATGAACTTTGAAAAATCAAGAGAATGTAACTGTGACATGGTAAACTACAACAAAACACTACTGAAATATTCCAAATCTTGCATTTCAACGAAAGAAATTCCAAAATGAACTTTGAAAAATCAAGAGAATGTAACTGTGACAAGGTAAACTACAACAAAACCCTACTGAAATATTCCAACTCTTGCAATTCAACGAAAGAAATCCAAAATGAACTTTGAAAAATCAAGAGAATGTAACTGTGACAAGGTAAACCACAACCAAACACTACTGAAATATTCCAACTATGAACTTTGAATAATCAAGATAATGTAACTGTAACAAGGTAAACCACAGCAAAACACTACTGAAATATTCCAACTCTTGCATTTCAAGGAACGAAATCCATATGAACTTTGAAAAATCATGAAAATGTAACTTTGACAAGGTAAACCACAACAAAACACTACTGAAAGATTCCAACTCTTGTATTTCAACGAAAGAAATTCAAAATGAACTTTGAAAAATCAAGAAAATGTAACTGTGACGAGGTAAACCACAACAAAACACTACTGAAATATACCAACTCTTTTATTTCAACGAAAGAAATCCAAAATGAACTTTGAAAAAGTAAGAGAATGTAACTTTGACAAGGTAAACCATGACAAAACACAACTGAAATATTTCAACTCATGCATTTCAATGAAAGAAATTCAAAATGAACTTTGAAAAATTAAGAGAATGTAACTGTGACAAGGTAAACCACAACAAAACACTATTGAAATATTCCAACTCTCACATTTAATTGAAAGAAATTTAAAATGAACTTTGAAAAATTAAGAAAATGTAACTGTGACAAGGTAAACCATGACAAAACACTACTGAAATATTCCAACTCTTGTATTTCAATGAAAGAAATTCAAAATGAGCTTTGAAAAATAAAGAGAATGTAACTGTGACAAGGTAAACCATGACAAAATACTACTTAAATATTCCAACTATTTCATTTCAACTAAATAAATTCCAAAATGAACTTTGAAAAATTAAGAGAATGTAAGTGTGACAAGGTAAACCACTACAAAACACTACTGAAATATTCCAACTCTTGCATTTCAACGAAAGAAAACCAAAATGAACTTTGAAAAATCAAGAGAATGTAACTGTGACAAGGTAAACCACATCAAAACACTACTGAAATATTCCAACTCTTGCATTTCAATGAAAGAAATTCAAAATGATCTTTGAAAAATCAAGAGAATGTAACTGTGACAAGGTAGACCACAACAAAACACTACTGAAATATTCCAACTCTTGCATTTCAATGAAAGAAATTCAAAATGAACTTTGAAAAATTAAGAGAATGTGACTGTGACAGGGTAAGCCTTGACAAAACACTACTGAAATATTCCAACTTTCAGCGAAAGAAATCCAAAATGAACTTTGAAAAATTAAGAGAATGTAAGTGTGACAAGGTAAACCACAGCAAAACACTACTGAAATATTTCAACTCTTGCATTTCAATGAAAGAAATTCAAAATGAGCTTTGAAAAATTAAGAGAATGTAACTGTGACAAGGTAAACCAGGACAAAACACTAGTGAAATATTCCAACTCTTGCATTTCAACGACAGAAATTCCAAAATGAACTTTGAAAAATTAAGAGAATGTAAGTATGACAAGGTAAACCACTACAAAACACTACTGAAATATTCCAAATCTTGCATTTCAACGAAAGAAAACCAAAATGAACTTTGAAAAATCAAGAGAATGTAACTGTGACAAGGTAAACCACATCAAAACACTACTGAAATATTCCAACCCTTGCATTTCAATGAAAGGAATTCGAAATGAACTTTGAAAAATTAAGAGAATGTAACTGTGATAAGGTAAGCCATAACAAAACACTACTGAAATATTCCAACTCTTGCATTTCAACGAAAGAAATCCAAAATGAACTTTGAAAAATTAAGAGAATGTAACTAAGACTATGTAAACCACGACAAAACACTATTGAAATATTCCAACTCTTGCATTTAAATGAAAGAAATTCAAAATGGACTTTGAAAAATAAAGAGAATGTAACTATGACTAGGTAAACCACGACAAAACACTATTGAAATATTCCAACTTTTGCATTTCATCGAAAGAAGTCCAAAATGAACTTTGAAAAATTAAGAAAATGTAAGTGTGACAAGGTAAACTGCAACAAAACACTACTGAAATATTCCAACTCTTGCATTTCAACGAAAGAAAACCAAAATGAACTTTGAAAAATCAAGAAAATGTAACTGTGATAAGGTAAACCACGACACAACACTACTGAAATATTCCAACTCTTGCATTTAAATGAAAGAAATTCAAAATTGACTTTGAAAAATAAAGAGAATGTAACTATGACTAGGTAAACCACGACAAAACACTATTGAAATATTCCAACTTTTGCATTTCATCGAAAGAAGTCCAAAATGAACTTTGAAAAATTAAGAAAATGTAAGTGTGACAAGGTAAACTGCAACAAAACACTACTGAAATATTCCAACTCTTGCATTTCAACGAAATAAAACCAAAATGAACTTTGAAAAATCAAGAAAATGTAACTGTGATAAGGTAAACCACGACAAAACACTACTGAAATATTCCAACTCTTGCATTTCAACGAAAGAAATTCAAAATGAGCTTTGAAAAATCGAGAGAATGTAACTGTGACGAGGTAAAACACGACAAAATACTACTGAAATATTCCAACTGTTGCATTTCAACGAAAGAAAACCAAAATGAACTTTGAAAAATCAAGAAAATGTAACTGTGACTAGTTAAACCACGAAAAAACACTATTGAAATATTCAAAATCTTGCATTTCAACGAAAGAAATTGAAAATGATCTTTGAAGAATCAAGAGAATGTAACTGTGACAAGGTAAACCACAACAAAACACTACTGAAATATTCAAACTCTTACATTTCAATGAAAGAAATTCAAATGAACTTTGAAAAATCAAGAGAATGTAACTGTGACAAGGTAAACCACGACAAAACACTACTGAAATATTCCAACTCTTGCATTTCATCGAAAGAAATCCAAAATAAACTTTGAAAAATTAAGAGAATGTAGCTGTGACAAGGTAAACCATGACAAAACACTACTGAAATATTCCAACTTTTGCATTTCATCGAAAGAAATCCAAAATGAACTTTGAAAAATCAAGAAAATGTAACTGTGACGAGGTAAACCACTACAAAACACTACTGAAATATTCCTAAGAAAAAACTTAGAATTTGTAAAATTGGTTTAAGAAGGATATTAAGAAAGGAACTTGTTCTGAAAAAATATAATAAAGCCTTTTGAAAAGTATTGCTTGATCTTGGGGTGTGCAAAAAGTCGTAAAGTAAAGTTGTGGTGAAAAAGATAACTACTTCAACTTGTAAAAATGGTTTAAGAAGGACATTAAGAAAAAAATTTGTTCTGAAAAGATATAATAAAGTCTTTTGGAAAGTGTTGCTTGATATTTGGGTGTGCAAAAAAGTCGTAAAGTAAAGTTGTGGGGAAAAAGATAAGTACTTCAACTTGTAAAATGGGTTTAGGAAGAAAATTACATGAAGAACTTGTTCTGAAAAGATATAATAAAGCCTTTTGAAAGGTATTGCTTGATGTTGAGGTATCCAAAAAACTGTAATGTAAAGTTGTGGGGGAAAAGATGACTACTTCAACATGTAAAATTGGTCTAGGAAGGACATTACGTAAAGAACTTGTTCAGAAAAGCCTTTGAAAAGTATTTAATGGTGTTGAGGTATCCAAAAAGCTGTAAAGTAAAGTTGTGGGTGAAATGGATGGGTACTTCAAGTTGAAAAATGGGTTTAGAAGGGACATTAAGAAAGTAAATTGCTCTGAAATGCCTTTTGAAATGTATTTCTTGGTGTTGAGGTATCCAAAAAGCTGTAAAGTAAAGTTGTGTGTGATATGGATGGGTACTTCAAGTTGTAAAATGGGTTTAGAAGGGACATTAAGAAAGGAACTTACTCTGAAATGCCTTTTGAAAAGTATTTCTCGGTGTTGAGGTATCCAAAAAGCTGTAATGTAAAGTTGTGGGTGAAAAGGATGGTTTCATCAACTTGTAAAATTGGTTTAGAAGGGACATTAAGAAAAAAAGTTGCTCTGAAATGCCTTTTGAAAAGTATTTCTCGGTGTTGAGGTATCCAAAAAGCTGTAATGTAATGTTGTGGGTGAAAAGGATGGATGCTTCAAGTTGTAAAATGGGTTTAAAAGAGACATTATGAAAAGAACTTGTTATAAAATGGTCTTTGAAAAGTATTTCTTGGTTTTGTGGTATCCAAAAATGCTGTAAAGTAAAGTTGTGGGTGAAAAGGATGGATGCTTCAACTTGTAAAATGGGTTTAGGATGGACATTAAGAAAGGAACTTGCTCTGAAATGTCTTTTGAAAGGTATTTCTTGGTGTTGAGGTATCCAAAAAGGCAGTAAAGTAAAGTTGTGGATGAGAAGGATGGATGCTTCAAGTTGGAAAATGGGTTTAGAAGGGACATTATGAAAAGAACTTGTTCTGAAATGTCTTTGAAAAGTATTTCTTGGTGTTGAGGTATCCAAAAAGCTGTAAAGTATAGTTGTGGGGGAAAAGATGACTTCTTCAAGTTGTAAAATGGGTTTAGAAGGACATTAAGAAAAGGAACTTGCTCTGAAATGTCTTTTGAAAAGTATTTCTTGGTGTTGAGGTATCCAAAAAGCTGTAAAGTAAAGTTGTGGGTGAAATGGATGGGATACTTAAAGTTGTAAAATGGGTTTAGAAGGGACATTAATAAATTAACTTGCTCTGAAATGTCTTTTTAAATGTATTTCTTGGTGTTGAGGTATCAAAAAAGCTGTAAAGTAAAGTTGTGGGTGAAAAGGATGGATGCTTCAAGTTGGAAAATGGGTTTAGAAGGGACATTAAGAAAGTAACTTGCTCTGAAATGTCTTTTGAAAAGTATTGCTTGGTGTTGAGGTATCCAAAAATCTATAAAGTAAAGTTGTGGGTGAAAAGGATGGGTACTTCAACTTGTAAAATGGGTTTAGGAGGGAGATTAAGAAAGGAACTTGCTCTGAAATGCCTTTTGAAAGGTATTTCTTGGTGTTGAGTTATCCAAAAAGCTGAAAAGTAAATTTGTGGGTGATTGGATGGGTACTTAAACTTGTAAAATCGGTTTTGAAGGGACATTAAGAAAGGGACTTGTTCTGAAATGTCTTTTGAAAAGTATTTCTTGGGTGTTGAGGTATCCAAAAAGCTGTAAAGTAAAGTTGTGGTGAAAAAGATAAGTACTTCAACTTGGAAAATGGGTTTAGAAGGGACATTAAGAAAGTAACTCGCTCTGAAATGTCTTTTGAAAAGTATTTCTTGGTGTTGAGGTATCCAAAAAGCTGTAAATTAAAGTTGTGGATGAGAAGGATGGGAACTTCAACTTGTAAAATGGGTTTAGAAGGGACATTAAGAAAGAAACTTGTTCTGAAAAGATATAATAAAGTGCATAAAAAAGTATTAACAAAATGGGGAGGGGACTCTTTGAGGGCCCGGGGAGGGCCTTTGGGAGTGTGGGGGCCCTTGTGGGCCGGGTGGTCCTTTGGGAGCCCGGGGAACCTTTGGGGACCGAGGGCTTCCTTCGGGTTTGGGGTAGGGGGATCGGAGCCCTTTGGGTTGGGGTAGGGACCTCACGACACTGTTCAAATGGAACTTGTGTATTATAACGACCACACTCAAAACCTCTTCTAAAACATCTTCTAAAATCATCTTTTAAAATGTCTCTAACTGTTTCGCCGAAATAATTCCCTAAAATGTCTAAAACGCTTTCGCCCAAATAACCCCTAAACGTAATTTATGCGTGTTCCTTTTGTTTTTTGGCATCCCTGCGCTGTCACATTTCAAATTACTGGGAAACCCTTTCACGTGTTAATCTCTTCATCGCTAAGATGTTTTTTGGAGAATTGTTTCCATGGCGAAGTTTATTAATATCTTTGGAGTTCGACCAGTAGAATTGTTTCCGGGGCGAAGTTCATTAATTCCGGGGCGAAGTTCGGGATTCGAAGGGGTATTGTGGGCGTCGGAGTCAATAATGCCTTTCTACTTTCTCCTTAGTTGTAAACACCCACTTTGAAAAATTGGGGGAACAAGAAGCGAATAGAATATAAATACCCGTTTATAACAAATTGCCTGAATTAACAAGCCCTCGATAGACTCTATTTTAAACTGACAACCCTGTTTAAAACACCACTTGTGTGTTATACCGAACACCTCGAAGTATTCGCAAATACTAAACCCTTTTCTCTTTTTTTAGAGCTATGATCGCAATGAATGGTACCTGTTATCAGACAAAAATGCCAATTGCCTAAAAAATGTTATCGCTAACCATTTCCAAAGATTGATATTGTTCCAAATTTATAATAAATATTTTGCTTTTTTCCAATGTTTAGGAACCAGCGTACACCTTGCCAGCTTTTTTTTTGCAATGTAAAAACCAGTCTGATTATCTTTTTTTTCGCAATGTCCATGCGTATGGTTGTTATCATGTTCACCATAAAATAATCAAATCGCTTTACATCATCATACCTGAAAAGAGTGTTTTTCCACTATCTGATAATAGCATGTTTACACATTAGTTCAATATAGGCCAGTGAAAACTTGATGCAACGCAAAATGGATTCTTTTAATATAACATAAAAAAATATACTCATATGTACTCTCTTAAAATTCTCCATATTTGAATATTCAGAGCAAATAATCTATTTTACTCTTTGAACGAGTTATTCAAACTGTGAAATGCTACAACACGACGGTCTATTTTCTAGGCAAAATATTTAAATTTCTTTTATTGAAAGCCAATCACCAAATGATTTATCAAAAAATATTTGAGTATATTAAATAATAGATAATACTGGTCTATAAAACCTAGAATAATGACATAATTTGACTTTATTATGCATCAAATTCCATTTAGGTTGCCGTATGTGGTGCATCCTGAGTATTTCCATGCACCTTTTAGTTCAGAAACCTGTGTGGTCGACTCAGAAACCTGTCTAGTGGGCCATGAAGCCCGTCTTGTTGGCCAAGAAGGCTTTGTGGTTGGCCCAAAAAGCTGTCTGAAAGGTTTTGTATAATTGAAATCAACACTATCATTACTACTCTCATTTGATGGGAAATTAACAGTTCTAGTTCACTTGTTAGGAGTCAAAAGACACTGGAGGGTAGCTAACCCTTCCGCCCTTTTTCCCCAAATGCATCCGATAAAAATTTTGAGATAGACATAATGCTCAAAATAGTTCAAATATTGGATATCAAAAACTCCGAGGTTGAAACAACCCTCCAGAGCCCGGGGAAAGGTGTTGTAAGTTATGCCCCTGGGGCATATAAGGTTTTTATAGAATGGTGGTCATGTAAACTTCGGAAGGGACTCATTCGATTGGAATTTAACAGTTCTAATTCCCTTTTTAAGAGTCCAAAGTGGCTGGAGGGAAATTAGCCCTCCCTGCCCTCTTTTCCCCAAATCCACCTGAACGAAATCTTGAGATAGTCAGTTTTAAAAAATAAGTTCAAAAATCAGATAACAAAACTCCGGGGTCGACAAAACCCCCAAGAGCTACTCTCCCAAAAAAAACAACTTATTAACGGTATATTATTCAAAAACTTATGAGTTTTGACCCCTCCCTCTATGGCCCGATCCCAATAAATCATCCCCATAAATCATGATAAATCACCGGGGCTAACCCCTGGTCCTCCCTCCATTACCCTACCTAAAAACACAAAAAGCCAAAAAAACTGATTGACGATATTTTATTCCAAAAATATGGGAGATGATCCCTGGCCCTCCCTCCATGGCCTAACCTCCCCCCCCCCACCAAAAAACAAACAAAAAACGACTAACTTATTAATGATTCTTTACTCTAAAAATCATGGGAGCTGACTCCTGGTCTTTCCTGCATGACTCCCCCCCCGCTCCAAACAACTGCTTATGAACGATGTTTTCTTCCAAAAGTTGTGAAAGCTGACCCCTGACTCCTCTCTCAATTGCCCAACCTCCCCCCCCCAAAATATCAACGATATCTTATTCCAAAAATCATGTGAGCTGAACCCTGGCCCGACCACCCTCCCCCAAAAACAATTAACAACATTTTATTACAAATATCATGGGAACTGACCCCTGGCCCTCCCTCCATGGTTTAATCCCACCCCCAAAACAACTAATTAACGATATTTTATTCCAAAACTCGTGGGAGGTGACCCCTGGCCCTCCCTCCATGGACCGCTCCCCTAACACACACACACAAAAAAAAATTATTAACGATATTCTATTCCGATAATAGTGGGACTTCAGTTTAATTTTATTATTTCTATCCAAGTCCTTTCAAGACACCTATAGTTTCTACTACAAACAGGAGTTTGGCAACTGCCCGTTTCCTTAATGGTAAAAGCCTTAAGTCACCTGCAAATTTGGCACTTTACTAAAAAGAATTATGTTCAAATATTTTCTTCTGTACTTGTTACAACATTGAAAATAAAATGAAAAATGTAGTTAAATAAAATCTTGAGCTGATAAGCTTTCGGAAATTAATCATAGGCAGCGCAATAGCGCTGCCTAAGTAAAGAACGATGTTGGAACAATGTATTATTTATTTTTTACTAATTTTTTTTCCATACCCGGGCACTTCGTATCGAAGGAGATGTCGTAGAAACTTTGAAGAGCTCATTCGATTGGAAATTGGAGTGGCTAGTGCTCTTTTTAGAGGTCTAAAGTGATTAAAAGGCAACTAGCCCCCCCCCCCACGCCCATCATTCCCCAAATCACATCCAATCAAAATTCTGAGATAGCCATTTTGTTCAACGTAGTTGATTTCCAGATAGGAAATTTGTTTTTGAGGAGGTCACTCCCCCCCCAACCCTCGGGGCAAGGGTTTTAAGTTATGCCCTGAGGGCATAAAAGAACGATGTTGGTACAAAGGATTATTTATATTCCATTTGATTATTATTTTCCTTTAGAGCAGGGCACTTCGTATCGAAGCAGTTGTCGTAGAAACTTTGAAAAAGGGCTCAATCAATTGGTAATTGGAGATGCTTGTTCTCTTTTTAATATTCAAAAGTGAATCGAAGTCGGTTAACACCCCTTCCGTGCCAACCATTTTCTGAAAAACATCCAGTCAAAGTTCTGAGATTGCTATTTTGTTTAACGTAGTTGATTTCCAGATAGAATTTATATTTTTGAGGAGAACACTCCCCCTACAGCCTTCAGGGCGAGGGTTGTAAGTGATGCCCTGAGGGCATATAAGGTTTTTATAGAAAGCTTTGTCGTAGTATTCAAAAAGGGCTCATTCTATTGGAAATTCAAAGCGTTAGTGCCCTTTTTAATAGTCGAAAGTGATTGGAGGGCAACTAACCCCCCTCTCACACCCACCTTTTCCCCAAACACATCCAATCAAAATTTTGAGATACGCATTTTATTCAGCGTAGTTTTAAGTTCAGGAAATTAGATCTGTGACAAGGTAAACCACAACAAAACCCTACTGAAATATTCCAACTCTTGCATTTCAACGAAAGAAATCCAAAATGAACTTTGAAAAATCAAGAGAATGTAACTGTGACAAGGTAAACCACAACCAAACACTACTGAAATATTCCAACTATGAACTTTGAAAAATCAAGAGAATGTAACTGTGACAAGGTAAACCACAGAAAAACACTACTGAAATATTCCAACTCTTGCATTTCAAGGAACGAAATCAATATGAACTTTGAAAAATCATGAGAATGTAACTTTGACAATGTAAACCACAGCAAAACACAACTGAATTATTCCAACTCTTGAATTTCAACGAAAGAAATTCTAATTGAACTTTGAAAAATAAAGAAAATGTAACTGTAACGAGGAAAACCACAACAAAACCCTACTAAAATATTCCAACTCTTGTATTTCAACGAAAGAAATCCAAAATGAACTTTGAAAAATTAAGAGAATGGAACTGTGACAAGGTAAACCAAGACAAAACACTACTGAAATATTCCAACTCATGCATTTCAATGAAAGAAATTCAAAATAAACTTTGAAAAATCAAGAGAATGTAACTGTGACAAGGTAAACCACAACAAAACACTATTGAAATATTCCAACTCTCACATTTCATTGAAAGAAATTTAAAATGAACTTTGAAAAATTAAGAGAATGTAACTGTGACAAGGTAAGCCATGACAAAACACTACTGAAATATTCCAACTCTTGCATTTCAATGAAAGAAATTCAAAATGAACTTTAAAAAATTAAGAGAATGTAACTGTGACAAGGTAAACGATGACAAAACACTAGTGAAATATTCCAACTCTTGCATTTCAATGAAAGAAATTCCAAAATGAACTTTGAAAAATTAAGAGAATGTTACTGTGACAAGGTAAACCACATCAAAACACTCCTGAAAAATTCCAAATCTTTCATTTCAATGAAATAAAACCAAAATGAACTTTGAAAAATCAAGAGAATGTAACTGTGACAAGGTTAACCACATCAAAACACTACTGAAATATTCTAACTCATGCATTTCAATGAAAGAAACTCAAAATGAACTTTTAAAAATTAAGAGAATGTAACTGTGATAAGGTAAACCATGACAAAACACTACTGAAATATTCCAACTCTTGCATTTCAAAGAAAGAAATCCAAAATGAACTTTGAAAAATTATGAGAATGTAACTAAGACTATGTAAACCACAACAAAACACTATTGAAATATTCCAACTCTTGCATTTCATCGAAATAAATCCAAAATGAACTTTGAAAAATTAAGAGAATGTAAGTGTGACAAGGTAAAACACATCAAAACACTACTGAAATATTCCAACTCTTACATTTCAACGAAATAAAACCAAAATGAACTTTGAAAAATCTAGAGAATGTAACTGTGACAAAGTAAACCATGGCGAAACATAACTGAACTAATCTAACTCTTGTATTTCAACTATAGTAATCCGAAAGAATTTTGAAAAATCTAGAAAATATAACAGTGACAAGTTAAACCATAACAAAACACTACTTAAGTATTCCAACTCTTACATTTCATTGAAAAAAATTTAAAATGAACTTTGAAAAATCAAGAGAATGTGAACGGGGACAAGGTAAACCACATCAAAACACTATTGAAATATTCCAACTCTTGCATTTCAATGAAAGAAAATCAAAATGAACTTTGAAAAATTAAGAGAATGTAACTGTGATAAGGTAATCCATAACAAAACACTACTGAAATATTCCAACTCTTGCATTTCAACGAAAGAAATCCAAAATGAACTTTGAAAAATTAAGAGAATGTAACTAAGACTATTTAAACCACGACAAAACACTATAGAAATATTCCAACTCTTGCATTTCATCAAAAGAAATCCAAAATGAACTTTGAAAAATTAAGAGAATGTAAGTGTGACAAGGTAAACCACATCAAAACACTACTGAAATATTCCAACTCTTACATTTCAACGAAAGAAAACCAAAATGAACTTTGAAAAATCTAGAGAATGTAACTATGACAAGGTAAACCACGACAAAACACTACTGAAATATTCCCACTCTTGCATTTCAATGAAAGAAATCCGAAATGATCTTTGAAAAATCAAGAGAATGTAACAGTGACTAGGTAAACCATAACAAAACACTACTGAAATATTCCAACTCTTGCATTTCATTGAAAGAAATTTCAATGAACTTTGAAAAATCAAGAGAATGTAACTGTGACAGGGTAAACCACAACAAAACACCGCTGAAGTATTCCAACTCTTGCATTTCAATGAGTGAAATTCAAAATGAGCTTTGAAAAATCAAGAGAATGTAATTGTGACAAGGTAAACCACGACAGAACACTACTGAAATATTCCAACTCTTGCATTTCAAAGAAAAAAATTCAAAATGAACTTTAAAAAATAAAGAGAATATAACAGTGACAAGGTAAACCATGACAAAACACTATTGAAATATTCCAACTCTTACATTTCAACAAAAGAAATTCAAAATGAACTTTGAAAAATCAAGAGAATGTAACTGTGACATGGTAAACTATAATAAAACACTACTGAAATATTCCAACTCTTGCATTTCAACGAAAAAAATTCCAAAAAGAACTTTAAAAAATCAAGAGAATGTAACTGTGACAAGGTAAACCACAACAAAACCCTACTGAAATATTCCAACTCTTGCATTTCAACGAAAGAAATCCAGAATGAACTTTGAAACATCAAGAGAATGTAACTGTGACAAGGTAAACCACAACAAAACACTACTGAAATATTCCAACTATGAACTTTGAAAAATCAAGAGAATGTAACTGTGACAAGGTAAACCACAGCAAAACACAACTGAAATATTCCAACTCTTGCATTTCAACGAAAGAAATTCAAATTGAACTTTGAAAAATCAAGAAAATGTAACTGTGACGAGGTAAACCACAACAAAACACTACTGAAATATACCAACTCTTGTATTTCAACGAAAGAAATTCAAAATGAACTTTGAAAAAGTAAGAGAATGTAACTGTGACAAGGTAAACCATGACAAAACACTACTGAAATATTCCAACTCATGCATTTCAATGAAAGAAATTCAAAATGAACTTTGAAAAATTAAGAGAATGTAACTGTGACAAGGTAAACCACAACAAAACACTATTGAAATATTCCAACTCTGACATTTTATTGAAAGAAATTCAAAATAAAGTTTGAAAAATCAAGAGAAGGTAACTGTGAGATTGTAAACCATGACAAATCACAACTGAAATATTCAAACTCTTGCATTTGAATGAAAGAAATCCAAAATGAGGTTTGAAAAATCATGATAATGTAACTGTGACAAGGTAAAACACGACAAAACACTACTGAAATATTCCAACTCTTGCATTTCAATGAAAGAAATTCCAAAATGAACTTTGAAAAATTAAGAGAATGTAAGTGTGACAAGGTAAACCACTACAAAACACTACTGAAATATTCCAACTCTTGCATTTCAACGAAAGACAACCAAAATGAACTTTGAAAAATCAAGAGAATGTAACTGTGACAAGGTTAACCACAACAAAAGACTACTGAAATATTAAAACTCTTGCAATTCAATGAAAGAAATCCAAAATGAACTTTTTAAAAAATCAAAAGAATATAAATATAATAAATTAAACAACTACAAAACACTACTGAAATATTCCAACTCTTGAATTTCAATCAATGAAATGCAAAATGAACTTTGAAAGATTAACAGAATGTAACTGTGACAGGGTACGCCTTGACAAAACACTACTGAAATATTCCAACTCTTGCATTTCATCGAAAGAAATCCAAAATGAACTTCGAAAAATTAAGAGAAAGTAAGTGTGACAAGGTAAACCACAGTAAAACACTACTGAAATATTGCAACTCTTGCATTTCAACGAAAGAAAACCCAAATGATCTTTGAAAAATCAAGAGAATGTAACTTTAACAAAGTAAACCACATCAAAACACTATTGAAATATTCCAACTCTTGCATTTCAATGAAAGAAATTCAAAATGAGCTTTGAAAAATAAAGAGAATGTAACTGTGACAATGTAAACCATGACAAAACACTACTGAAATATTCCAACTATTGCATTTCAACGAAAGAAATTCCAAAATGAACTTTGAAAAATTAAGAGAATGTAAGTGTGACAAGGTAAACCATTACAAAACACTACTGAAATATTCCAACTCTTGCATTTCAACGAAAAAAAACCAAAACGAACTTTGAAAAATCAAGAGAATGTAACTGTGACAAGGTAAACCACATCAAAACACTACTGAAATATTCCAACTCTTGCATTTCAATGAAAGAAATTCAAAATGAACTTTGAAAAATCAAGAGAATGTAACTGTGACAAGGTAAACCATGACAAAACACTAGTGAAATATTCCAACTCTTGCATTTCAATGAAAGAAAATCAAAATGAGCTTTGAAAAATTAAGAGAATGTAACTATGACTAGGTAAACCACGACAAAACACTATTGAAATATTCCAACTCTTGCATTTCATCAAAATAAATCCAAAATGAACTTTGAAAAATTAAGAGAATGTAAGTGTGACAAGGTAAACCACATCAAAACACTACTGAAATATTCCAACTCTTACATTTCAACTAAAGAAAACCAAAATGAACTTTGAAAAATCTAGAGAATGTAACTGTGACAAGGTAAACCACGACAAAACACTACTGAAATATTCCAACTCTTGCATTTCAATGAAAGAAATTCAAAATGGACTTTGAAAAGTTAAGAGAATGTAACTATGACTAGGTAAACCACGACAAAACACTATTGAAATATTCCAACTTTTGCATTTCATCGAAAGAAGTCCAAAATGAACTTTGAAAAATTAAGAAAATGTAAGTGTGACAAGGTAAACTGCAACAAAACACTACTGAAATATTCCAACTCTTGCATTTCAACGAAATAAAACCAAAATGAACTTTGAAAAATCAAGAAAATGTAACTGTGATAAGGTAAACCACGACAAAACACTACTGAAATATTCCAACTCTTGCATTTCAACGAAAGAAATTCAAAATGATCTTTGAAAAATCTAGAGAATGTAACTGTGACAAGGTAAACCACGACAAAACACTACTGAAATATTCCAACTCTTGCATTTCAACGAAAGAAAACCAAAATGAACTTTGAAAAATCAAGAGAATGTAACTGTGATAAGGTAAACCACTACAAAACACTACTGAAATATTCCAACTCTTGCATTTCAACGAAAGAAATTCAAAATGAAAATTGAAAAATCTAGAGAATGTAACTGTGACAAGGTAAAACACAACAAAACACTACTGAAATATTCAAACTCTTGAATTTCAATTAAATAAATTAAAATGAACTTTGAAAAATAAAGAGAATGTAATTGTGAGAAAGTAAACCACGACAAAACACTATTGAAATATCCCAAGTCTAGCATTTCAACAAAATAAATCGAAAATAAACTTTGAAAAATAAAGAGAATGTATCTGTGACATGGTAAATCATGAAAAAACACTACTGAAATATTCCAACTCTTGCATCTCATCGAAAGAAATCCAAAATGAACTTTGAAAAATCAAGAAAGTGTAACTGTGACGAGGTAAACCACTACAAAACACTACTGAAATATTCCTAAGAAAAAATTTAGAATTTGTAAAATTGGTTTAAGAAGGATATTAAGAAAGGAACTTGTTCTGAAAAGATATAATAAAGCCTATTGAAAAGTATTGCTTGATCTTGGGGTGTGCAAAAAGTCGTAAAGTAAAGTTGTGGTGAAGAACATAACTACTTCAACTTGTAAAAATGGTTTAAGAAGGACATTAAGAAAAAAACTTGTTCTGAAAAGATATAATAAAGCCCTTTGGAAAGTATTGCTTGATGTTTGGGTGTGCAAAAAAGTCGTAAAGTAAAGTTGTGGGGAAAATGATAAGTATTTCAACTTGTAAAATGGGTTTAGGAAGAAAATTACATAAAGCGCTTGTTATGAAAAGATATAATAAAGCCTTTTGAAAAGTATTGCTTGATGTTGAGGTATCCAAAAAACTGTAATGTAAAGTTGTGGGGGAAAAGATGACTACTTCAACATGTAAAATTGGTCTATGAAGGACATTACGTAAAGAACTTGTTCAGAAAAGCCTTTGAAAAGTATTGATTGGTGTTGAGGTATCCAAAAAGCTGTAAAGTAAAGTTGTGGGTGAAATGGATGGGTACTTCAAGTTGGAAAATGGGTTTAGAAGGGACATTAAGAAAGTAACTTGCTCTGAAATGCCTTTTGAAAGGTATTTCTCGGTGTTGAGGTATCCAAAAAGCTGTAAAGTAAAGTTGTGTGTGAAATGGATGGGTACTTCAAGTTGTAAAATGGGTTTAGAAGGGACATTAAGAAAGGAACTTACTCTGAAATGCCTTTTGAAAAGTATTTCTCGGTGTTGAGGTATCCAAAAAGCTGTAATGTAAAGTTGTGGGTGAAAAGGATGGATGAATCAACTTGTAAAATGGGTTTAGAAGGGACATTAAGAAAAAAAGTTGCTCTGAAATGCCTTTTGAAAAGTATTTCTCGGTGTTGAGGTATCCAAAAAGCTGTAATGTAATGTTGTGGGTGAAAAGGATGGATGCTTCAAGTTGTAAAATGGGTTTAAAAGAGACATTATGAAAAGAACTTGTTCTGAAATGGTCTTTGAAAAGTATTGCTTGGTGTTGAGGTATCCAAAAAGGCTGTAAAGTAAAGTTGTGGGTGAAAAGGATGGATGCTTCAACTTGTAAAATGGGTTTAGGATGGACATTATGAAAAGAACTTGCTCTGAAATGTCTTTTGAAAGGTATTTCTTGGTGTTGAGGTATCCAAAAAGGCAGTAAAGTAAAGTTGTGGATGAGAAGGATGGATGCTTCAAGTTGGAAAATGGGTTTAGAAGGGACATTATGAAAAGAACTTGTTCTGAAATGTCTTTGAAAAGTATTTCTTGGTGTTGAGGTATCCAAAAAGCTGTAAAGTATATTTGTGGGGGAAAAGATGACTACTTCAAGTTGTAAAATGGGTTTAGAAGGACATTAAGAAAAGGAACTTGCTCTGAAATATCTTTTGAAAAGTATTTCTTGGTGTTGAGGTATCCAAAAAGCTGTAAAGTAAAGTTGTGGGTGAAATGGATGGGATAGTTCAACTTGGAAAATGGGTTTAGGAGGGACACTAATAAAGGAACTTGCTCTGAAATGTATTTTGAAAAGTATTTCTTGGTGTTGAGGTATCCAAAAAGATGTAAAGTATAGTTGTGAGTGAAAAGAATGGATGCTTCGACTTCGAAAATGAGTTTAGAAGGGACATTAAGAAAGTAACTTGCTCTGAAATGTCCTTTGAAAAGTATTGCTTAGTGTAGAGGTATCCAAAAAGCTGTAAAGTATAGTTGTGGGTAAAAAGGATGGGTACTTCAAGTTGGAAAATGGGTTTAGAAGGGACATTAAGAAAGGAACTTGCTCTGAAATGTCTTTTGAAAAGTATTTCTTGGTGTTGAGGTATCCAAAAAGATGTAAAGTAAAGTTGTGAGTGATATGGATGGGTACTTCAACTTGTAAAATGGGTTTAGAAGGGACATTAAGAAAGTAACTTGCTCTGAAATGTCTTTTGAAAAGTATTTCTTGGTGTTGAGGTATCCAAAAAGCTGTAAAGTAAAGTTGTGGTGAAAAAGATAAGTGCTTCAACTTGGAAAATGGGTTTAGAAGGGACATTAAGAAAGTAACTCGCTCTGAAATGTCTTTTGAAAAGTATTTCTTGGTGTTGAGGTATCCAAATAACTGTAAAGTAAAGTTGTGGATGAGAAGGATGTGTACTTCAAGTTGTAAAATGGGTTTAGGAGGGACATTAAGAAAGGAACTTGCTCTTCAAAGATATAATAAAGTGCATAAAAAATTATTAACAAACGGGGGAGGGGACTGTTGGAGGACCCGGGGAGGTAGTTGGGGAATCTGGGGGGCCCTTGAGGGTCGGGTGGTTCTTTGGGAGCCTGGAGAACCCTTGGAGACCGATGACTTGCTTCGGGGCGGGGGTCGGGGGATCGGGGTCCTTTGGGGTTGGGGCAGGGACCTCACGACACTGTTCAAATGGAACTTGTGTATTATAACGACCACACTCAAAACCTCTTCTAAAACATCTTCTAAAATCATCTTTTAAAATGTCTCTAACTGTTTCACCGAAATAAGTCCATAAAATGTCTAAAACGCTTTCGCCCAAATAACCCCTAAACGTAATTTATGCGTGTTCCTTTTGTTTTTTGGCATCCCTGCGCTGTCACATTTCAAATTACTGGGAAACCCTTTCACGCGTTAATCTCTTCATCGCTAAGATGTTTCTTGGAGAATTGTTTCCATGGCCAAGTTTATTAATATCTTTGGAGTTCGACCAGTAGAATTGTTTCCGGGGCGAATTTCATTAATTCCGGGGCGAAGTTCGGGATTCGAAGGGGTATTGTGGGCGTCGGAGTCAATAAGGCCTTTCTACTTTCCTCTTAGTTGTGAACACCAGCTTTTAAGAATTGGGGGAACAAGAAGCGACTAGAATATAAATACCCATTTATAACAAATTGTCTGAGCTAACAAGCCTTTGTTAGACTCTATTTTAAACTGTCACCCCTGTTAAAAACTCCACTTGTCTATCATACCGAACACATCAAAGTATTCGCAAATGCTAAACCCTTTTCTCTTTTTTTAGAGCTATGATCGCAATGAATGGTACCTGTTATCAGACAAAAATGCCAATTGCCAAAAAATATTATCGCTAACCATTTCCAAAGATTGATATTGTTCCAAATTTATAATAAATATTTTGCTTTTTTCCAATGTTTAGGAAGCAGCGCACACCTTGCCAGCTTTTTTTTTGCAATGTAAAAACCAGTCTGATTATCTTTTTTTTTCGCAATGTCCATGCGGATGGTTGTTATCATGTTCACCATAAAATAATCAAATCGCTTTACATCATCATACCTGAAAAGGGTGTTTTTCCACTATCTGATAAGAGCATGTTTACACATTAGTTCAATATAGGCCAGTGAAAACTTGATGCAACGCAAAATAGATTCTTTTAATATAACATAAAAAAAATATACTCACATGTACTCTCTTAAAATTCTCCATATTTGAATATTCAGAGCAAATAATCTATTTTACTCTTTGAACGAGTTAATCAAACTGTGAAATGCCTACAACACAACGGTCTATTTTATAGGCAAAATATTTGAATTCATTTCATTCATATCCAATCACCAATCAAGTTTTCAAAAAATATTTGAACATATTAAGTTATAGGTAATAATGATTTAGAAAAACTAGAACATTGACTTAATTTTACTTTATCAAACCTTAAATTCCAGTTAGATTCCCATATGAGGTGTACCCAAAATAATACCATACATCTTTTTGCCCATAAACTTGTCTGGTTGGCCCAGAAACCTGTCTGGTTGGCCCAGAAACCTGTCTGGTTGGCCCTGAAACCTGTCTGATTGGCCAAGAAAGCTGTCTGGTAGGTTTTGTATAGTTGAAATCAGCACTATCATTACTACTCTCATTTGATGGGAAATTAACAGTTCTAGTTCACTTGTTAGGAGTCAAAAGACACTGGAGGGTAACTAACCCTTCCGGCCTTTTTCCCCAAATGCATCCGATAAAAATTTTGAGATAGACATAATGCTCAAAATAGTTCAAATATCGGATATCAAAAACTCCGGGGTTGAAACAACCCTCCAGAGCCCGGGGAAAGGTGTTGTAAGTTATGCCCCTGGGGCATATAAGGTTTTTATAGAATGGTGGTCATGTAAACTTCGGAAGGGACTCATTCAATTGGAATTTAACAGTTCTAATTCCCTTTTTAAGAGTCCAAAGTGGCTGGAGGGAAATTAGCCCTCCCTGCCCTCTTTTCCCCAAATCCACCTGAACGAAATCTTGAGATAGTTATTTTTAAAAAATAAGTTCAAAAATCAGATAACAAAAACTCCGGGGTCGACAAAATCCCCAAGAGCTACTCTCCCCAAAAAAACAACTTATTAACGGTATATTATTCAAAAACTTATGAGTTTTGACCCCTCCCTCTATGGCCCGATCCCAATAAATCATCCCCATAAATCATGATAAATCACCGGGGCTAACCCCTGGTCCTCCCTCCATTACCCTACCTAAAAACACAAAAAGCCAAAAAAACTTATTAACGATATTTTATTCCAAAAATCATGAGAGCTGATCCCTGACCCTCCCTCCATGGCCTAACTCCCCCCCCCCACCAAAAAACAAACAAAAAACGACTAACTTATTAATGATTCTTTACTCTAAAAATCATGGGAGCTGACTCCTGGTCTTTCCTGCATGACTCTCCCCCCCCCCGCTCCAAACAACTGCTTATGAACGATGTTTTCTTCCAAAAGTCGTGAAAGCTGACCCCTGACTCCTCTCTCAATTGCCCAAGCTCCCCCCCCCAAAAAAATATCAACGATATCTTATTCCAAAAATCATGTGAGCTGAACCCTGGCCCGACCCTCCTCCCCCAAAAACAATTAACAACATTTTATTACAAATATCATGGGAACTGACCCCTGGCCCTCCTTCCATGGTTTAATCCCACCCCCAAAACAACTAATTAACGATATTTTATTCCAAAACTCGTGGGAGGTGACCCCTGGCCCTCCCTCCATGGACCGCTCCCCTAACACACACACACAAAATAAAAATTATTAACGATATTCTATTCCGATAATAGTGGGAATTCAGTTTAATTTTATTATTTCTATCCAAGTCCTTTCAAGACACCTATAGTTTCCACTACAAACAGGAGTTTGGCAACTGCCCGTTTCCTTAATGGTAAAAGCCTAAAGTCACCTGCAAATTTGGCACTTTACTAAAAAGAATTATGTTCAAATATTTTCTTCTGTACTTGTTACAACATTGAAAATAAAATGAAAAATGTAGTTAAATAAAATCTTGAGCTGATAAGCTTTCGGAAATTAATCATAGGCAGCGCAATAGCGCTGCCTAAGTAAAGAACGATGTTGGAACAATGTATTATTTATTTTTTATTTATTTTTTTTTTCCATACCCGGGCACTTCGTATCGAAGGAGATGTCGTAGAAACTTTGAAGAGCTCATTCGATTGGAAATTGGAGTGGCTAGTGCTCTTTTTAGAGGTCTAAAGTGATTAAAAGGCAACTAGCCCCCCCCCCACGCCCATCATTCCCCAAATCACATCCAATCAAAATTCTGAGATAGCCATTTTGTTCAACGTAGTTGATTTCCAGATAGGAAATTTGTTTTTGAGGAGGTCACTCCCCCCCCAACCCTCGGGGCAAGGGTTTTAAGTTATGCCCTGAGGGCATAAAAGAACGATGTTGGTACAAAGGATTATTTATATTCCATTTGATTATTATTTTCCTTTAGAGCAGGGCACTTCGTATCGAAGCAGTTGTCGTAGAAACTTCGAAAAAGGGCTCATTCAATTGGAAATTGGAGTGGCTTGTGCCCTTTTTAATAGTCGAAAGTGATTCGATGGCAACTAACACCCCTTCCACGCCCACCCTTTTCAGAAACACAACCAATCAAAATTTTGAGATAGCCATTTTGTTCAGCGTAGTTGATTTCCACGTAGAAATTTTTTTTTGAGGAGGACACTCCCCCACAGCCTTCAGGGCAAGGGTTGTAAGTTATGCCCTGGGGGCATATAAGGTTTTTATAGAAGGCGTTGTCGTAGAATTCAAAAAAGGCTCATTCTATTGGAAATTCAAAGCGCTAGTGACCTTTTTAATAGTCGAAAGTGATTGGAGGGCAACTAACCCTCCTTTCACACCCACCTTTTCCCCAAACACATCCAATCAAAATTTTGAGATACGCATTTTATTCAGCGGAGTTTTAAGTTCAGGAAATTAGATCTTTGAGGATGATAACCCCCCAACAGCCCTCAGGGCAAAGGTTGTAAGTTATGCCCTGGGGGCACATAAGGTTTTTATAGAACGCGTTGTCGTAGAAACTTCAAAAAGGGCCCATTCAATTTGAAATTGAAATGCCTAGTGCTCTTTTTAATAGTCGAAAGTAATTGGAAGGCAACTAACACTTCCAACTAACACTTCAAACACTTCCACGCCCACCATTTCCCCAAACACATCCAATCAAAATTTTGCTATAGCCATTTTGTTCCACGCAGTTTAAAGTTCAGGAAATTATACATTTGATCAGGATATTCCCCCCACAGTCTTCAGGGCAAGGGTTATAAGTTTTTATTGACATTTTTGTCGTAGAAACTTCAAAAAGGGCTCATTTGATTGGACATTCAAAGGTCTAGTGCCCTTTTTAATAGTCGAAAGTGATTCAAGGGCAACTAACCCCCCTCTCACGCTCACCTTTTCCCCAAACACATCCAATCAAAATTTTTAGATAGCTATTTTGTTCAGCGTAGTTGATTTCCAGATAGAAATTATGTTTTTGAGGAGGGAATTCCCCCACAGCCCTCAGGGCAAGGGTTGTAAGTTATGCCCTGGGGCCATATAAGGTTTTTGTAGAACGCGTTGTCGTAGAAACTTCAAAAATTACTCATTCGATTGGAAATTGGAATGGCTAGTGCCATTTTAATAGTCGAAAGTGATTGGAAGGCAACTAACACCCCTTCCACGCCCACCATTTTCCCAAACACATCCAATCAATATTTTGGGATAGGCATTTCGTCTCACGCACTTTAAAGTTCAGGAAATTATACCTTTGAGCAGGACACTCCCCCCCCTTAGTCTTCAGGGCACGGGTTATAATTCACGCCCTGGGGGCATATAAGTTTTTATTGAAATCTTTGTCGTAGAAACTTGAAAAAGAGATCTTTCGATTGGAAATTCAAAGGGCTAGTGCCTTTTTAATAGTCGAAAGTGATTTGAGGGCAACTAACCCCCCTCTCACGCCCACCTTTTCCCCAAACACATCCAATCAAAATTTTTAGATAGCCATTTTATTCAACATAGTTGAAAGTTTTGGAAATTAGGTCCTCAAGGATGACAACCCTTCCCCCCACAACCCTCAGGGACAATGGTCGCAAGTAAAGCCCAGGGAGCATGTAAGGTTTTTATGGAAAGCGATGTTGTAAAAACACCAAAAAGGGCTCATTCAATTGGAAATTGAAGGGCCTAGTGCCCTTTTAAAAGTTGAAAGTGTTTGAAGGGCAAATAACCCCCCTCCCACGCCCACCATTTCCCCAAACACATCCAATCAAGATTTTGAGATATTCATTTTGTTCAACGTAGTCGAAAGTTCTGGAAATTAGGTATTTTAGGATGATAAACCCCTCAGAGCCCTAAGTGCAAGGGTTTTAAGTTATGCCCTGGTGCCATACAAGGTTTATATAGAGAGTTGTTGTAGAAAATTCAAAAAGGGCTCATTTGTTTGGAAATTGAATTACCCTTTTTAATAGTCGAAAGTGAGTGGAGAGTAATTGACCCCCCTCTCACGCCCACCATTTCCCCAAACACATTCAATCAAAGTTTAGAGATAGCCATTTTGTTCAACGTAGTTTAAAGTTCTGGAAATTATGTATTTAAGGATGACAAACCCCCCAGGGCAAAGGTTGTAAGTTACGCCCTAGGGGCACATAAAGTTTTTATAGTTAGAGTTGTCGTAAAAACTTCAAAAGGGGCTCATTCAATTGGGAATTGAGAGGGCTAGTGCCCTTTTTAATAGTCGAAAGTGATTGGAAGGTAACTAACCACCCTCTCACGCACACCATTCCCCTAAACACATCCAATGAAAATTTTCAGATAGCCATTTTGTTCAATGTAGTAGAAAGTTCTAGAAATTAGGTCTTTGAGGGTTACACCCCCCAGCCCTTAGGGCGAGGGTTGTAAGTTATGTCCTGGGGCCATATAAGGTTTTTACTGAAAGCGTTGTCGTAGAAACTTCAAAATGGCTCATTTGATGGAAATTGAAGTAGTGCCTTTTTAATAGTTGAAAGTGATGGGAGAGTGACTAAAGCCCCTCTCACGCCAACCATTTTCCCAAATATCCAATCAACGTTTTGAGAGGACCATTTTGTCGAAAATTCATGTAAATTCTTGTAATTAGGTTCTTGAATATGACAACCACCTTAACATAACTTTGAACGAGGGTTGCAACTGGTACCCTGGGGGCATACAAGGAGCATGCAGGAAGTGTTATCGTAGAATCTCAAAAAGGGCTCATTTGATTGAAAATTAAAAGACCTATTGTCCTTTTTAATAGTCGAAAGTGATTGGAAGGCTTGAAATTTTTATACTAAAGATCGATGTGGATATAATGTAGGATTTTTGTTTTGTTGTTGTTTAGACCAAGGCACTTCGTATCGAAGGAGTTGTCGTAGGAACTTCAAAAGGGTTCAAAGGGTTCAAAAGGGTTGATTGAAAATAGAAAGGGCTGATGCCCTTTTGAATAGTCGAAAATGATACGAGGGCAACTAATCCCCCTACCACGCCCACCCTCCCAATTGCCTTTATATTTAAAAACTAAATATTGCCTTAAGATTAAACAAAAATGCACTGTGTTAATGCAAATTACCAATAAGGCATCTCAGCAGTATCCCAAGAACGACTGCGGGTATTATGTTCAAACTTTAAGGGCTACTTCTGCTCTTAAAATTTAACCAAATCAAAACAGCGTAAGTGTATCCAACCTATCAAAGAAAGTAAGGAGATTTTTTTGCAAATGGTATCAAGTTTTCCATTTTAGGTCAACTAGAGGAGGTATGGAACGAAACTAAACGCTACTATTTGTGTCCAGATTTTTAAAAGGGTGAATGTTGTTAAAAATTGCTGAAAATTTTTCTCCAGCATACAAATAGCAGACCAAACTATAAAGTCTTAAAAAACAAAAAGATTTAAAGTATTATTTTCTTCTTCCCTGAAAAGACTATGTCAATATAAAACGAACAGAAATTAATTAAAAAACTTTTTCCACAAAATAAGTTTTTCAAAGAAAAGTAAAGAACTCCATTAAACAAAAAATGAGCAAAAATAAAATAAATAGTCTACGAAGCGTGAAACTACCGCAAATCATCAATGATAAATAAATGAAACCAAAAACGAACAGAAATTACAAGAAATAACCGAGTCAAACTCAAAACGAGCAGAAATTAACACAAGTTGGTCTCAAAACCCCCTATGCCTTCCCAAGGCCAGAACTTAATTTGCACTTTACTGAAAAAAATACAAATCAATGTGCTTTGTCAGTTTAATATACATATACTGATATTTAGTAATCAAAATGTTAATATTATTTGATTTATTAAAGTTATAAAAATAAGAACATTTAGATTTTTTTCAATAAAGTGCAAATTATGTTCTTGCCTTGGGAAGGCATAGGGGTTTTGAGCCCAACCTATGTTAATTTCAGCTCGTTTTGAGTTTGACTTGGTTATTTATTGTAATTTCTGTTCGTTTTCGGTTTCATTTATTTATCATTGCTGATTTACGGTAGTTTCACGCTTCGTAGATTATTTGGTTTTATTTTTGCTCATTTTTGTTTAATGGAGTTCTTTACTTTTCTTTGAAAAACTTATTTTGTGGAAAAAGTTTTTTTAATTAAAATCATTTTATATCAAACATATAATTTAATTTTATTAGTTCTTGCCAAGACTATCTCCGGACACATATAGTTTTATTTTGTAATTTATTCTGGAATAAAAAATTATTTTGAAATAGGCAATTTGAAAAACTTGAAACTATAGCAATAAAAAACAAACAGAAAATAATAATAAAAAAAAAACACTTTCCAAAAAGGAATTTTTGAAATAAAAGTAAATGCCATATTAAACTTAATATCAGAAGAGATAGATACCTACAATAAATAAACCCAAAACGAACAAAAATTAAACAAATAATCATAGCTAAAAAACAAACAATAGGTACGAATATAAATTAATTAATAAATCTTAAAACGAGTAAAGTTTACTTGAATTTGCAAATCAAGCTTGAAACGAAAAAATCACTACAAACAAGAGTTTGGGTATTGACTCCTTATCTCACTGTAAAAGTCACAAACCTACTGCGTCATTGGCGCTTTACTGAAAACGAATTATATAACAAATATTATCTTTTGTGCTTATTACAACATCATTAATAAACATAAAAATTACAGTAAAGTTAAATTTTGAACTGATGAGCTTCCAGAAATTAATATCATTATAAATCAAATATTATGTTTAATTTTATTAGTTCTATCCAAGGATGTTCAAGACAAATATAGTTTCACTACAAATAAGAGTTTGGATACTGCCCCCTTCTCTAACTATCAAAGTCTAAAGCATACCGCGTCATTGACGCTTCACTGAAAACAAATCATGTTACAAAATATGAGTTATCACATCATTGAATGTGAAAATAAAAATTACAGTGAAATAAAAATCTTGAACTGATGATCTTTCAACAATTAATGTAATTATATATCAAGTATTCAGTTTGATTTTATTTGTACTTTCCAAGACTGTTCAAGACACATATAGTTTTCAGTAAAGTGCCAATTACGCAAAAGTTTTTAGACTTTTACAGTGAGAGATGGAGGCAATAGCTAAATTCTTGTCTGTAGTGATTTTTGTTCGTTTCAAACTTGATTTGCACATTCAATTTAATTTTTAATCATTTTAGGATTTATTTATTCATTTATATTGCATGTTTCTTTGCTATGATTGTTTATTCAATTTCTATTCGTTTCGGGTTTCATTTATTCTTTAATAGTAATTTCAGGTCGGTTTGAGTTTGAGTTATTGTAGGTTTCTATTTCTTCTGGTCTAAATTTTAATATGGCTTTTACTTTTATTTCTAAAACGTCTTCTTTGGAAAGTTTTTTTAATTAATATAAAATAAACAAACCAAAATAAAATAATTATAGAGTGATGTTTTGGTTTAGAAAAGAATTAAACGCACTAGTTCATTGATTGATGTATTTTATTGTTTAACAGTTTAACACAAAATCATTACAATTAAATCACAAGGTTAAAACTTGCGCGGGCCAAAGTATACCAAAAGCCACTAGTATACTTAATACTTAAGTGGTATACTTGAGTATATCAGTAGCATACTTAAAGCTATTTCATGGACGCTACGAGACCTTCGCAAAAGTAAAAACAAAATTTCAAAATTTTTATAAATTAGTTCAGAATCAGATGGTATGAAGCTAGATCTTCGAATGCAGCGTCAAATAACACGTGCTTTTGTTTGTTTAAACTTTTTTCTACAACATGCGAAAATTGTATTTCCGCCTGACATCCCCCTTCGTTATTTTTCTTATCCTTACTTACTTACTTACTTCCTTTTACCAGGAGCCAGACGAAGAACTGTCCTGCCCGGCACCAATACACTTTGAAATCACTTCCGACAACGACTTCGATCTGTCGGTTGCAGCTTTCCTGGTGATCTTCTGCCTGTCTCTTTCCCATCTTGGACCATGGCTCCAGAAGCTTCCGCATGGTTCAACATCCTCTTTGAATTTTTGCAAAAGATTTTTCTTCTGTCTCCCACGATTTCATCCTTAGGATGGTGATAGCTCGCGGATAAGGACGTCTCGACACATCATATATATGGGGAGACGCGAGATACGACCGAAGAGCTAGAAGCGGCGTCTTTTGATGACGAAAGATAGCTCTTCAGACTAGCCACAACAACTTCTTACTTTGCTTTTGGGAATTCTAGACCACCTGATGAGAGTAAATAGCGAACGAAGCGGTGATCTAACGCCTCCAAAGCTCTAGTCTCTTCTGCCTTGATTAGCTATGTATCGCAGGCGTACAGTAGTACATGTCAAACAGATACTACATAGACTGAACTTTGGTTTTCGTCGATATCTCACGTCTGGCCCTTAGCATCTTTTTTAGACTGGTGAAAACTCTCTACAGCCTTTGAAACTAGGGAAGAAATATATTTTTCAGCTCCGTCATTTGGTATTAGAATAGACTCAAGGCACTTGAATACCTCGACATTTTCAATTGGTTTGTAATCCAAGATGATTTGATATGAAGCAAAATGGTTGACGGGCATCACTTTAGTCTTGGAGCTGCTTATAGTAAACCCAATGTCCTTCGAAGCCTTGGAAACATGATCAACCATATTCTGTAAGCCGTCCTAATAGGTGGTTTCAAGCAAGAAAACATCGTCTATAAAATCTAAATCTGTCAGGGATTGAACAAAACCATCCAGTTGTCAAAAGATAACTATTCATTACTCACTATTCATTATACAGTCTATCGTGTAGTTGAATAATGGGGGCGATAGGGTTACCCTGGTCTGAAGCCTGCGTGTTCAGGACGGATTAGTTTGTCTCATGCGTCTTTAGATATATTCAATAGTATGGCACAGAAAATTTTCATCGCATATTCAATTAAGAAAATGCCTTTATAATTTTTGCATACACGTCTTGTCCCCTTTTTTGTAGACTGGAACGAAGACTTATACTTTCCAGTCTTTTGGTAAAGTCTTTGTCGTCTAAACTTTAACAAACAGGTCAGTTAGGTGGCGTGATATAGTTGGAGAGGCCTTATAAATTTCAGTAGGGATCCCATCCTCCCTTGCTATCTTACTGCTATTTATGCACCTAAGCCCTTTTAGAACATTTGCGATGCTCCAGATTTACATCTTAAGACTCCCTAGTAGTATCTGAGTAAGGAGGCAGAACACGTGGGGCTTCGATGGGATACAGTAGCTCAGAAGTGCTATCCCCAGCGTTCCGATTGTCTTTTTTCGGACCGAATGGTTTCCCTGGACTTGCCTTTCAGCGTATCAGCTGTTGAAAAGGCTTTTCCCGTTGCTTCTCTTAGCTGTTCAAATATTTTCTCGCTATTATGTTTATTGGACACATGCTCCAGTTCGTTTGCAAAATTCAATCAGTGCTATTCTTGGTCCTATTTCACTGATAGTTTAACTGCTTTACGATCTGCTTTTAAGGGTTATTTTGCGCCACAACCGACAGGGCACTTCTTTTCAACTAGTTTTATGGTGCAGTCAGAAATACAGATTCGTTTTTTACGCCCTTTGTGGTCAAGGAATTTCTCGGCTACATTTTGGGTAGCAGCTTTTATTAGCAGCCCTGTACCAACTCTGTGAATTTCTATTTTTGAATATTCAAAAATCTTATAAGTTAATTAAGAACGTGATGTTATGAAGTAAAAGCTTCAACTAAAGGGTCACATAACTTGCAATATTTTTTTTTTAACTTCCATCTGCTATTGCTGAAATTCCCATTTTTACCAACTATATCCCCAACCTCTGCCATTCGTTATGATTCTTGTCCTTATTTAAATACATTTATGTATAAATGTATTGTTTTAGAAAAAAAAAATTGGGATGTATAAGTACACTTAAAAATATGAGGAAGTCTATAAATCCTTTGCAAAAGTAAACACAGAATTTCAAAATAATACCAAAAAGAAAAGTTGTACCAAACCTTTGCAAAAGTAAACACAATGTGTCAAAAGTTTCACATAAAATCAACAAGAAAAGCACAAATTTATACTATGAAGTCTCTCGGAGAATACACAGATTGTCTGTCCATGGACCTACTCAAGAATTTCTGTACTTTTGAGAAATATTGAAAATTAGTTGAAATTGTGATGGTATGAAGTTAGATCTAAAAGGTGACATAACACATAATTCTTATTTTCTTAACTTCCTTCTGCAATTTCTGAAATCCAGATTTTCACTTCAACCATCATTGTTTTTCTCATCTTTATACGAAGTAATTATGGATTAAATTATTGCTTTAAAAAAATGGGATGCACTAGTATATTTGAAAATATTTCATAAACGCTATAAAACCTTCGCAAAAGTAAACACAAAATTTCAAGATAGTATCTACAAGAAAAGTGAAAGTTTGCAATAAGAAATAAAGTCCCTTATTTGAAAAATTCTCGAAGTAGTAAATCTGCAGCATAACCAGGAGTTTTTGTGCCATTTGCCACTTCTATCTCTAACATTGGCACCTTTGCTCTTACTGATGGGTGGCTCCGAAAAACCTAGAAAAAAAAACGAATTTGGGAGCACAACAGAAAGCGAAACCACAGTAAAAAACATAAGAGCGTAACATTATCCCCAGGAAAAAACTTAAACCAAAAACGTTATTAATATTAGAAAAATCTATTTTCTTTATTAAAATTTTTATATTTAAATTTTTCTAGACCAAATATGAAAACTGACGTTTCCTAGCATTATAGAAAAAATCCATATCCAAATTAGAATATGAGATTTTTCACTTAAATTTTTTTTTTTGAATGCCCATAAAATGAAAACTCATTATATTCTTAATAGTCAATTAAAGTGCGAGCAGCATTAAAAAAAAGCATTTATACAGCGTTTTGTCGCTTCTCAAATATTAAAAGAATAATATCCTATCATTATAGAGAAAATGCATAACGATTACTTGCTTAAATTTCGTTCAAATTAATTCGTTGAATTTAACATGATAAAGTTTGAATTTATTTTATTACTTATTTACTTGGATATATATATATATATATATATATATATATATATATATATATATATATATATATATATATATATATATATATAAATATATAAATTATTAACTCATAACTATATTTGTCCATCAAAAGTTTTTACCATACGAAAATTTGCACAATTTTAGAAAGAAAGGTTAAACAGCCTCAAAAAGGGGTGTGGTGTTGACAAAACTTATACCACGAAATTCAAGACGTCAATGAAACCAAAAACAGAGACTCGAGAACAATGGTTGCGGATACGCATGACAATTTTCTTCTTCTTCTGTTGTAAGGAACCGTGATCATATAGCACTAGTTGTCGTATTTAATAAGGAAATGAGTCATTCGACTAGAAATCTAAAATGGTAGGTCTTTTTTCAAGTAACAAAAGAGAATGCTCCACAACAAGGTTAAATTTTAAAACTTTCAGCGGGAGCTGTCTCAGATAAGTGTAGAGAGAGGATTTAATCACTGACTTCCAATGGTTCAGAGGAATTTATTTGGACTAAACGTGCGGTATGGAAGCTTGGGGGGTGTCAGCTGCCCTATGATTGTAAAAACGACAATTTTTAGCGTTAAAGAACAGATTTTAGATGTTGAAGGAGCGCAGTAACAAGTTGGTCTTAAAAGAAAATATCGATGTTTGATGGGGGCAACAGCCTGTATGTAAGAAGACTGCCAACCTCTCAATGCTCTGGTTTCTACAGTTGATGTTTACCCCCTCCTTCCCAATGCCTAAAAAACGAATGCTCTAACACACAAGTAATGTTTTTTTTATTAAATACTTCGAGAATGGAACAGTTTATTTATTCAAATTTTCTTTAAACAATGCCATCTTATGTTCAATGTTTTGAAAAACAATCAGCAGGCTAACGCTTGGAATTAACAACTGGATACACTTTATACTACTAATAATACTCCTACTCCTACTACTACTACTAACAACTCACTGCAGTACCAAAACACCAGACGCCAAAAAAGCTACGCATGATCCTCCTCCATCTCTATCTATTTAAAGTCTCCCTCTTTATACCCTCCCAAGAAATTCCAATTCCCCTTAAAACTTTTTTTAAGAGCTGCTCTCACCCAAATCAGAGACAACCTGCTTTTCGTTTGACCCTAGATGGTTGGCCGAAAAGGACAATCTTTGGTAATATGTCAATTCTAATCCGCAGAACGTGTCATAGCCATCTCAGCCTTTTTCTCATTTTTGCATTCTAAAATACCTTTAGTATGGTAGTCGTTAAACTATAGCGTAAAGAGTTGGGAGCTAAGAAGGGGGGAAACTTGCTTATATACTTAACAAAATCAATCTGTTCTAAGTTCTAATGCAGATCCTTACTTAAATTAAATAAAAAAAAACAAGTTTTTTTAACTGAAAGTAAGGAACGACGTTAAAACTTAAAACGAACAGAAATTATTCTGTATATGAAGGGGGCTGTCCCCTCCTCAACGCCTCGCTCTTTACGCTAAAGTTTTTTTACTGTTTAAAAAAATAGAGTTGTGAGAAAGTCAAACTTTAGCGTAAAGAGCGAGGCGTTGAGGAGGGGACAGCCCCCTTCATATACAGAATAATATCTTTTCGTTTTAAGTTTTAACGTCGTTCCTTACTTTCAGTTAAAAAAACTTGTTTTTTTTATTTAATTTTTGAATGTTTTTGAATTAATGCAGGTTTTGATTTTGGCTCACCGTACATAAATAATTAAAACAAAATTTGCATATTATATTTGGTTAAATGGCTTTCTCGAAACTTGTTTAATTTTATTTACGAACGTTTTTTTTAGTAATATATATACGTAACTTAGAATTAACTTACGTAACGAACTTCTATATTCATAAATTTTTAACACGTATATTAGGGGGTTCGCCCACTAGTCAATACCCTGCTCTTTAAACTATAGTTCGAATTTGTTTTCCAGTTCTTTAAAAATGACCTCTTAATCACAATCAGTTGATCAGTTGAAAAACTTATTTTTTTTTTATTTAATTCCTGATCTTTTTCTTTAATAATGCTGGGAAATCCGGCGCCCCCTTCTTAGCAATGTCCCTTCCCCCCGGACAACTTCCTTCATGGAAAGATCCTTCCATCTGGCGCCCGACCCTCACCGTCCACCACCTACCAGAAAAAATATCCTCTGAAAAAGTCTAAATACTTCCCAATAACCAATACTATATGTTAACATTGAGTAAAGTTCATAACTTTCAGCCCTCCCCTGGGGACTTTGGGGGATCAAGTCATCCTAAAAGACATTTTTATCATATTTTCGACCATGCTGAACAAAACGGCTATCTCAAAATTTTGATCGGGTGACTTTGGGAAAAATATAAGCGTGGGAGGGGGCCTAGTCTCCGTCCATTTTTTTGGTCACTTAAAACGGGCACTAGAACTTTTAATGTCCGTTCCAATGAGCCATCCCACGATATTTTAGGACTACTGGGTCGATACGATCACCCCTGGGAAAAAAAAAACAAAAAACAAACAAACAAACAAATAACCACGCATCCGTGATCTTTATTCTGGCAAAAAATGCAAAATTCCACATTTTTGTAGATAGGAGCGTGAAACCTCTACAGTAGGGTTCTCTGATACGCTGAATATGATGGTGTGAATTTCATTAAGGTTCTATAGCTTTTAGGGGGTTTTTCCCCCTTTTTTCGAAAATCAGCCAAATTTTCTCAGGCGCGTAACTTTTGATGGGTAAAATTAAACTTGATGAAACTTATATATTTGAAATCAGAATTAAAATCTGATTCTTTTGATGTATCTATTGGTACCAAAATTCCGTTTTTTAGAGTTTCGGTTACCATTTAGCCGGGTCGCTCCTTACTTACAGTTCGTTACCACGAACTGTTTGAAAAACTCCTTTTTTAAAATTTAATCTCGTTCAAGACTAATATTTAGCTACTTAACTCTCTTTCAGTGCAATGCAAATTGCACTAAAATTGAAACCCTGTCTATTTACAAAACGGTTAGGCTCACTTTCTCTAAAGAACTCCTGAGGGATTGCAATGGAGACGAAGCAGGATATTCCATGTAAAATTAAATGATTTGAAGTTTGTGAAGTTTCTTGACTTTATTTACATTCTTTTTTCGTCCATCTTTGGACAAACCATCCTCAAGAGATTGGATAAAACCTTCAGGAATCCAAAGCGTCTTCAAGTTCTTGCTTTAAACTTATATATTGATTAAAAAAGAAAAAAAATTTAACTGAAAGTAAGGAGCAACATTAAAACTTAAAACGAACAGAAATTATTCCATATATGAAAGGGGCTGTCCCCTCCTCAACGCATCTCTCTTTACGCTAAAGTTTTTTATTGTTTAAAAAAACAGAGTTGTGAGAAAGAGTCTAACTTTAGCGTAAAGAGCGAGGCGTTGAACAGGGGACAGCCCCTTTCATATATGGAATAATTTCTGTTCGTTTTAATATCACTCCTTATTTTCAATTAAAAAAAACTTATTTTTTTTAAATTAAATTTTTGAATGTTTTCGAATTCATGCAGACTTTGTTTTTGGCTCACCGTACATCAATAATAAAAAAAAATTGCATATCAAATTTATTTTTATTTGGGTGAATGACCTTCTCGAAACTGGTTTAGTATTATTCACGAACGTTTTTATTAAAAATAAATATACGTTACTTACAAATTTACTTACACCACGAACTTCTGTATCCATATAAATTTAATACGTATATTAGGGGGTTCGACCCCTAGTCAATACCTCGCTCTTTACGCTAAAGTTCGAATTTTGTTGCAATTCTTTATAAAATACCCCTTAATCACATATGCCGTTAATTGGAACAATTAGATCTTTCTAAAGTACTAAGAAACCTTTTCCTGAAATAACAAAATATGCACCAGGGGTCTAACACAATCGATTGCTTAAACATCTCTATTTGTCATAAGTTTGTGTGTGAGTTTTTGCTTTCAGTCGAAAACTTGTTTTTTTTATTTAATTTCTGATCGTTTTTTTTAAATAATACTGAGAAATCCGGCACCCCCTTCATAGCAATATCCTTCCCCCATGAAAACTTCCTCCATGGAAAGATCCTCCCACATAACTCTCCTCCCCCGACTACCAGAAAAAATTCCCCTTTGAAAACATCTGTATACTTCCCAATAACCAATACTATATGTAATCATTGGGTAAAGTTCATAACTTTCAGCCCTCCCCCCGAGGACTTTGGGAGATTAAGTCATCCTAAGAGACTTATTTATTATATTTTCTGAACAAAATGCTGAACAAAATGGCTATCTCAAAATTTTGATCGGGTGACTTTGGGAAAAATGAGCGTGGGAGGGGGCCTAATTGCCCTCCATTTTTTTGGTCACATAAAAAGGGCACTATAACTTTCAATTTCCGTTCGAATGAGCCTTCCCATGATATTCTAGGACCACTGGGTCGATACGATCACCCCTGGGAAAAAAACAAACACAAAAAACAAAAACAAAAATCAAATAAACACGCAAAAAATACAAAATTCCACAGTTTTGCAGATAGGAGCTTGAAACCTCTACAGTAGGGTTCTCTGATATGCTGAATCTTTGGATGGGTAGGATAAACTTGATGAAATTTATGTGTTTGAAATCAGCCTTAAAATCTAATTCTTTTGATGCATCTTTTGGTATCAAAATCCCGTTTTTTAGAGTTTCGGTTACTATTGAGCCGGATCACTCCTTACTTACAATTCGTTACCACGAATTGTTTGATATGGAAACGCTCAGATATTCTCATGTAAGATCGATTTTCCACAGCTTAAACCCAATTTGTCAATTATGTCTGTATTGCAGAGTATGTATCTGTTATAACACAAAAAAAACAAAAAAACAGACAATGAGATTTTGTGTATTAGGAAAAATATGAAATACACAAAAATTACGAAAAAAAATGCGAAAAATGCACGAATAATAAAATGCCCCTTTGAACGAGTATTATCAACAACCGTAAATTAGCATTTACACAGAGAGTGAAAAATCTAGCTGTGGTTCAGGAATGAGTTAAAAGCAAAGAGTATAAAGAGAATAGTAAAAAAAAAAAAAAAAATGACAACCCTATTAAACAACCTTTTGAACAATGGTAATGATTCGAGGGAAAGCTTTCTGGCCAATATTTTTTTTTCAGACTTAAATCCCCCTGCGATAATTACAGTAAAAACCCATACTTTCCGAAGATATTTCATAAAAGCTTTAAAATATATAAGAAAAGTACAGTTATTGTTTACCTACTGAAACTTACTCACTTTTAAAAAAATTGTATTTTGAAAGCCTTATGTTTCTTTCACACTACGCTGTAGAATCTTTTCCTTTAGCATAACTTAAGACTTTATGCTACGTTATGTAAACTTCAGACCAAATGTTCTATAGACAATGATAAGGAGACTCTAGCTCTACTTAGAATTTTCCACTACATCAGTGCATGTTACGTTATGGAAATGGAATTATGGAACGTTATGGAAATAGCCAGAAGTCAATAGCTAGAAGTCAATAGCAGCAAAAAATAACAAAATGGATTGTATGAAAAAGCAATTAATAAATTTTTAAAATGAATTATTAAAATTTTCCTATAAAGCCTTTCACGCCTGATTTCGATCTCTATTTCGTATTTTTCATTTTTCAATAGTTTGATTTTGATAGTTAAACGAATTTTTACATTAGTCTAGTGTGAAGAGACTTGCTTAAGTTTGAAAGGAAGTGCGTAACATAACGTAACTTGACCACTTAACGTTGAAAATCACGTAAGAAAATTACGTATGCAGTGTTTAAAGTCTCGGACAGTTTTAATTAGCATTAATCTTTTTTGGAATGCTTTAAATGCTTATTTAAAGCATTAGAAGTAAGAATGCTTTCAATCAACAAACATTACTTTTTGATCTTTGGCCACCCTCTGATAATAACGATAGTAATTAATTTATAAGAAACTAAAATGCAATTAAATATCTTTGGAACAATCCCATCCATAAAAACCTTAATTAACCCCCTGGGGCATAACTTACAACCCTTGTCCCTAACCTCTGGGGTTTGTTTCAACCCTAAAAGCCTTGTTTTATGATATTTAGACTATTTTGAATAGAATAGCTATCTCAAAATTTTTATTAGATACATGTCAGGACAATACGACGTGTGCGGTTGGGGGGAAGGGGGTAGCTGCCCTCCGATCACTTTGACTCTTAAAAAAAGCACCAGAGCGTCTTATTACCAATACAATGAACCCCCTCCGAAGTTTATAATATCACGCTTTCTATATAAACCTTAAATGTCCCCAGGGCATAACTTACAACAATTGACCTGAAGGCTGGGGGGATTTTTTATCCTCAAAGACATAATTTTCAGACTTTTTTAAATACTTTGAAAAAATGGCTATGTCAAATTTTGATTGGAAGTGTTAGGGAAAATGATGGGTGTGCGTGGGGGGGGGTCATTTTCCCACTGACCACTTTCGACTAATAAAAAAGGCACTAGCCCTCTCAATCTTTAATCGAATGAGTCCTTTTTTAAACTTCTACGACAAAACTTTCTATAAAGACCTTATATGCCCCAAGGGCATAACTTACAACCATTGTCCTGAGGGCTATGGGGGGGGGGGCAAGGGGTTTTCATCCTCAAAGACATAATATCCAGACCTTTCAATAACATTGAACAAAATGGCCATATCAATATGCTGATTGGAAATGTTAGGGGAAATGATGGGTGGGGGGGGGATGATTTACTCTCCGAATACTTTCGACTATTATAATGAGCAATAACCCTCTGGACCTCCAATAGAAAGACCCATTTTGGAAGTTTTTACGACAGCGCTTTCTCTAAAAACCTTACAAGCCCTCAGGGCATAACTTACAGTCTTAGCCCTGAGGGCTGGGGGGGGGGGAGGATTTGTCATACAAGAATACATAATTTCCGGACCCTTAAACTACGTTCAATAAAATGGCTATATCAAAATATTGATTGAAAGTGTTTGGAGAAAAGATGGGCGTGGGGGGGGCATTCGCCCTCCGATCACTTTTGACTATTAATAAAGACATTAGCGCTCTGAATTCCCAGTTGAATGAGCCATTTTTGAAGTTTCTACGACAACACTTTTTATAAAAACCTTATATGCCCCCAAGGCATAACTTATAACCCTTGCCCTGGGGGGTGTTGGAGGGTTTTCATGCTTAAAGATCTAATTTCCAGAACTTTCAACTACGTTGAACAAAATAGTTATCTCAAAATATTCATTGGATGTGTTTGGGGAAATGGTGAGCGTGAGAGGGGGGTTAGTTACCCTCCAATCACTTTCGACTTTTAAAAAGGGCACTAGGTTTTTCGATTTCTAATCGAATGAGCCCTTTTTTAAGTTTCTACGAAAATCCTTTCTATAAAAACCTTACATGCCCACAGGGCATAAATTATAACCCTTGTCCTGAGGGCTGCGGGGGTTGTGTGTGTGTGTGTGTCATACTCAAAGATCTAATTTTCAAAACTTTGAAATACGTTGAACAAAATGACTATACCAAAATTGTGATTAGATATGTTTGGGGAAACATTGGACGTGAGAGGGGGGTTAGTTGCCCTCCAATCACATTCAAGTATTAAAAAGGACACTAGCCCTTTCAATTTCCAATCGAATGAGATCTTCTTGAAGTTTCTACGACGACACTTTTTACAAAAACCTTATATGCCCCCAGGGCATAACTTACAACCCTTACCCTGAGGGCTGTGGGGGTAGTGTCATCCTCAAATACATAATTTCCGGACTTTTCAACTACGTTGGACAAAATGGCTATCTCAAAATTTTGATTGGATGTGTTTGGGGAAATGGTGGGTTTGAGGGGGGTGTTAAGTTTTCCTCCAATCCCTTTTGAAGTTTCTACGACAACTCCTTCGATACGAAGTGCCCTGGTCTAAAACAAAAATACATTGTGCCATCATCGTTCTTTATTCAAGCAGCGCTATTGCGCTGCCTATGATAGAACGTATAGTTATCTGTAGGGCTGCCGCTGCTTGGGGTTTGCTCGCAGATCATGGTAATTCATTTCAAACACTGGACTTTTGGGAAAAGCATATTTTAGGTATTATCCTCAAACTCAAATTAAATATAAATAATTTTCATTATTATTAAATATCTTGTGACATTTTCTTTATACCTTCGAATGACAATAAATTGTAAGTGTCAACCCTTGTTATGTTTTTGACAAGATGAGAAAAAAACTCAAGCAGAAGAAAAAACGAGGATATTTCCAGCCTGTCAAAAACCGAAAATGCAATGCAAATAATTCGGCCGAGACCTCTACTCAGCCGTCCTCAGTACAAAGACAGAAGAATAATAAAAGACCGTAAAACAAAATCACTAAAATATATAAAAAAAAACGCAAAAAGACAGTCAGTAACATAATTAGATCCTTTCCATGTAACGGTGAAAGGGTAACTGAATAAAAAATCTGATACTGAATGGCAATTCAAGAAACTAAATCTGAGTTCATTTTATTTAAAGTCTTTTTAAAAGCAATCCCTTACCATGTCTTGTATGACCTGAAATTTTAATAAGTAGCGAAATATTATTTTTTGCCGGAGAAAAATCTGTATTTATAATTTCGTTACAAATGAGGCTCAAATAAGCTTATCTAATAAATCATAGTATTTCGCAAGTAGTCGGAGGGGAGAGGAGAAGTGGGTGGTTCTATGGGAGGGGTAACGGTACCCACAAAACGTGAAAAAATTAAAAATCCAACTTAGGTCACAATGATCGAACGTTCCATGAGAAGCCGTGAGATTAAAATTAAGGGGGAGTTTAACTTACAACCTAAAATCCAATCATTTGGAGGAATGAGGTTAGACTGGTACACACTATTGGTGCTGAGAGTGTGACAGTTTTTATGTTTTCCCGAAAATATTCTGAGTGTAAAATAAAAGTAGATTCTTATCCTTGTGGAAAACAGGCTATAATAAGAAGTTTTGTCTAAAGAAGTTTTTTTTTATCATGCTGCTTTGAAAATGAGAGGGCTCTTTTAATTGAAATTTGTTTTAAATAAAACAGTTATAGAACACATTTTTTGAAAAATATTTGTTATATAAGAATCCCTTACAATTAGCAACTGGCTATTTAGGCCTAGTTTTTGAATTCTAGAAAGGTACCAGTAAAACTTTATGATGAGTCGAAGTTGAGGGGGTCGGTACCCCACACCCTAAACGGGATAATTTACGGTCGTTTTAAGTTTTAAGGTTGCTTCTTTGATTTTATTTGTAATTCAAGATTTAAATTTAAGCTACTAATAAATTAAACCAAGAGACAAGAGTATGTCTGAATCTATTTCTTTGCATGTCTGGGTTGGTGTTTGCAAGTCCAAGAATTTGTCTTTGTTGGTTTGAATGTCTAAAGTGCCTGTCTTTTTCTGTTTGTATGTCTTAATCTACTTGTTTGCATGTCTGGGTTGGTAATTGCAAGACCAAGAATTTGTCTTTGTTGGCTTGAATGTCAAAATTGTCTTTTCTCTGTTTACATGTCTGAATCTATTTGTTTACGTGTCTGGGTTGGTGTTTGCAAGTCCAAGAATTTGTCAATGTTGGTTTGAATGTCTAAAGTGCCTGTCTTTCTCTGTTTGTATGTCTGAATCTATTTGTATGCATGTCTGGTTTGGTGTTTGCAAGTCCGAGAATTTGTCTTTGTTGGTTTGAGTGTTTAAAGTTAATATCTCTCTCTGTTTACGTGTCCGGGTAAATTTGTTTGCGTGTCTGTGTTGGTGTTTGAAAGTCCTAAAATTTGACATTGATGTTTCGAATGCTTAAGGTTCCTGTGTTTTTCTGTTTATATGTGTTAATTTATTTTTTTGTATGTGTGTGCTGGTGTTTGCATATCCAACAATTTGTCTTTGTTGGTTTAAATGTCTAAAGTGCCTGTCTTTCTCTGTTTGTATGTCTGAATCTATTTGTTTGCACGTCTGGGTTCGTGTTTGCAAGTCCAAGAATTTGTCTTTGTTGGTTTGAATGTCTAAAGTGAATGTCATTCTCTGTTTGTAGGTCTGAATCTATTTGTTTGCATTTCTGGGTTGGTGTTTTCAAGTCCAAGAATTTGTCTTTGCTGGATTGAATGTCTAAAGTGAATATCTTTCTCTGTTTGTATGTCTTAATATATTTGTTTGCATGTCTGGGTTGGTGTTTGCATGTCCAAGAATTTATCTTTTTGGTTTGAATGTCTAAAGTGCCTGTCTTTCTCTGTTTTTATTTGTGAATCTATTTGTGTGCATGTATGGGCTGATGTTTGCAAGTCCAAGAATTTGTCTTTGTTGGTTTGAATGTCTAAAGTGCCTGTCTTTCTCTGTTTGTATGTCTGAATATATTTGTATGCATGCCTGGGTTGGTGTTTGCAAGTCCAAGAATTTATCTTTGCTGGTTTGACTATCTAAAGTGCCTGTCTTTCTCTGTTTATATGTATGAATCTATTTTTTTGCATGTCTGGGTTGGTGTTTGCAAGTCCAAAAATTTGTCTTTGTTGGTTTGAATGTCTAAAGTGCCAGTCTTTCTTTGTTTTTATGTCTGAATCTATTTCTTTTCATGTCAGGGTTGGTGTTTGCAAGTCAAGGAATTCGTCCTTGATGGTTTGAATCTCTAAAGTGCCTGTCTTTTGCTGTTTGTATGTCTTAATCTACTTGTTTGCATGTATGGGTTGGTGTTTGCAAGACCAAGAATTTGTCTTTGTTGGCTTTAATGTCTAGATTGTCTGTCTTTTCTCTGTTTATATGTCTGAATCTATTTGTTTACGTGTCTGGGTTGGTGCTTGCAAGTCCAAGAATTTGTCAATGCTGGTTTGAATGTGTAAAGTGCATGTCTTTTTCTGTTTGTATGTCTGAATCAATTTGTTTGCATATGTAGGTTGGTGTTTGCAAGTCCAAGATTTTGTCTTTGTTGGTTTGAATGTCTAAAGTGTCTGTCTTTCTCTGTTTGTTGGTCTGATTCTATTTGTTTGAATGTCTGGGTTGGTGTTTTCAAGTCCACGAATTTGTCCTTGTTGGTTTGAATGTCTAAAGTGTCTGTCTTTATCTGTTTGTATGTCTGACTGTATTTGTGTACAGGTCTGGGTTGGTGTTGCAAGACCAAGAAATGGTCTTTGTTGGTTTGAAGGCCTAAATGGCCTGTTTGTATCTATTTATATGTCTGAATCTATTTCTTTGAATGTCTGGGTTGGTGTTTGAAAGTACAAGAATTTATATTTGTTGTTTTGTATGTCTAAAGTGCCTGTCTTTTTCTGTTTGTATGTCTTAATCTACTTGTTTGCATGTCTGGGTTGGTGTTTGCAAGACCAAGAATTTGTCTTTGTTGGCTTTAATGTCTAGATTGTCTGTCTTTTCTCTGTTTATATGTCTGAATCTATTTTTTTACGTGTCTGGGTTAGTGCTTGCAAGTCCAAGAATTTGTCAATGTTGGTTTGAATGTGTAAAGTGCATGTCTTTTTCTGTTTGTATGTCTGAATCAATTTGTTTGCATATGTAGGTTGGTGTTTGCAAGTCCAAGATTTTGTCTTTGTTGGTTTGAATGTCTAAAGTGTCTGTCTTTCTCTGTTTGTGTGTCTGATTCTATTTGTTTGAATGTCTGGGTTGGTGTTTGAAAGTCCAAGAATTTGTCCTTGTTGGTTTGAATGTCTAAAGTGTCTGTCTTTCTCTGTTTGTATGTCTGAATCTATTTGTTTGCATGTCTGGGTTGGTGTTTGCAAGTCCAAGAATTTGTCTTTGTTGGTTTGAATGTTTAGGTTAGTTATAAATAAATATTAATAAATAAATAGAAACATTTCTCCATGTTTAAGTTAGGTTAGGTTAGCTTATCATGAGCGGTCATGATAAGCTAACCTAATCTAACTCAAACATGGAGAAATGTTTCTATTTATTTATTAATATTTATTTATACCTAACCTAAACATTCAAACCAACAAAGACAAATTCTTGGACTTGCAAACACCAACCCAGACATGCAAACAAATAGATTCAGACATACAAAGAGAGAAAGGCAGACACTTTAGACATTCAAACCAACAAAGACAAATTCTTGGACTTGCAAATACCAACTCAGACATGCAAACAAATACATTCAGACATACAAACAGAGAAAGACATGCACTTTAGACATTCAAATCAGCAAAGACAAATTCTTGGACGTGCAAACACCAACCCAGACATTCATACAAATAAATTCAGACACACAAACAGAGAAAGACAGGCACTTTAGACATACAAACCAACAAAGACAAATTCTTGGACTTGAGGATACCAACCCAGACATGCATACAAATAGATTCAGACATACAAACAGAGAAAGACAGGCTTTTTAGACATTCAAATCAACAAAGACAAATTTTTGGACTTGCAAACACCAACCCACACATGCAAACAAATAGATTCAGACATACAAACTGAAATAGACATGCACTTTAGACATTCAAATCAACAATGACAAATTCTTGGACTTGTAAACACCAACCCAGACATGCAAACAAATAGATTCAGAAATACAAACAGAGAAAGACAGGCACTTTAGACATTCACACCAACAGCGACAAATTCTTGAACTTGCAAACACCAACCCAGACATGCAAACAAATAGATTCAGACATACAAACAGAGAAAGACAGGAACTTTAAACCTTCAAACCAACAAAGTCCAATTCTCGGACTTGCAAATAGCAATCTAGAGATGCAAACAAATAGATTCAGACATACAAACAGAGAAAGACAGCCACTTTAGACATTCAAACAAACAAAGACAAATTCTTGGACTTTTAAACACCAACCCAGACTTGCAAAAAAATTGATTCAGACATACAACCAGAGAAAGACAGACACTTTAGACATTCAAACCAACAAAGACAAATTCTTGGATATGCAAACATCAACCCCGACAAGGAAACAAATAGATTCAGACATAGAAACAGAGAAAGACAGACACTTTAGACATTCAAACCAACAGAGACAAAGTTTTGGAGTTGCAAACACCAACCCAGACATGTAAACAAATAGATTCAGACATACAAACAGAGAAAGAAAGGCACTTTAGACGTTCAAACCAGCAAAGACAAATTCTTGGACTTGGAAACACCAACCCACACATGCAAACAAATAGATTCAGACACACAAACAGAGAAAGACAGACACTATAGACATTCAAACCAACAATGACAAATTCTTGGACTTGCAAACACCAACCCACACATGTAAACAAATCGATTCAGACATACAAACAGAGAAAGAAAGGCACTTTAGACATTCAAACCAGCAAAGACAAATTCAACAACACTTCAAATGGAACTTGTGTATTATAACGACCACAGAGTTTCACCCCAAATCATCTTCTAAAATGTCTCAAACTGTTTCGCCTAAATCATCTTCTAAAATGTCTCAAACGGTTTCGCCCAAATAATCCCTAAAAGTAATTTCAGCGTGTTCCTTTGTTTCGGCATCCCTGCGCTGTCACATTTGAAATTCCGAGGAAACCCTTAAAATATAAAATATATTAAATCTGTCTTCATCTCATAGGTGTTCCTAGCTACACTATTATGACTACGATAGAATATTAATTCCAGAATTTATCACTAAGCCTAATGACCAGAGAAGCCATATTTAAAAATAGAATATTAATTTATCTCTGTCACTAAAGACCATTTATCCCTCAGACCTAAAGATCAAAATAGCCATATTGTTTCTTAATTTCCCTTCGTTGATCAATAATTCACCGTCAGATTATGTAAATCAAGTTCTCAGAATACTGCTTCCCCTCTAGTGGATCAATATATTGCCCCGTTAGTATTCAACGCGCATGTGCAAACTTCGTCCCAGAGTCAATACACTTAGAAAAAACAAAAAAATCGACCTTAAAAAAGGTGTCATTGACCCTTTAGTGGATCAATAAACCATGAATAAATTATGTACTGTCACGAGTCGTTAGGGCCTCCCTACTCTCATTCAATTGGAAATTTGCGTGGCTTGTGCCATTTTTGATAGTCTAAAGTGATTGGAAGGCAACTAACACCCCTTCCAAGCTCACCATTTCCCCAAACACACCCAATCAAAATTTTGTGATAACTATTTTGTTCAGCGTAGTTGATTTCCAGATAGAAACTATGGCTTTAAGGAGGACACTCCCCCACAGCCCTCAGGGAGAGGGTTGTAAGTTATGCCCTGGGGGCATATAAGGTTTTTATAGAAAGCGTTGTCGTAGAAAGTTCAAAAAAGGTTTGAAGTTTTTCAACAAAAAGTAAAGAACTCCATCAAACCAAAAATGAACGAAAATAGAATCAAACAATCTACCAAGCATACAACTACCACAAATAAGTATCAATAAATAAATAAAACCCAAAACGAACAGAAATTAAAATAGATAACAGAATCAAACTCAAAACAAGCAGAAATTAATATAAGTAGGGTTGAAAAACACAGTGCTTTCTAAAAGCTAGAATATAATTTGTACTTTGCTGAAAAAATTCTATTAAATGTTTTCACTTTTATAACTTTCTCAAATCAAAAACTAATTAGAATTTTAAGGAATAAACATCAGCATATGTATATTAAACTGACAATGCACATTTTTTCCAGTAAATTCGTCTGATTTGTTTTCAGTTTTTTTTTAACAGAATCAACCCGAAACACCAAAGTAAAAAAGTTTTTCAATAACGTTGAATCGATTGTTAATTCACAATTTTCACACGACGAGGTTTTGACCCTTATCGAGCAAACATTGTGTGGTATACCGGATAAATACATCAAAGTGGTTAGTGCTATGCATGAGCACAACATTGCCACGGTTAAGGAAGGAAATGAGGTTAGTAGCTGGTTTTGTTTTAATTCAAAAGTTAAGCAGGATTGAGTTCTGTCCCGGGTTATATGGGTCATTTTGATGGACTTTATCCTAAGGAACACGGCAAAGGATATGAGAGAGAATGGAATCGCATGGGACGATAAAAATCTCCTAAACTTAGATTACGATTATGATTTGAGTATTCTAGATGAAAATTTTAGCAAAATGATTTAACTTTTGGAGGTTTCGGGAGATCAGGGTGCGAGCATAGGTTTGAAAATTAATGTCAATAAGACTAAGTTGCTTAGACTGGGAAAAAGTGTAGGAGAGGTGATATTGGGTAGCGAGAAGATCGATCAAGTCAATAAATTCACTTACCTAGGTTGTATCCAGCAACAATACTGGATGTATCGAAGATGTTAAAAGTAGAAAAGCCAAGCGCTTTTTTCCCAGTTGAAAAAGTTTGGAAGAATAGGAAATTAAGTCTGAGACTTAAGGTTAGAATATTGGAAGCAACAGTGATGATAGTAGTCAAGTATAGTTCTGAAATTTGAGCGCTCTAAAAGACGGAGGAGGAGCTGTTAGATGTTTTCCAGAGGAGATGTCTATGGATTCTCTTCGGTACCCGTCTGAATGACCGTACTTCAAACAGGAAGCTGTGCTAAAAATGTGGCTCTCTCCCACTTCCATAGCTTATAATGAGAGAAAGGTCAAGATGACTAGGACACGTTGTCTGGATGAAGGATGACAGATTGCCAAAATTCGGCCTTTTGGCCAACCATCTAGGACCAAACGAAAAGCAGGTTTTCCCCAAATGGGGTGGGACGAGGTTGCAGGAAAGCATTTAAAGTAAATTGGGACTTCTTGGGAAGGTGTAAAGAGGAAAAATTTTCATAAATTGATGTGGATAAAGAGCGTGCGTAGATTTGTTGGTCCCCGCCGGCTTAGTGCTGCAGTGAGTTGTGAGGATTAGTAGTAGCAGTAGTAGTGCATGCCATGCCCGATACGAAATGTTTTTCGATTCGCCGGTATTTTCAGGGGGTTTTAGGGTATTATTTTTTTCAAATTGAAAGTTTCGTAGTTTCAAATCACTCTTAAGTTGAACCTAAACAATAGTTAATATTTTTGAATAAACAACAATTTTTTGATAATTTCTTTTAAAACAATTTTTCAAATTTTATTCTACTATGGAGCGAGGTTCGGTTGCACCAAACCTCGAGGTTCGCTTCAACTTTGATACAGCTGCCAAAGTCATTATAACCTTTTGGCTGTTGCCAACGGGGATAGTAAAATAAATAATTACCTATCTTGTTTACACTACATTTGTAATCTTCAGCATCAAGGCAAGGTTTTTGTCTTGAATAAAGTAAAACCTGCGATTGAGATTCGGCAAAACCGCCTTCAGGCTACCTAATATGTGCATAACTATAAAATCGTAATTTTAATTTAAATTAAAAAAAAATTTGAGTTAATAAGAATACTGGCTCCCTTACCGTTCAGCCAGGGTTGGATTTATCAAAGTATAATTTCTCAGGTCTGATCAAACCTGATTTGAAAAATGAGGTATGAATTACTAAGTTCAATTTTATCGGATAAAACAATGTTTCTGCTGAGTAAAAAATGCTGTAAGTAGATAAGTTTAAGTTGTGAAAAATTCTTGTTACTGATAGCTGAATTTGAAGTTGCTAAGTAGTTAAATTTTGCTTTAATTTGTTTACTCAGTTGAAAGTAGGACAATGTTTAGCTCGGTTGAACTTTGTCCTAGTAAACTTACATGATCAATTTGGGGAGTTTAGCTTCCTTAAGATGTGACACATATAATCAACCCAAGCTCAAATTGCTAGATTTGTAGCTATCTTAAATTTTTTATTGGATAAATAAGCTCGAAGGAGCTAAAATAAACATATTTAATGCAACATTTTCCTTCGAGCTCAAAAACTAATTTAGGTCTCTTTTTCCAGTAGACTGATACTACTAACAACTCTTTGAAGCACCCGGCCACATTAACACCAAAAATCTGGAAAAGTTTTTTCCAACCCCGCTCTGCTCCAAACTTGAGTTTTACTTCCTACCATGAAGCTCACTCCGCCTATTCTCCTTAAACGTTCCCGTCCTATTGGATTATTTTACTTTTGGATTATTCATTTATTTCCTTTAATTTTATTTCCTATTACCAAACTCCAGTATCTCCTCAATACTATCCGTTAAAATGCTGGCCGACTTGGCCTCAAGATAAACACAGAGAAGACACAGAGCATGGCAACAACTAATTCCCCCTGATTTAACTGTCGAGCAGGTCGTAGAGTTCAGGTACCTCGGCAACACAGTGGAAAATTTAGGGTCAAGCGAGCGGGAAGTGCAGTTGAGGATAGACCAAGCCGGTGGAGCTTTTAAACGACTAAAACCAGTATGACCATTGAAAAAGTATTCTACGAAATTAAAAATGAGGCTATTTAATAGCAATGTCCTTTCTGCACACCTCTACAGCAGTGAGTGCTGGAATTTAAGCCAATAACAAGAGAGATGAATTCTTGCCTTCGAAAACAATTGCCTTCGGAGGATTCTGAATATCGACTGGAGACATCACGTCAGAAACCAGAAAGCCTGATCTATATCAGGCCAGCCCATGGTTACGGACATCATTCGGCAACGAAGGTGGCGATACCTTTGGCATGTGATCCGTATGAAGGATGACAAGATCCCAAGACAGATCTTGGAACGACAACCTCAGGGAAACCGCAGGAGAGGTTGACCAAAAAACACCTTGCGTCACAGATATAGACAGGACCTGTCCAACAGTCACACGACGATACAACCCCAATGGGAAGATGTTTTGGCGGCAGCGCACATGCGAAATTTTTCCTACTGGACTATTGGGTTAATTTTCTTTGGCCACTGCTTAATTCCCAAAAAAGCACAATCTTTGGTAATCTGTTGTTCTTCATCTGTAAATCTGACATAATAATTTTTATTTCCTTTCATTTTAGTCATATAAACAGTATCAAATACGTTTTTGCAAATCTCGTTGTTATATTTACTGAAAAACCTGTCACAAGAAAAGGGAGATCAATTGAAAACAAGACAATAGAAGCAAAATATTTAACGTAAAAAATGGCACAAAAAAAAACTCCAAAAAAATCACAAAACTATCGTAGTATGTTCTTCAATAGCCCGAGATATGTATTTCGCTGTTTTTTTTAATAATTATTTTATTTCTGTGCTAAAGTGGTGAACATAGTAAATATTTTGCGCGAGGGAAACGAAGTGAACAGATTTTTGACTGGTCTGATTTTGAAGATTTTCTCAGGACGTCTCAATGCATAGGATAATATGGTGTGTGTGAGGGGGGGGGGGAGTACTGCATTATAAACACTAGCTAGTAACCGACGACTGAAGCAGAGTTTGCAGATCACAATAGATGCATAAGATGTCAAAAATCGACGGTTAGATGCTAGATTAGAAGAGATCTGATATGACGTAAAGCGGACGTGACGGAGAGGCAAAAATATACTATGACAATCAGTAGGTTTAACTATTAAGCTTCCAAGAGCTGATGAAACTCTTCCAGCTGTTAAGGAAGATTTCGAACTTTGTCAAGTTAAAAAGAAGCACAACAGAAATTTAGGACGTCATCTGTGTACCGAACTATTGGCACGTTACTGGATGCCAAGATCATAAAGAAGGACATTGCTCTCACCTCCAGGACATAGTTACTATAGAAACAAGCGAGAAAAAGGTCATTGTACACGGTTGATCAAACGAACACCTAAAATCCTAATCAGAGCCAGCTCAGCTACAAAAAATAACCCTCGGCACTTTGGCTATACGAATACGATAGTTACTTAATAGAATTATCGTAACGCCCGACACTGAGAACTAATGGACAAGTAAAATTCAAAATTTAGAAAGTAACTGTTTGCTTACGTCCATAATATGATTATTGATGTGTCTCCACATCCATGTTTTATGCTGCTTTATCCTTGTTTCGTGTAACTCTCCCGTCGAGTCCATGACATCTTTAAAGTCTTCTATAGCTGACCATAATTCATCTATTCCATCTCCAGTAGTTGAAGAAACCCTTTTAACCTTTAAAAAACAAACAATAAAGCAACAAATTATATAGTGTTGATGTATGTAGACAATATGATAAAACTAGTCATCATGTTATTGCAGCATGTCCAGAGGGGAGATGTATTTCCGGGATTTAGCCTACTGTAGCCTTGTAATGAGCAAAATGGAAGCAACGTTAATAAACAAAAGCACAAGAGTTTCAGAGATTTGATTGTTGATGTTTTATCTTGTCTCGTCTCGATTTTTGGTTGTTAGTGGAAAACAATCCAGAGGAACATTGTAATGTTTTATGTGGTTGCTGTATGTAGAAGTATGACACGAAAAGACATTATTTTATTTACTTGATTTTTATTTATGGGTCATCCTGCATGCAGTTATCCCTTTCAGATAATTACAAAACGTTGTTGAGGATACAATCTTTTCCCGATGCCATTTTTCTTTTCTCATTAGCACTCTTTGTCATCAATTCAGACCCAATTACTACCCTTACCAGTCTGGACTAGTCCAGACTGACTACTTTCCTCAAACTCTTAACATGGCCATTTGATATCTCACTACCAATACTATGTTGTCTGGCTAAATTTTCCAACATGCTCAGCAATTCTATCCACAGCTTTCATGTCGCGTATTCTTAATTCAATGCCTTATTGCCTTCTCTAATTCCCTTACTTTCCTCTTATTCTCGTAAAATCAATTCCTCAATAACTGATGATACAAATTCTTTCTCTCTTCTACCAAACCTAAAGATTTTCCGCTAATATATTCGCTAATATAACACTGCATTTCATACTATCCTTCCCAAAATGGCGTCTGCTAATTTATGGACTTTTGTCGTAACGCCATTCCATTCATCGTCTACAGTATCCAATTCCGATCCCTTCAATTTTACATCCAAACGTTCTTGGAGCATACCCATCAAATTCTTACCCCAAAGTCTATTAACCTCGTAACTACCTGGTAAGTAGTTACTCATGGGCATCCAAAAGCTGAATTTCAGGGGAGGCGGCTTACCTGAACTAATCAGTACTTCCAAAGCTGTATAATAGAAATCTCAAAACAAAAATAAGATATAAGACAGCGTCATTCATGCAGGGGGAGAGCTGGTACCCTCCCTGCCCCCCCTTATGGGCACTCATGTAGTTACTGAATTTCAGTTTTAAATCCATACAATTTTCTAGAGTAGTTCTCTAAGGATAGCTTCAGGTGTTCATTTGACTAACCGTCTATCTAACAATAAGAAACAAGAAAACTGTGGTCCCCCCTCACTTTCTAAGGCTATACATCAAGAATGGTTAAACTTGTTCAATTGTGTTTACTGGATAAAAGATAATATGTTGCCCAAAATCGGGCTTTTTGACCATTCACCTGCAGCCAAACGAAAAGCAGGACGTTGTGGAATGGGTCGGGAATCTATATCTATAAGACATAGCTTCTCGAAATCAGCACTATCAGCACTTTGTAGCAGTTTACAATTTGTATTTTTTGTTATGCAGTAAAAATATTATTTCTGTTTTTCTCCATCTAAACAACTGTACAAAAACCCATATTTTATGTCAAAACGAGTACAAATAAATCAGTTTTCAGTTCTATTGCTCTCTCTATTATTTAGTTCATTATACTAGTTATTATTTTATTGTTCAAGATAAGATAAGACAAGGTTTGTTCATCCTGAAATATACATGCAATATTATATACTATTCCCGAAAATCAGCCCTAAACTTGACCCCTGGCATCACTGCAGCTTCAAATATTTTACTCTTGCTTTGAAGAACTATCTTTTTATTTTTCCAAACTTTTTCAACTGTTAAAAAACACCCTGAGCCTTGGTTATTCTACTTTTCACATCTTCCTTGCACCCACCGCCTTTACTATGTCCATTAAAACCTGTCTATAAGTAAGGTTTTAAGGGGAACCGAAACTTCATGGGAAGGATTAGTCACCCTTTGAACCGTTTGGGGTGGATGAGCAGCGTACACAGCACCATTATTAGTATTAATATTAGTTATGCAGATGTCAAATTCCATTGCATGAATATTTAATGATGTTGGTCACAGAGTTCATGTTAATGAAAGGTAAGAAATAAGCCATCCTCGCCAATAGTAAGCAAACAAGAAAAATATAACCAAAATTTTGGAAACCGTATATAGATTTCATCAAATACGGCTACTTCGTATTGTGGTTCTTAAAAATTAAATAAACGATCTTAAAATATTAAGTTTGTATAAATTAAAACAACTCATCAAGTTATCAGCAAAGTCATCTAGAACCAGTGGTCGTCAAAAATTGAACGTTCAATCGTTGGACGTGCAAAAATTAAGTTCAATCTAACCAAAAATTTTAGTTCTACTGCCTTTTTGAAACACCAAAAAAGATCGCACCATACTAAGGTTCCAGACAGGTTCGTTGTAACGAGCTATGAGCAAGGAGCGGTCCATGCTGATAGTAATAAAAACTGAGAAAAAAGGTGTTTTATAACAATATATGCATCAAAAGAAATGACCTTTTATGGTGATTTGAAATATGAATAGAATTCGTTAACATTTAAGTTATTCACAAAAACTTACGAGCTCGGAAGTTTTGCCTTATTTTTGAAAAAAAGGTAAAATAAGTACTCAAAATGACGAGCGTTCTTAATGAAATTTACACCGTTAAAGACAGCTTATCAGAACACCTATTGTAAGCGTTTCAAGGCCCTATCTATTAGAACACGAAATTTTTAATTTTCTCCGAAAATGATGATCACGGACGTGTGTTCATTTGTTTGTTTATCTTTACTCCCAGGGGTGATCGTATTGGACCAATAGTCCTACAATATCAGGAAATTAAAAGTTCTAGTGCCCTTTTTAAGAAGAAAAAGATATTAAGCCATTACTAAGTAGTTTTATGTCATTTTGTGGCACAAAATGACAATTTTCGCCCATTTGCTGCCATTGAATAAAAATTATGACATATCAAATCAATTCAAAATTATCAAAAAAACTATATAAAAAAAAACTTTAAAAACTAAAATATATATTGAGCTTAGAAGTTTCAGAAGTAGTAATACAGTGCAGTGGCGCATTAGTTCCTAAATATGCCAATATTCCATACAATTTAAAAGGTAAGTAGATCTATCAAACAGCTCGTGGTAACGAACTGTAAGTAAGGAGCGACCCGGCTCAATGGTAACCGAAACTCTAAAAAACGGAATTTTGATAGCAATAGATAAATCAAAAGAATGAGATTTTAGTTCTGATTTCAAATATATAAGTTTCATCAAGTTTGATTTTACCTATCAAAAGTTACGCGCCTGAGAAAATTTGGCTGATTTTGAAAAAAGGGGGGAAGACGACCTAAAAGCTATAGAAACTTAAAGAAAATCATATCATCATATTGAGCGCATCAGAGAACCCTACTGTAGAGGTTTCATGCACCTGTCTATAAAACTGTAGAATTTTCCAATTTTTGTCAGAAGAAAAATCACGGATGCGTGTTTATTTTATTTTATTTTTTTTTCTAGCGGTAATAGTATCCACCCAATGATCATAGAATATTGTAGGAGGACTCAATGGAACGTAAATTAAAAGTTCTAATGCCCTTTTTAAGCGACCAAAAAATGGAGGTCAACTAGGCCCCCTCCCACGCTCATTTTTTTCCCAAGGTCACCTGATCAAAATTTTTAGATAGCCATTTTGTTCAGCATGTTCGAAAATATTATATATTATTATATATATATTATTATATTATATATTATAAATATGTCTTTTAGGATGACTTAATCCCTCGAAGCCCCCAGGAGGAGGGCTGAAAGTTATGAACTTTACCCAATGTTAACATATGGTATTGGTTATTGGGACCCGGCTCAATGGTAACCGAAACTCTAGAAAACGGTATTTTGATACAAATAGATGCATCAAAAGAATTGGATTTTAATGCTGATTTCAAATATATAAGTTTCATCAAGTTTAAATGTACTTATCAAAAGTTACGCGCCTGAGAAAATTTTGCTGATTTTCGAAAAAAGGGGGAAAGACCCCCAAAAAGTTATAGAACCTGAATGAAAATCACACCATCATATTCCGCGTATCAGAGAACCCTACTGTAGAGGTTTCAAGCTCCTATCTACAAAAATGTGGAATTTTGCATTTTTTGCCAGAAGAAAGATTACGGGCGCGTGTTTATTTTTATTTATTTTTGTTTTTCCCCCAGGGGTGATCGTATCGACCCAGTGGTCCTAGAATATCGTGGGAGGGCCCATTGGAATTGAAATTAAAAGTTCTAGTGCCCTTTTTAAGTGACAAAAAAACGGAGGGCAACTAGGCCCCCTCCCACGCTCATTGTTTTCCCAAGGTCACCTGATCAAAATTTTTAGATAGCCATTTTGTTCAGCATGTTCGAAAATATTATAAGTATGTCTTTTAGGATGCCTTAATCACCCGAAGTTCCCAGGAGGAGGGCTGAAAGTTACGAACTTTACCCAATGTTAACATATAGTATTGGTTATTGGGAAGTATACAGTACAAACGTTTTCAGGGGAGATTTTTACTGGTAGTGGGCGGGGGATCGGACAGGGACGTACGCAGGGGGGGGCCTTCCGGGCCCGGCCCCCCCCCCCCCGAAATCTCACGATTTTTTTCATTTTCCCATAATTTTCTTATTTTTCTAACAGAATAATGGATTTGAATGATTTGGCCCCACCCGAAAAAAATTCCTACGGACGTGCCAGGGCTAGGGGGGTATGTAGGAGTATCTTTCCATAAAGGAAGTTTTAATGGGGGAAGGGGCATTGCTATGAAGGGGACGCCAGACTTCCCAGCATTATTTAAAAAAAGATCAGAAATTAAATATAAAAAAACAAGTTTTTTCAACTGCAACAGCAGCAAAATCAAAACTTTAAACGAACAGAAAATATTACATATATGATTGGGTTCACCCCCTAGTCAATACCTCACTCTTTAAGCCAAAGATTTTTTAGTACTTTCATAAGAGCTATTTATTCTAATTAACGTCCTCTGTGATTAAGTGGTCATTTTTAAAGAATTGGAATAAAATTTGAACTTTCGCTTAAAGAGCAAGGTATTGACTGGGAGGTGAACCCCCTAATATACGTATTAAAAATATATGAATATAGAAGTTCGTTACGTAAGTTAATTCGTAAGTTACGTATATTTATTACTAATAAAAACGTTCGTAAATAAAATGAAACAAGTTTCGAGAAAGCCATTTAACCAAATAAAAGTAAATTAATATGAAAATTTTGTTTTTATTATTCATGTACTGTGAGCCAAGACCAAAACCTGCATTTATTAAAAAATGTTCAAAAATTAACTAAAAAAAACAAGTTTTTTTAACTGAAAGTAAGGAGAGACGTTAAAACTTAAAACGAACAGAAATTATACCGTGTATGAAAGGGGCTGTCCCCTCCTCAACGCCTTGCTCTTTACGGTAAAGTTTGACTTTCTCACAACTCTATTTTTTTTAAACAATAAAAAACTTTAGCGTAAAGAGCGCAGCACTGAGGAGGGGACAGCCCCTTTCATATACGGAATAATTTCTGTTCGTTTTAAGTTTTAATGTCGCTCCTTACTTTCAGTTAAAAAAACTTGTTTTTTTTAAATTTAATCTATGTTAAAGCTTCATTTAGCTAAGTGGATTGATTTGAGACTTGACAAAATTCTGTACAGTAATTCATAATAGCGCATCGTCTGTTATGGCGGGGGGGGGGGCGGGGGATCTTTGTGTAGGTAGGGGGAATGGGCTTCTAGTCCCCAAAATTGTTTATGTCAAAAATTCCTAACTATTTATGAACCTTAGATGGAGTTTGGGGGAGGAGGGAGGTAAAAATTAATCTCTCATTCTCCTTGATTTCCGGGAAAAATTTTGGACTATGCCTGTAATATGGGTGTTGCAAAGTGATAGCGAACAAGGCGATAGGTGTGGGGATCTTAAGAGCCGTCGGGAAATCCCCCAAGGAGGGGTGGTGCGTGGTCAAGTGATACCAAGAGCTTTGTTTTTACCAAAGTTTCATTGGAATAATTCTCATTTTCCTATTTACATATATTGTTTAACGTCTTCTTGTTTCCGCGGCATTGCCCCTTGGCTCCCGGGCCGGGGTCCATGGGGCATTCCTACAAAAAAATTGTTCGAAGTCGATTGTTTTGAGACTTGACAAAATTATGAACAGTAAATCATGATAGCGCATCGGCTTGTTATGAGTAGAAGTGGGGGTGCCAGTCGTTACACCCACCCCTGCTGCCATCTACAATTTAGTCTAACTCTGTCAGTACACCAAATAAGGGCATAGAGTCCCTGGGGAGAACACGTGGTTAATGGGGTCAATGACCTAAATTTCCAAAGGTCGATGTTGTTGTTGATTCCGAGGCAATTGTCAAGGTCACTATTGTTGTTTCTGTTGTAAGTGCAAGCTCTCAGCGAATGTTAGGATCCAGAAATAGTATTTGTTATTGTTACTGAGGCAATTGTCAAGGTCAATGTTGTTGTTGTTGTTGTAAGTGCACGCTCTCAGCGAATGTTATGATCCAGAAATCAGTGATTTGTTATTGATCTAGAAATAGTATTTGTTATTGTTGTTGTTTTGAGCATGTACATACTCGAGGCGAATCTCATGGTGTCCAGAAATAGAAAACAACATTTATTTGTTGTTGTTGTTTTGGGTAAATGTTATGAGTTTCCCGGAAACAGTTAGATCATATATGTCCTTCTCAGCCACTCAGAGGGCTTTGTTTACATAATACTGATGGATAGAATATAAGGAATGGATGTTTACTAGAGTTTTATTAGTCTGTGACTAGAATTCAAGGAGCGAGAAGAAGAACAGTTTGACTTTACTCATTTGGATATATATTTGTGATAGAGATGAGTGGAATGTTTACCCTATTAGAAGTTGATAGTGGAGCTGATGATAATAGTACAAGAGCACCAAACATTGCGGTGGAAATCACGAAAGGATCACGTCTTTGTCTTGAATGGGATGCAGTATATGCAAGATATGTGATATGCTTGAGCAAATTTAAAATGGAGGATCAATTATGTTTTGCCGCTAAAGTTGATAAAGCACATGTGAATAGACTTCAATGTGCTTTAAGTGCATTGGTGAAACATAATGAAGACAATAAACAGTATCGCTAATTGTACATGAGCTTTATTATTAATGTTGTTCTAATTAATCAATAAAATCGTCTAGAAATAAAAAATTTTCTCTTTATTTTCTGGTCAGGGCTAACCAATCAGGGTCAGTCAAAAGTCAGCAGTGGGATTAAAGGGATTGAAAAATGGATAAATATGAGAAAGAGATAATTAGATCAAATCTAGTGTTTATAGAAAAACATTTGATTTTGGATGATGATTTTCTCGAGTTATCTCTTCAACGCAGGATATTCTCTTGTCAGGGAACACTTGACATCATAATGAGAAGTGATTCTCCCCAGTTGGAATATTGTATTGATCTTTTAATATGTGACTCAAGTGCTTATGGTCAAGTATTTGATATATTAATTAGAACAAGCCAGAATCATATAGTAGATATACTTTTTGTAAACATTGCCAACAGATTACATCTAAATGGCTCCTCCCTCTTTTAAAACAGATAACGTCACAGAGTTACTCCTCTCCATCATTCCTCCACCTTTAATTTATCGAGCGAGGACGATCAGTTTCGTTTTAGCTGTGAGTGAGTTGACATCGGAAACCAAAAAATGTTCTATATATGTCCATTGTGCATGTACACTCTTGGCAGTTGGACTCAATGTGAGACTTGTACAATTATTGATGACTATAGTGAAAAGTGTAAATTATGTAATCCTTGTAAATTACATGGAGGCTATGCAGTACAAATTAAAGGATGTAATTCATGTCTTGAAGAGGTGTGTGACTCTCACCCTAGAGGGCACCTGTGCTCCAATTGTCACAATGATAAATGTGATCAGTGGGAGAATACTTACCCCGCTATGATTGGAAAGAATCCTAAACGTGATTTCAGTTTATTTCTACGAGATTGATATCATCGTGGATTTAAATTATTCTGGGAAGAGGAATCTGGTCTAAGATTCAACTGTTGGGGTAACAGGCAATTTGGCTTCTACGTCATCGCTGTGATGGCACTGCCTACTATGACTATAAGCCGAGGGATTTTTATTTGGCAGTTACCGAATGTGAGTCACCACTTGAAAACACTGTATGTGATATTGCTTCAAATAGACAGATTGAAACTCATGAATTTCATAATATGAATGCAAATAGTATCATTGACTATACAAAGATATATGACAATAGTGAAGTTAAATTGTACTGTAGAAAATGTGACCCTGACTTTGCAGTCAATCAAGATCAATATACAGTGAATCCAAATGATTTACCAGCATTAGTGGTTCACGACAGTTGCCTATACATCAAAGATGAAGAAATCTAAAGTGTAAATTTAAAGATAATGTTGTATATATACGCATTTTATTAATAAACAAATTCACAAACATTTTTAAAGCACTTTACTCTTAGTGCACTGAAATCAATACTATATAGGTCTGAGAGGATATTTTCCACTAGAAAGTCGTTCAGACGTGGATTGTCAACATAAATGTGGAGAAACTGCTTGTAAGTATATCCACGGCATCGGAACACAAATCTAGTAGCGCATGGAAGCCACAGCTTCTAGTCGTTACATCCTGAACCCTCTTTCGATTTTGAATAATAGTTGTCCCACTGCACTCAATACAGTTGCTGATGTGAGGCGTTTAGAATGTATATGGTATACCAAGAGGATAAAAAAATTCAATCGTCTTCATTGTTTGAAAGACGAACAGCCAATGACCCGTCAATACAGTCGACGGACTGCTATTAACAATAATCAAGGTATTATTGACACTTTGAATTTTTCCAAGAATTTCCGAGGGCCGACAATAGGAGTTGTACTGAGATATATAGAGGTCCAGATCAAATTCACTGATTACTTGACTGGTGTTCATGGCGCCAAGTCTAGTAAAACACTGCCTTTGGGAGTGATTTCCCAATAGGTTTCATATTGATTTAGTGAGATTAGGGCAATACTCTCAGCCAATGTGTCGGCAAATGTACACTCTAAACGCACACTCCCCGTACTTACTATACTCATATCCTGTGTGCCAGACAAATCAAGTACAATGATACCATGTGTTTTAGCAAACATATCTTCTGTTATACCATTTTCAAATAGTTGAGAGTCATAATCTAGGGTTTGCATGGTTAACTTATACAATGTTCTATAGGTTCTATCAAAAGATAGATTTTAGAGTGGGATACTATTTGCTTTGCACACAAGAGAGGAAAGTCAAAACATATCGAATTTATGTGGGCATTCAGTCCATGATCCTATTGCACTGGCGCTTTTTACAAATGACAAAGCTAGTTTTGACGGGATTTCACCATTGATAATGGATGTATAGGTGAAGGTACGTGAGCCCATTGCAATATGACGCTGATTGTTGATTGTATGTGGACCAAGTAGTTTAATATTATTGCCATTGGGTCTCAGTTTTTCCACGGCCAAAGCAACAGAACTCATGACCTGTTGTTTGCGTACATGAATTATTTCCGAGGTTAGGGAGAGACTTATCTCAGGATTGGCAGCAAGTTCTTTTCTCAATATGAAATTGGAGGTTGCAAGCGTTAGTTTTATATCCACTTTAACATTCGGCGGCAGCCATTGGGGTATTTTAAATATTTCATGATATATTTTTCCACCTAGATGTAATTCACTAGATGCAGCATTTTTAAGTACATCTGTACTATCAATATTAGTAATATATTCATATCCAATGGAAGTACCTCTTAATTCCTTGTATGACTTGGGTTTCATCATCATGAATTGCATATAGCTTGTGTAATTTGTGATATTGTTGCTTGTTCTCACCAGCGTGCCATTAATGTAGACACTGATTTGAAGAAATAAATTACGTATTATACAATTTTCATAGGATATCCCATCGGCCCGAATTAGCGTTGTATTATTGGATTTCCAAACTTTCATTTTCAAATATATAAATGTTGAAGACAAATCCATAAAGTAGTCTTCATTGGAATAAATTTGAAAGTGGATATTATCTGAGAGGGGTTGTTGATGATAAAATTCTTCATAGTATCCATGCTTGACACTCACATCGACATTTTCAGCATTGAATAGATTCAATGAGGTAGTGATTGAAGGTTGAGAATCCTTATGCGGTAGGTAGAAAATTTTAGGAGAAGAAATCACACTTTAATCTGCCAATTCCCTTCCTGGGACTTCTGTTTACAACACGCGTCGTCTTTTTCCTTCTTTTCTTTGACAAAAGGGGTTATTTCTTTCGTTTCCGACGTGTGTGAAGACTGATGAACGATGCGGTGTTTCTTGACCTTTTTAAGCTTTTACCATTTTTTTTTAATCTATCGCCAAGGGTTCGCGCACTGGACCTAAGATTTTCCAAAGCACTTTTTTTTAAATCCTTGCCAGAGCCCCAATCTTAGAGTGTAGAGGATGTAAAATCTGTCACAGCTGGTACAAGATATTTTCTGGCCAGTGGTAGTGAAGATCGAAACAGCTTAGCAAATCAACTGCCAAGACCATAATCACACATTGACAAGTGACCTGTGTAGTAGTTCATTCGATTTCCCGGTTTTCTCAAACAAAGAGTATTAACATAGCAGTCAATATCGGGACAAGTGAATACCAATTTTTTATTAGGCAGCTTGCTGTTCAACGATGCGTCGAAAATGACATGTAATCACAGCCAAACCTTTTGAAATTACTCGGGGATCACCCAATTCGGTTCTTAGTGTTAACTGACAGAGTTCCAAATAGGAAGTTTTTACGGGAATATACTGAAGATGCTTTATATTGTAGTGGTGAATATGTTCTTGATTGGTTTTTCGTTCTATAACTTGTAGGAGGGTGAAATTTGAATTTACAATCCGTGATATTTCCACAAATGAAGCATAGAGAAATACAAAAGTGTCAGTGAAAAAGGCATGTAGATAGTCAGCAAAAAATGAAATTCGTGTTTCCGGCACCTGTGCCTTTGATTATGTGGAGCTGAAAGCCAAGAGTATCCTTTAGATTATCATTGAGAATAACCTTTTCACTCGCAATAGGTGAACTAATGTAGATCTTGCCCTCCTCCTTCGAATAGTTGAAATGAAAAGCTCCTTTTTTACGAGTGGACATTCTTTTATGAATAGAACAACATAAATCGTTCATATAAGTGAGGTCCTCGTAGGGTAATTCAATATAAGGATAATCCATCCAGTTGATTTTTTGACTTTGTTCTTGATCACCTTTTTGTGGCGGTGGCCAATCATAGGGTCTAATTTTTATTTCATATTTACAATCTTTTCTCAGGATGCTGTAGGTATATTTGAGGATATAGTTGGCAAGAGACACTTCATATTTCCTGTCGTCAAATTTGATGGTGGGGAAGCGTTTTTTCCAAAAATCACTTGTTCTATTCAAGTCATTGTAGAGAGGATCGGAAACATTGAACATGAAAGTCACATAAAAATCATTGGGCATTGTCAATGTCTTCAGCAATGACCCAAGAATCAAAATCTGAGCTGTATCCTAGCCTTCGAACAAGCACCTGTTTCTTGCCATGGCTTGTACGACTCTTTAATATCTTTTCAATTTGATATATGTCACTAGTGTTTCTAACTGTCTGCAGTTCATACTCATAAGAACCTCCAAGAATCTCATCATCTTTGGTCTCTTGCAGTCCCTACGTTGTGGGCTCTGTGTCCAGAATTTTGGACACTTTAAAAAGTTTAGTGCTCCATAAATAATTTCCCTTTTCAAAAATATTGGTGGTTCTATTAATTCAAACAGTATCACCAACATTAAATTTATCCTACTCTTTTTTCTCATTGTTATTGGAGTATTTCTTTAGAAAGGCATCAAATGTATTTTCATTGTAGTGAACATCCGTTGGTGTAGAGCTGGACAGAGATCGATGGGGCCCTTGATTATAAATCAAAATGATTTTATATCAATAATGAATAAAAGCCGGTGTATTTTTCAATGTGCAATATATTTAAAATAATATTAGAATATTTCTTATTAATAGTTCATCCAATGCAGCCTTTATTTGGCTGTGACTATGATATTATGTTGTAATATATTTCAAAAGAACCCTTTGCACATGGGGATTAACAAATTCACTGCCACGATCCGATTAAATTTTTCTATATGAATCTTGTTCTAGAATACTTTCAATGGCCCGAGCAACTTCAACACCTCTCTTTGACTACAGTGGAATACCATAGGCATAGCGACTAAAGACACTGATTGCCACAAGAATATATTTATGGGGTGCATTTTGATACTGTTGAACTTTGTCTAAAGTTTATAGATCCGCTTGCCTTATATGCAGAGGAAAAAAGGATTTAGTTTGTCGATATTGTTTGCTGCGAAACCTGTGATTCCAATGCAGTGTGTAACTCGATTCATTTGCTAGATACTTTTTTGCATTTTTCAATGTGGTGGTGCCGGACACAGCCTTAGAAAGCGTTTTGGGAGAACTTAAACTCCCCACTTTACCAATATTTTCATAGACGCCTTTCAGAACTTCATCCATTTGGAACGTAAACATGTAGTGTAATGTTCTCTCCCCTATTACACACTGATTAGCGATCCAATTCGTCTCTGCTTTTGACTAGCAACCACAGGTGTTGTAAAATCAGTAGCACTAATAGTATCTTTCAAATATTGAATCTTCTTCTTCTTTTTTAAATGGTGTTGGAGGAGGACTATATTTTCTTAGTTTCTTTAGAATTTGATTATTGCCAATAAGACTTTTGGGGAAGTTTGATACACACAGAAAGGTGTATAGATTATCGTCAAAGGATAATAGTCCTTTATGTTTTGTAACCATATCACAAATTAAATCAACTATATTATAAGTTTTTCCCTGAATTATAATTTGTTTCCCTGTGCTCTCGACTTGAACTTGATTGCCAGTTTCCAACATGAGATAAGATAATACTCTTTTACTCTGTTCTCGATAGGTGAGTGGCAATAGGTTTCCAATTTTCAATACAATTGAATTCAATTCCTTCTCCTTTGATGATGCTGCAGAATCTTGAGGAGATGTTTTCAGTTTGGGGGGATCTGTGGTGATGGTGGCGGCGGGTCTCTCACGATATGGTTTATGTTTGCCCACACGACGCAATGCATATTGAAGTAAAAGCAGTTTTTTGTCATCGGCAATATTCTCGTCATTAATGAATTTGCTTAGATTGTCTTTAAAATGTTAGATAGGCGAGATGGCAAGCTCAAATGGTGACAATTTATAGGGTTTTGCCATTCTTACTAGAGAAGACTGTTTACAAGTCCTGCAATTATTGGCAGTAAAAGTGTGAAAAAGCTACCGCCTGCTTGAAGAAGCTGTGTCCTTTTAAATTTTTTTAACATTTTTTTTAAAGCCCACGCGCGGAAAGTGGTAAGATGTTTGTTTGTCTGGTTTCTAGAACCTTATGACCGTTGAAAATTGCCCTCAGTTAAATTTAAACAAAGTTCAGATATTAGATTAATGAAATCATTGTCGACACCATGTTTGAGTATATCCTTCCTGAGCAATGGTTTTGAAGTGCTTAAAACGGAAAAAAGATGCCGTTGTTTGCCTAGTTTCTTCAGTGTCATAATGGTAACTAATAGCCTTTTGTACTGTTCAGCGGTAGATCTACTGTAATTTAATTTTTGAAAATGTCAGTGACTACACGTAGATCCTCGGGCGTGCTCTGATTAAGATGCAGCAAAATGTAACCGTAGGGCTTGCTAGTCGCCTGAGTGTATGCTGACAACAGACATTTAGGGGCGCCAGGGTATATCTGCTTATTGAGAGTTATTAGCGAGCTAGAATCACGAACGACTCGATAGATAATATAGACAGTGCAATTCAAAGCAAGGGTTCGCATACATTTGCTCTGATGAAACAGATTGTGTAGAACCAGAGTAACGGAAATGTGTTCATGGTGGGAGCGAACATGTGAACAGTTGTAGCGATTTCATGTGAGAACAGTTGTAGCATTTCCTGTGAGAACTGTTCAATGGATTCAGCCAAATCATCAATAATCAACCAAGAGTTCGATTCAATACTATTGAAAACATCAAGTCCCCGTATGAATTGTAATGGTATGGTTATGGCAATAGCTTTTATTTTATCACAGGACCCCTGCCAAATACTATAGCCCTATTAGATTTTTTTCGGCTTCTCCAAAACCATTTTATCGCAATTTTGAATTATTCTAGCTAAAAGTGTTGTTTTCCCCGACATTGAGGCCCCACACAGAAATAATCTGAAGGGCGGTTTTAATTGATACTTGCTGCTGCTGACAACAGTCGGACTACAACTAAATGTAAATCATATGTGCTCAAAAAATAAGTAGTAATTTCCCCAAGGATCTATCTATTCAAGAACAAAAAAAAAACAATATTTAATGGCAAAGTTTATTACAACAAAATGATAAAAATTGTTCAACATGACACTTGGTCAACATGAAAAATCTATTTGATCAACATGAGATCGGCAATGATAACACTTTTTAATAAACACTTATTGTCTTTAAACACTTTTCTGAATAACACTTGTAAATTAACAATTTTCTGTACAATAAATTTCTTTACAAAATATTTGTAAAACACTTTTCTGTACAACACTTTTCTGTCCATAATTTAAAGCACTTATTTACAACTTAAACATTTTTCTGTACAAAAAAAAAAACACTTTTCTATACAATAACACTTTTTGTACAACAAATACACACACACTTGGAACGCTAGCACAGTTGAACATTACGATGAATTTAAAGGTGGTGTCCCCCCCTCCCCCCCCGGGCCTGCGGGGCCGACGGCCGGCCGGCCGCGGGCGGGGACCCCCACCACCCTGGGCGGCCGCGGGAAGGGACCTCCCCCCGGGGGCGGCGGTGGAAAAACAATAGTTGTCGTCGCTGCAGGTTAGTGGTGGTGGTGGTTAAGGTAGTGAGATTGGGTTAGTTAATTTATGAACAGGTTGGGGGTGGTTAGTTGGTTAGTTCAGATTAGGTTAATTTATCCAGACCAAGTTGATTGCGATAGTCTATGCATTCAACCCGATCTGAAATACGGTAGTGGCCATGGGGCAGGACAGTCACACCATTCTCGAGCACATAGACCTTGTCGGATATACATGACATTGCATTTTTTTCCACTCTAACAGTATAATTTCTATACTGTAGAGAGCGAATTGCAAGCACTTGTGCTTTTGGCACTAGGTTACTTTCTACAAAGTGTTTGTACACACTCATGTTGAAATTACTCTTTACAAAATGTGTAGGCACCCCTTTACACGCCTGCTTTTCATCTCCACTAAGAGTTTTCACGCAATAGACTTTGGGGACCAGGAACACCCCCCTGGAGGCACACTTACTCCCCGTATACTATTTTAACAGTAATAATTGGTTGGGGGCTGGACGTTTTACCAGCGCATGGTAAAGTGATATATTTCAACCGGTGAAATTAATTCATGAGCTGATATGTATCCACTGACGCAAATCACAAACTAAATCAATTCAGTCCCATTTACCTTTAACAGCAGAGAATCTGTATCACCATAATAAACTTGAACCTCCCCCTCCCGTGGCCATTGCACCTTGCACACATTGTAAAAGAACGACAACATGAGCTTTTTGGAAATTTCCAGTACTGAACTGCCGCCTGCAATATTCTTGTTCAGTACCACATTTTGCTTTCGCCTGTGTAAAAGAGCCATGCCAGTCTCTATGCTCGTGAACGATGTAAAATTGGGGTCGGCAATAATTCGTGCACACTCTAGAGGGTCAGTCACGACGTCGCAGCGAGATCTATTACGTACGCTTTCACACATTTTGCCAAACGCTGGATTTAGAATGAGCTTATTCATTTCCTTCTCCACCTTTGAGTTTGCCCAAGAGCGTTTATCGACAAAGGTGTCGATAAACGTTTTCAAGTAGGGTTGTTGATTGAACTGCAGGACCCTGTGTATTTTGGTGATCTTGAAACCATTGTTCACCATCCAGTGCAAAAGCATATGGTGAACAACGATATTCTCCTTATGGTCCAAATCAGCAATCAGTTTCTGTTTGGAGGGAGTCCAGTGCATCCCCATATCCTCAACCAATGAACGATTGTAGGGGCTCAGCGAGCCCCTGCTCACGGGTCGATTGATACAGGGAAAGACAAAATCTTTGACTGAGTCGTGAAGCGCCAGCGGAATGTGACCGTCAACTTCAAAGAACCATCCTTGTGGCCCATTGTCCTCGACGGTGGTAATGTCGGGGAACTCACAAGGATTCTCAAGCCATTGATAGTTCCCACACGGCAAAGAGTAGTGTGACATTGCCGAGGTGTACAACGAGTTTATGTCCAAGAACACTGCATTTGACTTTGCACCGGTGCTTTGTCCGCTCGGATCGGTTGATAAGACGCGGTCCCCATGAAAAACATACCCCCCCCCTCATTGAACGCTCTACAAAAAGGTGCTGATCTACATCGGTGATTAGGCCTATTTCCTCCCTGCTAATTTTTAAAATTAAATCCATCGCTAAATGGGTCGGGGAAAAATAGTAGCTTATATCTAGCCCTAACTCTGAATAGATCTGTTCTGTGTTCTTACAGATTATATCCAACAAAGTTAGAACGTCACTGGCCAAGAACAGTCTACAATAATCCCACACATTTTTACAAACCCCCTTGGACCACACCTACTTGGCAAACTCTTACTCCTCGGCTGTGCATTCACAGTTTGTCAGTGAATTGTAAAAAGCTTCAATTGGAGGTAGTTTCTCCTCACTTAAGCGTGCGCCAGAACAGTAATAATCGTATGCGTATACACCTTTGCAGGTCAACAGGTCATACATTTCACTGTCTGGAAAGTGCTGTTTAAGCAAGGGAAAGCTATCAAAATTGTCGCTTTTTTGCACTTGAATCAATTGACTCAATGCCTTGGGGAAAAAACTAAAGGAATCTAAAAACCTAATTTTATTCCAGCACGTATGCCCATTATCCACTGCCTGCCATTTCAGTTCGAGAAGCAATAACTTCTCAGCTGATTTGGGAATTATGTTGTAGATAAATGAACTATTTACCCATGGACCATCTACTCCCCCTCCCTTACCATGCAAACGTGCTAGTGCCAGTAAAATAAATTTTAAATCATAATTGGACTTATGGATAAAAACAGGGATAAAAAACTGTTGGCTAACATTTAAATTACCCGATTGATGCGCAACTCCTCTACACTTACTACCTCCCGAAGAAATTTCCTGCCACACGTGATTATGGTCTCTGACTTTCCCTCTCCCCCCTCTTTTCCCTTTAGTCCCCGTATCCTCCTCTGCAAACTCTCCCTTACATACCCGACATATTTTTTGATTTTTAATCGCGAGACGATCCTCTGCAGACAACACCATTGGATAATGGGTATTTCTCAAACGAGAAATAGCACCATTAGCCGTGCCAATCAGTTTAGTCAGTGCCTTAACCATGCGCTCATTCTCATCCAATGTTTCAACTATTTCTAACAACTGCATGGTGTTAGAACTGTCTCTTTGCGCGTGTGCGTATGACACTGCAATAGCCTGATGTTCTTTGACTCGATTTGGAAATTGGAGGTCATTTACCTCCTCCAGCTTAGCTTCACAGTCTAAAGATATTTTTTCGCACTGGAAAAGGGTATTTTTGCAAATTTTTGAATCGTAGATTAGTCCTACCAATAGAAAATGTGTCCACTGTCTGATAGCCATACCGTCTACAGTGCCTCAAATGATTCCGCCGTTTCAAATCGATACGGACTTGTGACAGGTATTTCTGAACGTAAAAACGTTCCCCTATATCCCTGCACACCCCCAAACCTCTACTAATGTCAGTGATAGGGTTAAAATGACCGATTATGTTCGGTTGACTAGGTGGCGTGTATAACAACCAGACATAGTGTTAACCAAATCAGCTGACGGATCTCTTATGGGAAAGACCACTTCCTTCTTTTTAGAACAAGTTCCATCTTCAAAATCTGTTTTATTTTGAACCACAGTACCGCCAATATTTAAATGAGTATCAGCCCTTTCAAAAATGTCAATATAACGAAGCGTCACTGGGTATTTTCCCTCTACGCAAGAGTAATCTACGACTGGGAAAACGGACCCATGCTTCCCTTGTATAGCCCAAGAGTCTAAATTCGTCTTACTAGGGTCCCGAGATCGAGGCTCATTTGCTGAGATGAGGTGAGCATATCTGAAACACTTTTGACATTTTTCAAAACAAATCCGATGGACACCTTGACAACCCACCAGATCTGGATTATATTTTAAAACTGTATCCTTTTCATGCCCACCTGTCCTCCCTTTTAAAATAAAATCTTTCTTAAATTTACAAATATTAATCTTTAAATTTTCAACAAAAAGAACTAGAGACCCACTCTTATTTTCGTTAAAATTCTCAAGATGCGTTATAACTTGGTCGACCCAATTGATGAAAGCACCCTCAAAATTTTCCAAATTCGAATAAACCAAATGCATATCGGAATGTACATACTGATAATAAACCTCGCTTTTTCCCTCATTTAAATAAAAAACCTTTAAAACAATGGAGACCTTAATTGAATCCCTCCCCCACAATTGAATTTGATTCTCCAGTAGTGCACGAATTTTATCTACATATGCATGCACAATTTCTACAGGGTCATAAACAAATTTTCCCCCCAGAAGTGAATTAAAAGGATCCCCAAACGTTGCAGTGAAAACAACTATATTATTTAAAATTCTGTTGGACAGCTGAAAATCGGGGAGAGTTGTACCCCCCTCCCCCTCTTGTCTATTACCCCCACCCCCCAGGTGTTCAACAATAAATGGCGAATGTTCCCCTTCAGGTGTTCGAAGTCGACTCGTGATGGGAAAGGAGGCTGGAGGGGTCCCTGTTAAGTACCGTGGAAAAAAATCTAAAAATTTCAAGGGATTTTTGATCAAGTCTACCAGCTCAACTGTGCTACTATCGAAATTAAAAAGAAAATCATCTAAAAACTCGTCAATATTAAAAGGTACTTCAATGCTATCGTCCCATGTTAAATTGTTGGGGGACTCCACATGTGCCTCTTCTCCGTCTCCAACTGCTGAGCAGGGGGGAGATGGGGAGTAGGGAACCAATGGGACAATCTGCAGATGAAAAAATGGCTTATTTTCAGTGTGCTAAACTCATCCCCTACAGCTTTTAAAATGTTGATTATTATTGTATATAAAAATTGATTTAATACAACTTAAAGTTCCAACCTAATATTTGAAATCTAACGAGAAAAGGTTTTCGTTTATTTTCAAAGTGTTAAATTTTTTTTTTTCGGCGCTTTTCGGAGCCACAGCGCATCCCTGTGGCGCTTCTCGGGGCCCGCATCGCTCCTCACTAGGCTTTTCGAGCCCGTGGCGCTTCTTGGACCCATGGCGCTTCCCCGACGCTTCCCGGACCCACCGGCTCCGTGGCTCCCGGCCATTTACATAATGCCCCCAAAAAGTTGAAATAAATTAGGTGAAAAAGAGCAGTCGGTGTTTCAAAGGTACCTAAAAATATATGTGATAGCAATAGAGAAAATAGTAAAGATTAGAAAAAATAGCATTTTGAGTTTCAAAGGCGGTGATTATTAATAGAAATTAAATAAAAATATTCACTTATGAGATATCGAAGCGATAGCGAAGATTAGAAAAGAGTGGTTTCTTTGCAAAAAAATTATATTTAGATATCTCCGAGGGATAGAAATTTAAAACAATGGTTGGGGGGTGAGGGATTAATATCCCGCTGAGAAAATTTTCTATTGGGGTTGAAAAAGAAAAAAACAATGTAAGAAATAGATAGGTCGGAAAATATGCTTAAATTAGCATAATCCGTCTGGGCTTGGGCACCCTAAGGACCAGGTACGGTGTTTGGGTGTGGGGGGAGGGTGGCAGCACTATGTTCTTGCACGGCTGGGCTAGCTATTTCACGATCTTGCGTAGCTTCAGTATTGTAGTTATCCACCTACTGTCTCTTAAACTGTCAGTCAGACTACATTGGGGCTAGCTCATCCTCTCTGGCTCTTTTGGAAGGAGGGAGCACAAATTCTTCACAATTAGCCATAAAAAGAAGAGAAAAAATTTGTATCAAAATAATATGCCCCTTTTTTTACAGAAAGAAAATTAGTACCCTCATCCATATAATTTTTTCTAGAAAAGCATTTATCACTAAGAAAGCACCTCTATGCCAAAAGTACAGCAATAGGTAAAATTTGCAAGAAATGTCCCTATTTTTACCATGCTGAGAAAATTTTTTAAATGTTTCCCGTCTATAGGTCTTTAAAATAGAAAAAAAATTGTTAGCCTAGCAGCTTATAGGCCTAAATTACAATCTTGGATGTAAATGTACACATAATAAAGCTATCTTTTTTTCTTAGAAACCCTCGGTTCTCTTACTGCCCTAACGCGAAGAAACAGTTTTGTTTTTCATTTTAAAATGATGGCGCTAGAATTGAGGCATGGCCCCCTCCCCTTTCGCCAATGTCTTAGATATATTGTTAGACCTTAATTTGAAAATAACGAGATTTCACAGGTTCTCCGAATAGAGATTATATAGGACTGCGCTTAATAAATTGCAATGGTCTGCATGAAACCGTTTTAATTTGACAGGAGAAGAACATCCCATTTTGATCTGAGAAACCTTTTACAGGAAGTGCTTTAAAAAGGGTGACAGCTAATTTTAGGCCTCGCGCTGGAGCATTATGTCAAAACCAGAGCGGCATTTTCATTAAAAATTGACAGAAGTCAATGGTCGCTTTTAGCTAGGATATAGAACACTTAAAATTGCATAAATTTAACGAAATGATAATTATTTCTTTTTGCGAGAGTTTTTTTGTAAAACAGTGAGGGGGGGGGGGGTTAGGTTTTGAGGGTAAAATAAAATATTTTATGTATTTAATTTTGACGGAGAAACAGTTCCTTTTGACTTTGGCTGCCGCGCTCGTAAACACATAGGAAAAGGGGTGACAGCTAATTTTAAACTCGCGTAGAGCGTTATGTCAAAACCAGAGCGGCATTTTCATTAAAAATTTACAGAAGTCAATGGTCGCTTTTAGCTAGGATATAGAAGGAAGGAATTGAACGAATTGGTATTTCTTTTTGCGAGAGTTTTGTTGTAAAACAGTGAGGGGGGGGGGGTAGGGTTTGAGGGTAAAAGAAAAAATTTTATGTATTTAATTTTGACGGAGAACCAGTTCATTTTTACTTTGGCTGCAGCGCTCGGAAACACATAGGAAAAGGGGTGACAGCTAATTTTAACCTCGCGTAGAGCATTATGTCAAAACCAGAGCGTCATTTTCATTAAAAATTGACAGAAGTCAATGGTCGCTTTTAGCTAGGATATAGAACACTTAAAATTGCATAAATTTAACGAAATGATAATTATTTCTTTTTGCGAGAGTTTTGTTGTAAAACAGTGAGGGGGGGTTAGGTTTTGAGGGTAAAAGAAAATATTTTATGTATTTAATTTTGACGGAGAAACAGTTCCTTTTGACTTTGGCTGCCGCGCTCGTAAACACATAGGAAAAGGGGTGACAGCTAATTTTAATCTTGCGTAGAGCATTATGTCAAAACCAGAGCGGCATTTTCATTAAAAATTGACAGAAGTCAGTGATCGCTTTAGCTGGAAATATAGACGGAACGACTGTAACGACATGTTATTTCTTTTTGCTATAATTTGATTGTAAGACAATGGTGGGGGGGGGATTTAGCTGGAAATATAAAATGAGGTAAATTAACGAAATGGTATTTCTTTTTGTGAGAATTTGATTGTAAAACAATGGTGGGGGGGATTTAGCTGGAAATATAGAAGGAAGGAATTTAACGAAATGGTATTTCTTTTTGCGAGAATTTGATTGTAAAACAATGGTTTGGGGGGGGGGGTTTGGGGTAAAGGAAAATATTTACGTTTTAGCTGAATATACTGGAGGATGTCCAAGGAAAATTCGTTTGAAAATAAAAAATGCACTTACATTGCTAATTGCGGCTGCCAAGGTCTCAAGCTCATCAATATTATCCATTCTAGCTGTTTGCACTGTGTCAAAATACTTTCTGATAATTTAATCACATTGCATGTCCGTTATATACGAAATCTCAAGGGCGAATTGTTATGTAACGGGGAAAACCATATGTAACCAGCCCTCTGATTGGCTGAGAAGGGGGATGTATCCGACTCGCTGATTGGCTGAGAGGGAAACACGTGATCTAACTGTTTCCGGGAAACTCTTAACATTTGCCCAAAACAACAACAACAAATAAATGCTGTTTCCTATTTCTGGACACCATGACATTCGCCTCGAGCATGTACATGCCCAAAACAACAACAATAACAAATACTATTTCTGGATCATAACATTCACTGAGAGCGTGCACTTACAACAACAACAATAACAAATACTATTTCTGGATCATAACATTCGCTGAGAGCGTGCACTTACAACAACAACAACAACATTGACCTTGACAATTGCCTCGGAAACAACAACAAATACTATTTCTGGATCATAACATTCGCTGAGAGCGTGCACTTACAACAAAAACTACACCATTGACCTTGACATTTGTATCTGAATCAACAACAACATTGAGCTTTGGAAATTTAGGTCATTGACCCCATTAACCACGTGTTCTCCCCAGGGACTCTATGCCCTTATTTGGTGTACTGACAGAGTTAGACTAAATTGTAGATGGCAGCAGGGGTGGGTGTCACGACTGGCACCCCCACTTCTACTGTTATGGAGGAGGGCCAGTGGAAATGATGACTCTATGATTAATTTTGATTTTTCAGATCCCCTCCTAATAAATGCAGAACACAGTAATTTTAAAGTCGCTCATCAATTGCTATCAGCCCATGAAAAATTCGTGTAATTCTGAAAACAGGAAATAAACTCAACCAAAGAACGGTAAAGGTCACTGTCCACATAATACAAAATTCCCCATTTAATTTGTGAATTGAATAAATATTCACATTAACTTCTGATCTCCCTTTATTATTAGTACTACTACTACTAATAACTCACTGAAGCATCAGGCCATCTAAGGCCAACACACATACGCAAACTCCTCCTCAAGTCTTCAAATCTTCCCTTTTGACATCTTCCCACCCCACACAGGGAAGATGTGCTTTTCTTTCGGCCCTAGGCGGCTGGCCGACAAGGATGATCTTTGGCATTCTGTCATCCAAAAGCCAACTGGGGGGCGAAAATCTTCATTTCGTAATAACAAGGAGGGGAAATTTAAAATCCTAACTTCTTTAGGCTGTCGAAATGATATTTCAGGATTGTGCTGTCACAACGGGGCTGTGAAAAGTCAAAAATTTGCTTTCGAGTCTTGCTATGGCACTGAGGCGAAGAAATCGATATCATTACTTTTTTTGGCTGTCTGTTTTGTTTTTTTGGGTTTGCTTTTTTGCGAAGCGGGGTAGTTTTTACAACATTGTTGTTTTTTAGGTTGATTTGCATAATAGAAATCAAACGTATGAGAAGTGCCAAAATTATTAATTTAAGTTTTGGATTTTGGTGAGCAAACGGTAGCCACTTTACTGTCTATTTTCATCTAATTAAAGCTCTGCATTATATGACATATCACCTCCTCTGTTCATTCTAAAATATTAAAATAAAGGCCAAACTCTTCAGAACTTTAATTAAGGTTCATATAAGTGTGCACTTAAAACTAAGTATATGAGTCGAAATACTCCTTCAAAGGTTTGAATAATCATTTCTGAAGAAGATATTTTCGAACAATTGTTTTATTAAAGAAGGTAAATAATTATGTTCTTATTATTTTTTTTCTAGCCGGTATAGATGGGTGTCTGATTTTTTAGTATGAATCAGTGGAATGGCATCACTTTATAGCTCCTATGCTAAATTCTTCATCTAAGTAGAACCTATTTTTCTGACTAATCCTAATGAAATATCACAAAATATGATACTTTAGAAACAAATTTGGGCTATATATTTACACATTAGGGGGGCGGGTGGGGTTAAAGTATAGTAGGCCTGCATACAAAATGTGTTAGGTACAGTTATTCTGCATATTATGATGTGAGAATTGTTTTCTAACTTCACACTGTCCAAATACTTTAAGATACTTCTTATTAATCTCAAGATACCATATGTTTGAGCATTCTTTCTCAAAGAATTGTAACAAATGTCAAACTTTGCCATAAAGAGTGAAGTTGAGGAAGGGATAACCCCCTCATAAACAAAATAAGTTTCAGTCGTTTTTCCATTGTGAAATTACTCCTTACTTTCAGTAGCAAAAACTTGCTCTTGATATTAAGTTTCTGACCGTTTTTTTAAATCATGCCAGGAAATCCCCCCTCCAATGTAGAATTTACTCTCGGCTGAAAACTTCCTTCCTCGTAGAAAATTTTTTCTGTGGACCCCCCCCCCTTCCCCAAGGAAAATTCATCCTTCAATGGTCCTATAGTCAAATTTAATATGATATCAAGGAATTTCAATCGACTGTTGAAGTCTAAACCATTTTGATTAATATAACCTATTTGCGTCGAAAATCACATTTTTTCTACTGAAAATTGCGTAAATAATAATAATTCAATAATTTGCTGGAATTCAATTAGCAAGTCTTAATTCCAACAGAAAAATTAGATTTTTTTTTGACTTGTTTGAATTCAATAAGCAAGTCACAATTCCAATAAAGAGATGGGATTTTTTTTTTTACTTGTTTGAATTCGAGCCAAACATTTTGTTGGAAATCAATTTTTTTTACAGTAAAAAACCGACTTAGGGGAAGAAGAATGATCTTGGGGGTTGTAATGAAGAATGATCCTTGCGGTTGTACTATGTCTTGAGAGTGTGAGGAACATTTGCTGCATTTTCTGAGAAAGTGTGAGGGATTAAGTGATTTGAGAAAGGAGATTTTTGGAGTGGATGAGGGGAATGAGCCTTGGGTGGAAAAATTGTTGGGAAATAGGTGTTTTTTAAGTACTAAGAATCTGGCGCGGTTTATTCGCGTGGGAATAACCCACCATGAGGGTTTTATGTGATGACTTTGTTTGTTTATATTTGTGTTTTTGAATGATTTTACTGCTTAGTTGTTTTGATTAAAAGTTTAACTTTAATCTTTTAATTTTATTTGCATGGTGTTCTCTTTTTTGTGGCTATGGCCCTGCGTTTTTTTGTGTGTGTCTAATATACTATACTATACTATATATATACTATACTATATACTATACTATACTATATATACTATACTATACTATATACTATACTATACTATATATACTATACTATGTACTATACTATACTATACTATACTATACCATACTATATACTATACTATACTATACACTATACCATACTATACTATACTATACTATACTATACTATACTATACTATACTATACTATACTATTTATACTATACTATACTATATTATATATACTATACTATACTATACTTCCTAAAGAAACCAAGTTAATGCCTCTATAATTACCACATTCACTCTTATCATACTTCTTATAAAATTAAAGTTGTCCTAAATACAATAGTTACCTCCCTATTTTCCAAAAATCTATTCACAACCTTCACTAATCTATCTCTAACTTCGCAACCACGACATAAAATGTCTTTATGTTGGGTATGTTATTCAATTATAATATTGATAGACCTCATTTTAAAATTTAACGGGGTTTCATAGCAGGTCACTTTAAACAGCGAGTTTTTTCAATTATTAAGATGTTGACTGCTTTTCTTAAAGAACACAATATTTAACAATATAAAACAATTACTAAAGTCCCTTCTAAGCAATTTCGCTCTGACAGAAACTTCCCCAGACATTTATTGAAAGTCTCAATTCTTTAACCAAATTTTCTATGTCTGCAGTTGACAAGCCGCTTATTTTTACTCAAACTTTGTTTTGAAATACTTCTGCTGAAGGATATACTTGAAAAAGTGCTTACTACATTTATATTATTTTTTTGTTGCTGTTCCTATAGTAATTAAATAAGAAAAGCAAGTTTTTTTCATCTAAAAGTACAGAGAAACATTAAAACTTAAAAAAAACAGAAATTATTACGTATATGAGGGGGTTTGCTCATTCTTCAGTACCCCACTGTTTCCGCTAAATTCTAACTTTTCGTTCCAATTATTTAAGAATGAATAATGAAACAGAAGGGCCTTTAATTCGAATAATAATCTTCTTTTAAAGTTACTATGTCTTTGAGGTTAAGTCATCCTGAAAGACATAATCTTTCGACTATGCTGAACAAAATGGTTATCTCAAAATTTTGATAGGACGACTTTTAGAAAAAAGGGGCGTGGGAGGGGGGCTACATGCCCTCCAATATTTTTGGTCAATTAGAAAGGGCACTAGAACTTTTGATTTCCGATCAAATGAGCTCTCTCCCAATCTTCTAGGATTACTGGTTCAATATGATCGCTCCTGGTAAAAATAAACAAAGAAAAACACAAATAAACACACATCCGTGATCTTGCTTCGGGCAAAAAATGCAAAATTCCATATTTTTGTATATAGGAGCGTGAAATGTCTACAGTAGGGTTCTCTGATATGCTGAATCTGTTGGCGTGACTTTCATTATCATCACTTGATTTTTGGGGGGTGTTTCCCCCTTTTTCAAAAATTTGACAAATTTTCTAAGGCTCGTTACTTTTGATGGGTAACATTCAACTTGATGAATTTTATTCATTTTTAATAAGTATCAAAATTCGATCCTTTTGATGCATCCATTATTATCAAGTCTCTTGTTATCTGTATCCATTTTTATCAAGTTTCTTAGAGTTTCGGTTACTATTGAACCGCATCGCTCCAAACTTAGGGTTCGTTGCCACAAACTTTTTGATAATGTTGCTGTTTTTAGTTAAATAAGACAAAAACATTTTTGTCGAGCGAAAGCAAAGATCAATAATAAAACTAAAATTAATGAAAATTATTTTCTATATAATTTTGTTCTATACCACTTTTCTTTTACAATTAATTACAAAAAAAAAACTTTCCAAAAAATAAGTTTTTCAAAGAAAAATAAAGGCCATTTTAAACTTAAGATCAGGAGATACAAATACCTGTAAAAATTCAAACTCAAAACGGCCAGAAATTACTATTAAAGAATAGATGAAAACCAAAACGAACAGAAATTAACAATCATAGCAAAAAACATACAACAAGTAATAATATAAATGAATAAATAGATCTTAAAGCGAGTAATGCTTAGATTAAATATGAAAATAAAGCTTAAAACGAAAAAAAAAAATTGCTATAGGAGTATAAATGAAACTCAAAACGAACAGTAATAAATAAACAATCAGTGCAAACAAAAATACGATAGATATTAATGTAAATGAATAAATAAATCTTAAAACGAGCGAAACTTAAATTGAATATGCAAATCAAGCTTGAAACGAACTAAAATCTCTACAAAAAAGAGTTTGGGTATCGCCTCCTTCTTTCACTGTAAAAGTCTAAGACCTACTGCGTCATTGGCACTTTACTGAAAGTGAATTATATCACAAACATTTTCTTTTGTACTCATTACAATATTGAGAATAAACATTAAAATCATAGTAAATTTTAAACTGATGAGCTTTCAGCAATTAATATAATTATAAATCAAATATTCAGCTTAATTCATTAGTTATTTCTAAAATTGTTTAAGATGAATATAGCTTCACTACAAACAAGAGTTTGGATACTATATCCTTCCCTAACTGTAATTAAATAAAAAAAAACAAGCTGAAAGTAAGTAGTTTTAACTGAAAGTAGGAAACGACGTCAAAACTTAAAACGAACATAAATTATTCCGTATATGAAAGGGGCTGTCGCCTTCTCAACGCCTCGCTCTTTACGCTAAAGTTTTTCATTGTTAAAAAAAAAGAGTTGTGAGAAAGTCAAACTTTAGCGTAAAGAGCGAGGCGGTGAGGAGGGGACATCCCCTTTCATATACGGAATAATTTCTGTTCGTTTTAAGTTTTAACGTCATTTCTTACTTTAAGTTAAAAAAAACTTGTTTTTTTATTTAATTTTTGAACATTTTTGAATTAATGCAGGTTTAGATTTTTTGCTAACCGTACATGAATAATTAAAACAAAATTTGAATATTAATTTTACTTTTATTTGGTTAAATGGCTTTTTCGAAACTTGTTTAATTTTATTTACGAACGTTTTTATTAGTAATCCCATCGTAAACCCATCAGTTGTCCGTGTTCTCAGGGATTTATATAGGAATCTAAGAGTGCGTTTAAAACTCCCATCCCGTTTTCCCCTGCAATCGGTTCTTCATCAATCCCAATATAATTGCATTAATTCTCGTGTGAGGCCAAACTCTTCGAATGCCTCGAATATACTTGTGATTCCTCAGTACCCCATCCTCGTTAAGAAAGGGACTAGACAGGGAGAAATCACTTCCCCAACCCTGTTCAAAATTAGTGTCCTGGAAGCTCAGGCAAAGTGTCTTCCTTCATGTATTCTTGGAAGAATCGATATGTCCCATATTTGTAATGCTGGTGATATCTTGAATCTCAGCCGTACGATCCAGCGCATTGAGCAGAATTTCAAAATCCTCAAAGATGAATATTCAAAAATCGGTCTGTCTTTTAATCCTGAGAAATACGAAGTTATCCTTTTCAATTGGCGAAATCCCTCTATTTCTCTTCTTAATCTGGACGGTTCTCTTGTTAAACCCGCAGACCATATTACATACATGGGCCTTCCAATTGGCACATCTATAGCCCACACACGTCGTTTGCTGATTTCTCACGTTGAGCGTAAAATTAGCATTTCTTACGCTGTAATCGTAAAAAGTAAACTACGTTTTAACCGTTACCTTCTAGCATCCATTTACAACGCCACAGCCCTTCTTCATCTGCTTTACATTGCTCCTTTCTGGAGATTCTTTACAGTTACAGATAAAAAGTACCTACGATCAATCTTCTTCAGATTTGATAAATATCTTCTACATTTGCCCCCTTGGACAAGAAACCGTAAAATTATTCATTTGTATAAGCTATCTGACCCTAATATTAGCATTAATAAATCTCTATCCCGTTTTCAAAGTAAGTTTCATCATCCATGGTCAACAATTTGTTCACAATAGTTTTTTTGTATTAATGTAATGTATGTAATGAATTTTTTTTTCTCTCTCTAGTTTTTTTTTGTCATTTTAGTGATTACTCCGTATATGTACCTTTTTTTTGACGGGTTTCAATTTTCGTTCCAATGAGCCCTCTCACGATATTCTAGGACCACTGGGTTGATACGATCACCCCTGGGAAAAAAACAACAAAAAAACAAATAAACATGCATCCATGATCTTTCTTCAGGCAAAAAATGCAAAATTCCACTTTTTTGTAGATAGGAGCTTGAAACCTCCGCGGTAGGGTTCTCTGATACTTACAGTTCGTTACCACGAACTGTTTGAAAACCAAAAGCCTACTGCGTCATTGGCGCTTCCCTGAAAACGAATTCCATTACAAATATTTTATTTTCCAGTTCTTACAGCAATGAAAATGAAAATAAAATTACAGTAAAATAAATTCTTGGACAGATGGATCTTTCAAAAATTAATATCAATAATATATCAAATATTCAATATGATGTGGTTTATACTTTTCAAGACTGTTCAAGACACATATAGTTTTCAGTAAATCGCCAATGACGCAGTAGGTTTTAGACTTTTACAGTGAGAGAAGGAGGCGATACCCAAACTCTTGTTTGTAGTTATTTTTGTCTGTTTCAAGCTTGATTTGCATATTCAGTTTAAGTTTCACTCGTTTTAAGATTACTTTATTCATTTACATTAATATCTATTGTATGTTTGTTTGCATTGATTCTTTATTTCATTTCTGTTCGTTTTGAGTTTCATTTATACTTCAATAGCAGATTTTTTTTTTCGTTTTAAGCTTGATTTTCATATTCAATCTATGCATTACTTGTTTTAAGATCTATTTATTCATTATATTATTACTTGTTGTATGTTTTTGCTATGATTGTTTATTTAATTTCTGTCCGTTTTGAGTTTCATTTATTCTTTAATAGTAATTTCTGGTCGTTTTGAGTTTTAATTTTAACAGGTATTTGTATCTGCTGATCTTAAGTTTAAAATTGCCTTTACTTTTCTTTGAAAAACTTATTTTTTGGAAAGTTTTTTTTTTAAATTAATTATCTTTGTTTTTGATTTCAAAATGTTTAAAGTTTTTAAAAATTCCTTATTTCAAAATCAAACTTTTTAAAAAAATCAAATGTTCATCAAAATATCAAAACTGATATCAAAGTAACAATTTCAAAGTGAAAAAATTGGTTTGTGTCAACCACAGAGTTTTTATTATCTGATGCATGAACTATTTTTTAACAAAATGGCTCTTTCCAAATTTGTATCGGATGGGTTTGAGAAAAAAGGGCGTGGAGGGGAGGGGGCTAATTGCCCTTCGATCTATTTTGAATCTTTTCAAGTGAACTCGAACTTTCCGTTTTCAATCAAATGAGGCCTCTCTGAAGTTTATACGAGCATCCCTTCCATAAGAACCATATCATTTTAAAATTGTGGACCCGACGGCAGCTATAGCTGAACAAATTAAACGGTACAACGAGAAGGTTTCTTGCCTTCCATTGGTACCGTTTGTTACGGCCGTGAACCGCTGTCGATTTAATTCTGTTCACCCTAGTGCCTCGTCCTTCCTTTTTTTCTTCCGTTTAAACTCCGTTTGTGTTTTCCTTTTGTTGTAGATGGGTTACAAATAAATAAAGAATTAATTAAAAATGGGGAAAGCCTTTCCTGCCTTAAATCTAGGAAGTGGGAGTTCATAATTTTATCGGCGGTTGCTTCCTTAATTAAGTCAGATGTAATTGCGTTAACATTGTAATTGTTGCAATTTTAAATTGAAATGATGTTTTAGTCTCTTTTCGTAAGAGTCCAATTTATGTGACGCTGCTATTCTCAATCTTGGTGTAAATTTTTCTCTGATAACATATTGCGTATATTACTGATAGTTTAACTGTTTATTCATTATCCATTCTTTCAAGCATTTGGTTTTATGTAAGGAAGTAAAAAAAAAAAAAAAAAAAATCCGTGATTGAATAATTTCTTTGTTTCTGATATTTATGCATATCGGAGTAAATCAACCATTTGACATTTGTTGAGAGTGATCTGAACTCAAGACCAGCTGACGAAAGTGTCGTTTAATTGTTTTACTGTCTCTTGTCATATTTAGACTAGTTGATATGATTATCTACTGTATATTTTTAATTCACTAATGATTATTTAGTTTGACTTTTTACCAATTGCGGCTTGATGCAACGATGCTCATATTGCTTATGTTTGTTCAGTACTTGGGAGTTTATAAAGTAAAATAGGTTACGTACCCGCAGCGCAGTGTAAAACTGAGTTTTGTTTCTCGTCTTTGTAATTTGTTCGATATGTTTTTTTTTCTTTTGTTGCTTGTGTTTTTTTAGTGATACTCCGTGTTTTGTACATTTTTTTAGACGGGTAATAAATAAATAATAATAATAATAATATATACCCCCGGGCATAACTTGCAACGCCTGCCCGGGGGCCCCGGGGGGTTGTGTCGACACCGAATTTTTTTTTATCTGGCGTGGGGGGATAGTTGCTCTCTTATCTCTTTTGAATCTTCAAAACTAAACTAGAGCTTTCAATTTCCAATCAAATGAGCCCTCTCTGAAGTTTATAAGAGCCTCCCTTCCATAACAGCTATATATATACCCCCAGGCATATTTTAGAACGCCTACCCCGGGCCCTGCAGGATTGTGTCGACCCCGAAGTTTTCGTTATATGATCTTTGAACCATTTTGAATAAATGGCTCTCTCAAAGATCTTATCGGATGGATTTGAGGAATATAGGGTTTGGAGAGGGGGGAATAGTTGCTCTCTGATGTCTTTTGACTCTTAAAAAGTGACCGAGAACTTTCATTTTCACCCAAAGGCGTGGAGGGCGGGAGGGACTATTTGCCCTCTGATCTTTTTTCACTCTGAGAAAATGAACTACCACTTTCAATTTCCAATCAAATGAGCCCTCTCCGAAGTTTATACGAGCATCCCTTCCATAAGAACCATATATACCCCCAGAGCATTACTTACAAATCCTGACCGGGGGGGGGGATTGCTTCGACGCAAGAGTTTTTATTATCTGACCGTTGAACTATTTTTAACAAAATGGCTATCTCAAAATTTTCATCGGACGGGTTTGGAAAACAAGTTTTGGGGAGAGAGGCTAGTTGCCCTCCTTTGACTTTTAAAAGTGAACTCGAACTTTCAAGTTCAATCAAATGAGCCCTCTATAAAGTTTATACGAGCATGCCTTTCATAAGAACCATATATGCCGCCAGGGCATAATTTACAACTCCTGCCCCCGGGCCCTGGGGGGTTGTGCCGACACTTGAGTTTTGTTATCTGACTTTTGAACTATTTCTTTTTACCAAAATGGCTATCTCAAAATTGTTAACGGATGCATTTGAGGAAAAGGGGGCGTAGATGGGGGGCTAGTTGCCCTCCAATCTATTTGGAATCTCAAAAACTGAACTAGAACTTTTAATTTCAAATCAAATGAGCCCTATCTGAAGTTTGTACGTGCATCCCTTCCATATGAACCATATATACCCCTAGGGCATAACTTACGATGCCTGCCCTCGGACCATGGGGGGTTGTGTCGACCCCGGAGTTTTTAATATATGATCTTTGACCTATTTAAAAAAATAGCTATCTCGAAGTTCTTATCGGATTTGTTTGAAAAAAGGACATGGAGGGGGGGGGCTATTTGCCCTCCAATAAGCTTTTGACTCTTTAAAAGTGACCTAGAACTTTCAATTTCCAATCAAATGAGCCCTCTCTGAAGTTTTATACGCGCATCCCTTCCATAAGAACCATATATGCCCCCAGGGCAGAACTTGTAACGCCTGCCCCCGAGCCCTGGGGGGTTTTGTCAACACCGGAGTTTTGTCTGACCTTTGAACAATTTTTAACAAAATGGCTATCTCAAAATTTTTATCGGATACATTTGTGGCAAAAGGGGCGCGGGGGAGAATAGTTGCCCTTTGATCTCTTTTGACTCTTAAAACTGAACTAGAACTTTCAATTCCCAATCAACCGAACCGTCTCTGAAGTTTATACGAGCATCCCTTCCATAACAGCTATATATGCCCTCCAGGCATAACTTACAACGCCTACCCCAGGCCCTGACGGATTGTGTCGACCCCGGAGTTTTCGTTATATGATCTTTGACCCATTTTGAAAAAATGCTTTCTCAAGGTTTTTACTGGATGGGTTTGAGGAAAATAGGTCGTGGAGGGGGGGGACTAGTTGCCCTCCGATCTTTTTTGACTCTTAAAAAGTGAACAAGAACTTTCAATTTCCAACCAAATGAGCCCTCTCCGAAGTTTATACGAGCCTCCCTTCCATACGAACTATATATACCCCCAGAGCATTACATCCTACGCCGGCCCTCAAGCCCGGGGGGGTTGCGTCGGCCCAGGAGTTTTTCTTATCTGACCTTTGAACTATTTTTAATGAAATGGGTATCTCAAAATTTTTATCAGATGGGTTTGGGGGAAATGAGTGTGTGTGGGGGGGGGGGGCTAGTTACCCTTGGAAATTCTTTGAATCTTAAAAATCGAACTAGAAATTTCAATTTCCAATCAAATGAGCCCTCTCTGAAGTTTATACAAGCATCCCTTTCATAAGAACCATATACGCCCCCAGGACAACACTCACAACGCCTACCTCCGGGGCCCTCGGGGGTTGTGTCAACACCGGAGTTTTTGTTATCTAGTTTTTGAACAATTTGTTTTAAAAAATCAAAATTTGTAGCGGATCGGTTAGGGGAAAAAATGGCGTGGGGCTAGTTGCCCTCCAATCTCTTGACTCTTATAAACTGAACGAGAACTTTCAATTTCCAATTAAATGAGCCCTCTGTGAAGTTTATACGAGCATCCCTTTCATAAGAACTTTATGTACCCTCAGGGCATAACTTAGAACGCCTGACCCCGGGCCCTGGGGGACTGTATCGACACCAAAGTTTTTTTTATCCGACCTTTGAACTATTTAAAAAAAAGCTCTCTCAAAAACTTCATCAGACGGGTTTGAAAAAAAGGCAGAGGAGGGGGCAGTTACCCTCGAATCTCTTTCGACTCTTAGAACTGTGAACTGGAACTTTCAATTTCCAATCAAATGAGCCTTCTTTGTAGTTTGTACGAGCATCCATTCCATAAGAACCATTTATACCCCCAGGGCATAACGTAAAACGCCTGTCCCCAGGCCCTGGGGGGTTGTGTCGACACCGGAGTTTCTGTTGTAAGACTTTTGAACTATTTTTGACAAAATGGCTACATCAAAATTTTCATCGGATACATTTGAAGAAAAGGGGCACGGGGGGGGAGGCTGGTTGCCCTCCAATCAATTTTGACTCTCAAAAACTAAACTAGAACTTTCAATTTCAAATCAGATGAGCCCTCTCTGAAGTTTTTACGAGCAGGCCTTCCATAGGAACCATATATTTCCCCAGGGCGTAACTAACAACGCCTGCCCTCGGGCTCTGGGGGATTCTGTCAACCCCGGAGTTTTCGTTTTATGATCTTTGAACTATTTTTATTAAAAATGGCTATCTCACTGTTATTATCGGATGGTTTTGAGGAAAAAAGGGCGTGGAGGGGGGCTAGTTGCCCTCCGACCTCTTTTGACTCTTAAAATGAACTAGAACTTTCAATTTCCAATCAAATGAACCCTCTTTGAAGTTAATACGAGCATTCCTTCCATAAGAACCATATATACCCCCAGGGCATAACTTACAAAGCCTGCCTCGCCCTGGGGAACTGTTTCAACACCAGAGTTTTGTTATATGATCTTTGACTATTTTTAAGAAAATGGATATCTCAAAATTTTCATAAGACGGGTTTGAAAAAAAGGCAGAGGAGGGGGGAAGTTGCTCTCGAATCTCTTTCGACTCTTAAAAAGTGAACCCGAACTTTCAACTTCCAATAATGAGCCCTCTTTGAAGTTTATACGAGCGTCCCTTCGGATTGTGTCGACCCCGGAATTTTTATTTTATGATCTTTGAACTGTTTTTAACAGAACAGTTGTCTCAAAACTTTTATCAGATGCATCTGAGAAAAGATGCACGCAGGGGAGGGGGGTACTTGCCCTCCGAACACTCTGGACTCTTAAAAAGGGCACTAGAACTCTCGATTTCCAATCGAATGAGCCCCCTTTGAAGTTTATGCGATGACTCCTTCCATATGAAGTGCCACTGGAACAAATAAATAAATAATAATAATAAAACATTGTAGACGTATGGTCTTTACTATAGGAGACCTCTGACAAAAGTTCAACTGGTACTGAGCATTTCTGAGTTCATAACCAGCTGGTAATTGTATGCCTTTGTCTTTCAAAACATTTGGTGTGAAGACTTTATGGTTTAAAGCAAAATATTAATATTAATATGTTTAATTACAACCTAAATGCTTCAATACTCAATTAATAGCAGTAGCCGCTCTAAAAAAGACACGTTAAACACTCTGAAGTCTAGCGGCTACTAAACAACTAACTAATTACGAAAACAAAATACTAACAAAGAAACAATGAAAAAAAAGAACCAGTGAACAAAGTCTCTCGTGAATATAAGAAGAAAAAAAAGAGAACTATGGGGCCTAAAACTCCCTACCGAAAAATAGCTTTTATTTCACTTTTAAAAAGCTGTTTGTGTTCAGCCACCCTAAAGCTTACCAGAACAGGATTCCATGCACTCGGTTCTAAATCCCGGACCGTAAAACCACCCCGCGTACTGCTGAAATGCTCTACGACCAAATCCTCGGCGTTTCTCGTATTATAACCATGTACATTCACATTTCTTGTATAAAGTGAGTGAAATACTTTAAGACATGCATCATTCCAACATTCATAAGCAAAAATAGCGGCCTGATAATCTCCTATCTGGCATACATCCATAATCTTCAGTTTCTTAGAGCATGAAACCGTGTCATTACTGTCTTTTAAATATCTTCCAAATAGTCTTGCTTCCACGTTTTGTAAGATCTGCACATGTTTAAAATTTGAATAAAAATTATGTTTTTGTTCATAAATATATAATACATTTAATTATACAAAAACAAAAAAAAGCTTTAAAAAACGCATAAAAAATTGGTTTATATTAATTTTCGTTGCGTTTGTTACGAGTCGGACAAACATTTCGGGGGGAAGGGTCAAACCCCCTAAAACAACCTATGGTTGTATTTGATTGGCCATAGAACACAGGCTTGAAAACGTAAGGACTAATCAACGAATGATATAGCAGATGAACAGCGTCAGACGGCAGAAACTGTTTCAGCCTCCTAATATTTCCAAAAGGAAATGAATTAGCAGTTTTGCTCCTTTACTTACGTAACTGAAGCACTGAGAAATAAAATATGAGATTTTGGTGTAAAGAAAGGGGGTTGAGGGTGTTAAAACTCCCTTTTATAAAGAACAATTTCTTTCTGTTATTGTAATCAAAGCTTCGTTTTTTAGAATTTCGGTTTCTATCTACAAAAGTAACTCTTTACTTACAGTTTGTTACTACGAACCGTTTGATCTAAGGCTTTCTTAAATGCAATGGAGGCTACCACTAGTAGGAACCTAACAGGAGGTACAGGGGGGCACCATATATGGGCATGTTTTATGGTTTTTCTCACTGAGAATGTTTTTTCATGGTTTTTCTCACTGAGGATGAAACAACATGATTTTTCTCACTTTGATGGATGTTTCTTGGATGTCAAGAACAATTGCTGGATGTTACTTGGATGTCAACAGCAATTTATGTATGTTTTTATGGTTTTTCTCACCGAGGATGAAAAAACATGGTTTTTCTCACTTTGATGGATGTTTCTTGGATGTCAAAAACAACTGATGGATGTTTCTTGGATGTCAACATCCGGATGGAAAACTATGATAAGAAGGTGACATCATCAGATAAGGTTAATTATTTTCTTGAATGTCAACATCCGGTTGGAATACTATGATAAGAAGGTGACATCATCGGATAAGGTTAATTATTTTCTTGAATGTCATCATCCGGTTGGAATACTATGATAACAAGGTGACATCATCAGATAAGGATATTTCAATATAGGAATATTCTTATTAGAGAGTTGAAAATAAAGACAGGAAAAGATAACTGATTGACAAAATTTCTCCATAGACATGATAAATTTGAAAGTAGAAACGAAAATGGTAAATCATCTGAGGAAGTGCTAACTCTTACTATTAGATACATATTGTTTTTTAATTGGGTCATTCTCGACTTTGGTCGTTATAATACACAAACTCCATTTGAATAGTGTTATAAGGTCCCCTACCCCAACCCTAAAGGCACCCAAAGGTCCACCAGGCCCCCCTCCACCAGAGCCCCCAAAGGGCCCCCGGTCCCCCAAAGAGCCCTCCTCACCCCCGGGCCCCCTCCCCCATCCTACTATCATCTCCTCTCCTCCCCCCCCCGGAGTTGGTGTTTGCAAGTCCAAGAATTCGTCTTTGTTGGTTTGAATGTCTAAAGTACCTGTTTTTCTCTGTTTGTATGTCTGAATCTATTTGTTTGCATGTCTGGGTTGGTGTTTGAAAGTCCAAGAATTTGTTTTTGTTTGTTTGAATGTCTTAAGTGACATGTTTTTCTCTGTTTTTACATCTGAATATATTTTTATGCATGTCTGGGTTGGTGTTTGCAAGTCCAAGAATTTGTCTTTGTTGGTTTGAATGTCTAAAGTGTCAGTCTTTCTCTGTTTGTATGACTGAATCTATTTGTTTGAATGTCTGGGTTGGTGTTTGCAAGTCCAAGAATTTGTCTTTGTTGGTTTGAATGTCTAAAGTGTCTGTCTTTCTCTGTTTGTATGTCTGAATGTATTTGTTTGCATGTCTGGGTTGGTGTTTGCAAGTCCAAGAATTTATCTTTGTTGGTTTGATTGTCTAAAGTGTCTGTATTTCTCTGTTTGTATGTCTGAATCTATTTTTTTGTATGTTTGGGTAAGTGTTAGCAAGTCCAAGAATTTGTCGTTTTTGATTTGAATGTCTAAAGTGCCTGTCTTTCTCTGTTTGTATGTGTGAATCTATTTGTTTGCATGTCTGGGTTGGTGTTTGCAAGTCCAAGAATTTGTTTTTGTTGGCTTGAATGTCTAAAGTGTATGTCTTTCTCTGTTTGTATGTCTGAATCTACTTGTTTGCATGTCTGAGTTGGTGTTTGCAAGTCCAAGAATTTGTCTTTGTTGGTTTGAATGTCTAAAGTGCCTGTTTTTCTCTGTTTTTATGTCTGAATCTATTTGTTTACATGTCTGGGTTAGTGTTTACAAGTCCGAGAATTTGTCTTTGTTGGTTTGAATGTCTAAAGTGCCTGTCTTTCTCTATTTGTATGTCTGAATCTATTTGCTTGCGTGTTTGGGCTGGTGTTTGCAAGTCCAAGAATTTGTCTTTGTTGGTTTGAATGTCTAAAGTGCCTGTCTTTCTCCGTTTGTATGTCTGAATATAGTTGTTTACATATCTGGGTTGGTATTTGCAAGTCCAAGAATTTGTCTTTGTTGGTTTGAGTGTCTAAAGTGCCTGTCTTTCTCTGTTTACGTGTCTGAATCTATTTGTTTGCATGTCTGGGTTGGTGTTTGCAAGTACAGGAATTTGTCTTTGTTGGTTTGAATGTCTAAAGTGCTATGCCTTTCTCTGTTTGTACATCTGAATCTATTTGTTTGCATGTCTGGGTGGGTGTTTGCAAGTCCAAGAATTTGTCTTTGTTGGTTTGAATGTCTAAAGTGCCCGTCTTTCTCTGTTTGTATGTCTGAATCTATTTGTTTGCATGTCCGGGTTGGTGTTTGCAAGTACAAGAATTTGTCTTTGTTGGTTTGAATGCCTTAAGTGCCTGCCTTTCTCTGTTTGTATATCTGAGTCTATTTGTTTGCATGTCTGGGTTGATGTTTCCAAGTCCAAGAATTTGTCTTTGTTGGTTTGAATGCCTAAAGGGCCTGCCTTTCTCTGTTTGCAAGTCTGGATGATGTTTCCAAGTCCAAGAATTTGTCTTTGTTGGTTTGAATGCCAAAAGTGCCTGCCTTTCTCTGTTTGTATATCTGAGTCTATTTGTTTGCATGTCTGGGTTGGTGTTTGCAAGTCCAAGGATTTGTCTTTGTTGGTTTGAATGCCTAAAGTACCTGCCTTTCTCTGTTTGTATGACTGAATCTATTTGTTTACATGTCTGGGTTGGTGTTTTTAAGCCCAAGAATTCGTCATTGTTGATTTGAATGTCTAAAGTGTCTGTCTTTCTCTGTTTGTATGTCTGAATCCATTTCTTTGCATGTCTGGGTTGATGTTTGCAACTCGAATTTGTATTTGTTGGTTTGAATGTTGAACGTGCCTGTCTTTCTCTGTTTGTATGTCTGAATCTATTTGTTTGCATGTCTGGGTTGGTGTTTGCAAGTCCAAGAATTTGTCTTTGTTAGTTTGAATGCCTTAAGTGCCTGCGTTTCTCTGTTTGTATATCTGAATCTATTTGTTTGCATGTCTGGCTTGATGTTTGCAATTCCAAGAATTTATCTTTGTTGGTTTGAATGTCTAAAGTGTATGTCTTTCTCTGTTAGCATGTCTGAATTTATTTGTTTACATGTGTGGGTTGGTGTTTGCAAGTCCAAAAATTTGTCTTTGTTGATTTGAATGTCTAAAGTGCCTGTCTTTCCCTGTTTGTATGTGTGAATCTATTTGTTTTTTTCTCACTGAGGACGTTTTTTCATGGTTTTTCTCACTGTTTGATGGATGTTTCTTCGATGTCAAAAACAATTTATGTATGTTTTCATGGGTTTTCTCACTTTGTTGGTTTGAATGTCTAAAGTGCATGTCTTTCTCTGTTTGTATGACTGAATCTTTTTGTTTTCATGTCTGGGTTGGTGTTTGCAGGTGCATAATTTTTTCTATGCTGGTTTGATAGTATAAAGTGTATTTCTTCCTAGGTCTATATATCCGATTTTGTTTGTTTGTATGTCTGGGTTTGTGTTTCCTAGTCCAAAAATTTTTCTTCGCTGGTTTGAGTGTCTAAATTGACATGTCTTTCTCTGTTTGTACATCTGAATCTATTTTTTTTGCATGTCTGGGTTGGTGTTTGCACGTCCAAGAATTTGTCTTTGTTGGTTTGAATGTCTAAAGTGTCTGTCTTTCTCTGTTTGTATGTCTGAATCTATTTGTTTCAATGTCTGGGTTGGTGTTTGCAAGTCCAAGAATTTGTCTTTGATGGATTGAATGTCTAAAGTGCATGTCTTTCTCTGTTTGTATGTCTGAATGTATTTGTTTGCATGTCTGGGTTGGTGTTTGCAAGTCCAAGAATTTATCTTTGTTGGTTTGATTGTCTAAAGTGTCTGTATTTCTCTGTTTGTATGTCTGAATCTATTTTTTTGTATGTTTGGGTAAGTGTTAGCAAGTCCAAGAATTTGTCTTTGTTGATTGAATGTCTAAAGTGCCTGTCTTTCTCTGTTTGTATGTGTGAATCTATTTGTTTGCATGTCTGGGTTGGTGTTTGCAAGTCCAAGACTTTGTTTTTGTTGGTTTGAATGTCTAAAGTGTATGTCTTTCTCTGTTTGTATGTCTGAATCTAATTTTTTGCATGTCTGAGTTGGTGTTTGCAAGTCCAAGAGTTTGTCTTTGTTGGTTTGAATGTCTAAAGTGCCTGTTTTTCTCTGTTTGTATGTCTGAATCTATTTGTTTACATGTCTGGGTTAGTGTTTACAAGTCCAAGAATTTGTCTTTGTTGGTTTGAATGTCTAAAGTGCCTGTCTTTCTCTGTTTGTATGTCTGAATCTATTTGCTTGCGTGTTTGGGTTGGTGTTTGCAAGTCCAAGAATTTGTCTTTGTTGGTTTGAATGTCTAAAGTGCCTGTCTTTCTCCGTTTGTATGTCTGAATATAGTTGTTTACATATCTGGGTTGGTATTTGCAAGTCCAAGAATTTGTCTTTGTTGGTTTGAGTGTCTAAAGTGCCTGTCTTTCTCTGTTTATGTGTCTGAACTTATTTGTTTGCATGTCTGGGTTGGTGTTTGCAAGTCCAAGAATTTGTCTTTGTTGGTTTGAATGTCTAAAGTGCCCGTCTTTCTCTGTTTGTATGTCTGAATCTATTTGTTTGCATGTCCGGGTTGGTGTTTGCAAGTACAAGAATTTGTCTTTGTTGGTTTGAATGCCTAAAGTGCCTGCCTTTCTCTGTTTGTATATCTGAATCTATTTGTTTGCATGTCTGGGTTGATGTTTCCAAGTCCAAGAATTTGTCTTTGTTGGTTTGAATGCCTAAAGTGCCTGCCTTTCTCTGTTTGCATGTCTGGATGATGTTTCCAAGTCCAAGAATTTGTCCTTGTTGGTTTGAATGCCTAAAGTGCCTGCCTTTCTCTATTTGTATATCTGACTCTATTTGTTTGCATGTCTGGGTTGGTGTTTGCAAGTCCAAGGATTTGTCTTTGTTGGTTTGAATGCCTAAAGTACTTGCCTTTCTCTGTTTGTATGACTGAATCTATTTGTTTACATGTCTGGGTTGGTGTTTTTAAGCCCAAGAATTCGTCTTTGATGGTTTGAATGTCTAAAGTGCCTGTCTTTCTCTGTTTGTATGTCTGAATCTATTTGTTTGCATGTCTGGGTTGATGTTTGCAACGCGAAGAATTCATTTTTGTTGGTTTGAATGTTTAAAGTGTCTGTCTTTCTCTGTTTGTATGTCTGAATCTATTTGTTTGCATTTCTGGGTTGGTGTTTGCAAGTCCAAAAATTTGTCTTTGTTAGTTTGAATGCCTTAAGTGCCTGCGTTTCTCTGTTTGTATATCTGAATCTATTTGTTTGCATGTCTGGCTTGATGTTTGCAATTCCAAGAATTTGTCTTTGTTGGTTTGAATGTCTAAAGTGAATGTCTTTCTCTGTTTGTATGACTGAATCTATTTGTTTACATATCTGGGTTGGTGTTTGCAAGTCCAAGAATTTGTCTTTGTTGGTTTGAATGTCTAAAGTGCCCGTCTTTCTCTGTTTGTATGTCTGAATCTATTTGTTTTTTTCTCACTGAGGACGTTTTTCATGGTTTTTCTCACTGTTTGATGGATGTTTCTTCGATGTCAAAAACAATTTATGTATGTTTTCATGGGTTTTCTCACTTTGTTGGTTTGAATGTCTAAAGTGCATGTCTTTCTCTGTTTGTATGACTGAATCTTTTTGTTTGCATGTCTGGGTTGGTGTTTGCAAGTCCAAAATTTTGTCTATGCTGGTTTGATTGTATAAAGTGCATGTGTTTCTCGGTTTGTATGTCCGAGTCAATTTGTTTGCATGTCTGGGTTGGTGTTTGCAAGTCCAAGAATTTGTAGTTGTTGGTTTGTATGTCTAAAGTGCATGTCTTTCTCTGGTTTTATGTCTGAATCTATTTGTTTGCATGTCTGGTTTGGTGTTTGCGACTCCAAGAATTTGTCTTTGTTGGTTTGTATGTCTAAAGTGCATGCCTTTCTCTGTTTGTATATCTGAATCTATTTGTTTGTATGTCTGGGTTAGTGTTTGCAAGTCCAAGAATTTGTATTTGTAGGTTTGAATGTCTAAAGTGTCTGTCTTTCTCTGTTTGTATATCTGAATCTATTTGTTTGCATGTTTGAGTTGGTGTTTGCAAGTCCAAGAATTTATTTTTGTTGGTTTGAATGTCTAAAGTGTCTGTGTTTCTCTGTTTGTATGTCTGAATCTATTTGTATGCATGTCTGGGTTGGTGCTTGCAAGTCCAAAATTTATCTTTGATAGTTTGATTATCTAAAGTGTCTGTCTTTGACTGTTTATATTTCTTAATCTATTTCTATATATATACGAGTGGGTTATTTCAAGATCAAGAATTTTTCTTTGATTTTTTTAATGTCTAAAGCTCATGTCGATTTTCGTTTGTATTTCTGAATCTCTCGGTATCCTTGTGTGGGTTTATTTTTGCATGTCCAAAAATTTGTCTTTGTTGGTTTGAGTGTCTAAAGTGTCTGTCTTTCTCTGTTTGTATATACGAATCGATTTGTTTGCATGTCAGGGTTGGTTTTTGGAAGTCCAAGAATTTGTCGTTGTTGGTTTGAATGTCTAAAGTAAATGCCTTTCTCTGTTTGTATCTTTGAATCTCGTTGTTTACATGTCTGGGCTGGTGTTTGTAATTCCAAGTGATTGTATTTGTTGATTTGAATATCTAAAGCGTACGTCTTTCTCTGTTGGTATAACTGAATCTTTTTGTTGGTATGTCTGAGTTGGTGTTTGCAAATCCAAAAATTTGTCTTTGTTGGTTTGTATGTCTAAATTGCATGTCTTTCTCTGTTTGTATGTCTGAATCTAATTGTTTGCATGTCTGGTTTGGTGTTTGTAACTCCAAGTGATTTGTCTTTGTTGGTTTGTATGTCTAAAGTGCATGTCTTTCTCTGTTTGTATATCTGAATCTATTTGTTTGTATGTCTGGGTTAGTGTTTGCAAGTCCAAGAATTTGTATTTGTAGGTTTGAATGTCTAAAGTGTCTGTCTTTCTCTGTTTGTATATCTGAATCTATTTGTTTGCATGTTCTGAGTTGGTGTTTGCATGTCCAAGAATTTATCTTTGTTGGTTTGAATGTCTAACGTGTCTATGTTTCTCTGTTTGTATGTCTGAATCTATTTGTTTGTAAGTCTGGGTTTATGTTTGCACGTCCAATTTATAATTAGTGGTTTAAATTTCTATAGTGCCCATATTTGTCTGTTTATATGTCTCAATAAAGTTGTTTACATATCTGGGCCGGTGTTTGCAAGTCCTAAAATTTGTTTTTGATGGTTTTAATTTCTGAATTTTATGTATGTCTCTGTGTGTATTTCTGAATCTATTTGTTTGCATGTCTGGGTTGATGTTTGATGTCCAAGAATTTGTCTTTGTTGGTTTGAATGTCTAAAGTGTCTGTTTTTCTCTGTTTGTATATACGAATCGATTTGTTTGCATGTCAGGGTTGGTTTTTGCAAGTCCAAGAATTTGTCTTTGTTGGTTTATATGTCTAAAGTGCATGTCTTTCTCTCTTAGTATTTCTGAATTTATTTTTTTGCTTGTCTGGGCTGGTGTTTGCAAGTCTTAAAATTTGTATTTGCTTGATAGAACGGCTAAATTGTATATTTTTCCTGTTTGTATGTCTGGATGTATTTGTTTGCATGGGTGGGTTGGTATTTGCCTTTCTAATATTCTCCATGTAAACATTTAAGTTACATTTCTCCATGTTTAAGTTAGGTTAGGTTAGCTTATCATGAGCGCTCATGATAAGATAACCTAACCTAAATTAAACATGGAGAAATGTTTACTAGCCAACCTAATCTAACCTAACCAAACACCAACCAAGACATGTAAACAAATAGATTCAGACATAGAAACAGAGAAAGACATGCACTTTAGACATTCAAACCAACAAAGACAAATTCTTGGACTTGCAAAAAAACAACCCAGACATGCAACAAATAGATTTAGACATACAAACAGAGAAAGGCATGCACTTTAGACATTAAAACAAACAAAGACAATTTCTTGGACTTGCAAACACCAATCCAGACATGCAAACAAATAGATTCAGACATACAAACAGAGAAAGAAGTACATTTTAGACATTCAAATCAACAAAGACAAATTCTTGGACTTGCAAACACCAACCCAGACATGTAAACATCTAGATTCAAATATAAAAACAGAGAAACCCAGGTACTTTAGACATTCAAACCAACAAAGACAAATTCTTGGATTAGCAAACACCAACCCAGACATGTATACAACTATATTCAGACATAAAAACTGATACAGGTGTGAACCCAAAATATTCAAAAAAAGAAAGAAAAATTCTCGGAATTGCAAACACCAACCCAGAAAAACAAAAAATTATATTCAAACATACTAACACAAAAAGACATACACTTTGGACATACAAACCAACAAAGACTTATACTTTGGCTTGTAAACACCAACCCAGACATGCAAACAAGTAGATTAGGACATACAAACAGAGAATGACGTGCACTTTAGACATTCAAACCAGCAAAAACAAATTCTTGGACTTGCAAGCACCAACCCATACATGCACTTTAGACATTCAAACCAACAAAGACAAATTCTTGGACTTGCAAAAACCAACCCAGACATAAAAACAAATATATTCAGTCATACAAACAGAGAAAGGCAGACAGCTTATACATTCAAACCAACAAAGAAAAATTCTTGGACTTGCAAACACCAGCCCTGACATGCAAACAAATAGATTCGGATAAACAAACAGAGAAAAACAAACACTTTAGACATTCAAACCAACAAAGACAATTTCTTGGACTTTCAAACACCCACCTATACATGCAAACAAATAGATTCAGACATACGAACAGAGAAAGGCAGGTACTTTAGACATTCAAACCAACAAAGAAAAATTCTTGGACTTGCAAACATCAACCCAGACATGCAAACAAATAGATTCAGAAATAAAAACAGAGAAAGACAGGAAATTTAGACATTCAAACCAACAAAATCAAATTCTTGGACTTGCAAATCCCAAAGCACACATTAAAACAAATAGATTCAGACATAAAAACAGAGAAAGACAGAAACTTTAGGCATTCAAAGAAACAAAGATGAATTCTCGGACTTTCAAACACCAAACCAGACATTCAAACAAATGGATTTAGACATAGAAAAAGAGAAAGACAGACACTTTAGACATTCAAACCAACAAAGACAAATTCTGGGACCTGCAAACACCCACCCAGACATGCAAAAAACAAATAGAATCAGACATACAAACATAGAAAGATAGACACTTTAGACATTCAAACCAACAAAGATAAATTCTTGGACTTGCTAACACCAACTCAAACATGCAAACAAATAGATTCAGATATACAAACAGAGAAAGACAGACACTTCAGGCATTCAAACCAACAAAGATAAATTCTTGGACCTGCAAACATCAATCTAGACATGCAAACAAATAGATTCAGACATACAAACAGAGAAAGACATGCACTTTAGACATTCAAACCAACAAAGTGAGAAAAACCATGAAAACATACATAAATTGTTATTGACATCCAAGAAACATCCATCAAACAGTGAGAAAAACCATAAAAAAACATTCTCAGTGAGATAAAACAAATTGATTCAGACATACAAACAGAGAAAGAAAGACACTATAGACATTGAAACCAACAAAGACAAATTCTTGGACTTGCAAACACCAACCCAGACATGCAAATAAATAGATTCAGTCATACAAACAGAGAAAGAAAGACACTTTAGACATTCAAATCAACAAAGACAAATTCTTGGACTAGCAAACACCAACCCAGACATGTAAACAACTAGATTGAAATATACAGAGAAAGACATGCATTTTAGACATTCAAACCAACAAAGACAAATTCTTGGACTTGCAAACACCAACCCAGACACGCAAACAAATAGATTCAGACATACAAACAGTGAAAGACAGGCACTTTAGACATACGAACCAACAAGAACAAATTCTTAGACTTACAACACCAGCCTACATATATAAACAAATTAATTCAGACATACAACTAGGGAAAAGCCTATACTTTGGAAATACAAACCAGTAATTACATATTTTCGGACTTACAAAAACCAACCCAGAATTGCAAACAAATAGATTCAGACATACAAACAGAGGAAGACAGACACTTTAGACATTCAACCCAACAAAGACAAATTCCGGGGCCTGCAAACACCAGCCCAGTCATGCAAACAAATACACTCACACATACAAACAGAGAAAGAGATGCAATTTAGACATTCAAACCAGCAAAGATAAATTCTTGGACTTGAAAACACCAAACCAGACATGTACTTAAGACATTCCTAGCCAGCAAAGACAAATTCTTGGACTCGCAAAAACCAACCCAGACATGCAAACAAAAAGATTCAGTCATGTAAACAGAGAAAGGCATACCCTTTAGACATTCAAACCAACAAAGACAAATTCTTGGACTTGCAAACACCAACCCTGACATGCAAACAAATAGATTCGGATAAACAAACAGAGAAAAACAAACACTTTAGACATTCAAACCAACAAAGACAAATTCTTGGACTTTCAAACACCCACCTATACATGCAAACAAATAGATTCAGACATACAAACAGAGAAAGGCATGCACTTTAGACATTCAAACCAATAAAGACAAATTCTTGGACTTGCAAACATCAACCCAGTCATGCAAACAAATAGATTCAGACATACAAACAGAGAAAGACAGTAAATTTAGACATTCAAACCAACAAATACAAATTCTCGGACTTGTAAACACCAAGCCAAACATGCAAACAAATTGATTCAGACATCCAAACAGAGAAAAACAGACACTTCAGTCATTAAAACAACCAAAGACAAATTCTTGGACTTGCAAACACCAACCCAGACATGTAAACAAATAGATTCAGACATAGAAACAGAGAAAGACAGACACTTTAGACATTCAAACCAACAAAGACAAATTCTGGGACCTGCAAACACCCACGCAGACATGCAAAAAACAAATAGATTCAGAAATACAAACAGAGAAAGATAGGCACTTTAGACGTTCAAACCAACAATGACAAACTCTTGGACTTGCAAACACCAACCCAGACATACAAACAAATAGATTCAGACATACAAACAGAGAAAGATAGACACTTTAGACATTCAAACCAACAAAGATAAATTCCTTGACTTGTAAACACCAACACAAACATTCAAACAAAGAGATTCAGACATAAAAACAGTGAAAGATAGACACTTCAGGAATTCGAACCTGCAAAGATAAATTCTTGGACCTGCAAACATCAATCTAGACATGCAGAAAAATATATTCAGACATACAAACAGTGAAAGAAAATCACTTTAGACATTCAAAACAACAGAGTCAAACTCTTGGACTTGAAAACATCAGTCCAAACATGCATACAAAAAGATTCAGATATACAAACAGAGAAAGGCAGGCACTTTAGACATACAAACCAACAAAGACAAATTCTTGGACTTGCAAACACCAACCCAGACATACAAACAAATAGATTCAGACATACAAACGAGGAAAGACATGCACTTTAGACATAAAAACCAACAAAGACAAATTCTTGGACTTGCAAACACCAACCCAGACATAAAAACAAATAGATTCAGACATACAAACAGAGAAAGACAGACACTTTAGACATTCAAACCAACAAAGACAAGTTCCTAGACTTGCAAGCACCAACTCATACATGTAAACAAACAGATTCAGTTATACAAACAGAGCAAGACATGCACTTTAGACATTCAAACCAACAAAGTGAGAAAAACCATGAAAACATACATAAATTGTTATTGACATCCAAGAAACATCCATCAAACAAACAGATTCAGACATACAAACAGAGAAAGACAGGCACTTTAGACTGTCAAACGAACAAAGACAAATTCTTGAACTTGCAAACACCAACCCATACATGTAAAAAAATAGTTTCAGTCATACAAACAGAGAAAAACATGCATTTTAGACATTCAAACCAACAAAGACAAATTCTTGGACTTGCAAACACCAACCCAGACATGCAAACAAATAGATTCAGACTTACAAACAGAGAAGACGGGCATTTTAGACATTCAAACCAACAAAGACAAATTCTTGGACGTGCAAACACCAACCCAGACATGCAAACAAATATATTCAGATGTACAAACAGAGAAAGACATGGCACTTTAGACATTCAAACCAACAAAGACAAATTCTTGGACTTGCAAACACCAACCCAGACATGCAAACAAATAGATTCAGACATAAAAACAGAGAAAGACAGGCACTTTAGAAACTAAAACTAAAAAAGATAAATTCTTGGAGTTGCAAACACCAACCCAGACATGTAAACAACTAGATTCAGACATACAAACAGAGAAAGACATACACTTTAGACATTCAAACGAACAAATACAAATTCATGGACTTGCGAACACCAATCCAAACACACAAACAAATAGATTCAGATATACAAACAGTGAAAGACATGCACTTTAGACATACAAATCAACAAAAACAAATTCTTTAACTTGCAAAAAATAACTCAGACATGTAAACAAATAGATTCAGACATACAAACAGAGAATGACGTGCACTTTAGACATTCAAACCAGCAAAAACAAATTCTTGGACTTGCAAGCACCAACCCATACATGCATACAAATAGATTCACACATACAAACAGAGAAAGACAGGCACTTTAGACATACAATCAACAAGGACAAATTCTTGGACTTGCAAACACTAACCCAGACATACAAACAAATAGATTCAGACATACAAACAGAGAAAGACAGTCACTTTAGACATGCAAACCAACAAAGACAAATTCTTGGATTTGCAAATACCAACCCAGACACGCAAACAAATAGATTCAGACATAGAAACAGAGAAAGACAGACACTTTAGACATTCAAACCAACAAAGACAAATTCACGGACTTGTAAACACTAACCCAGACATGCAAACAAATAGATTCAGACATACAAACAGAGAAAAACAGGCACTTTAGACATTCAAACCAACAAAGACAAATTCTTGGACTTGCAAACACCAACCCTGGGGGGAAGAGAGGAGGGGATAATAGGGTGGGGGAGGGGGCCCGGGGGTGAAGAGGGCTCTTTGGGGGCACTGGGGGAGGGGGCCCGGAGGAGGGTCTTTGGGGGCCCGGGGGCCCTTTGGGGGCTCTGATTGAGGGGGGCCCGGAGGGGAGGCCTTTGGGGGCCTGGTGGACCTTTGGGGACCCAGGGGGTCTTTGGGGGCCCGGGAGGCATTTGGGGTTGGGGTAGGGGACCTTATAACACTATTCAGATGGAGCTTGTGTATTATAACGACCACAGAAAAGAATCGTCCAAATAAAAAACAATATGTATCTCTTAATAGGAGTTAGCATTCCCTCAGATGGTTTACCATTTTCGTTTCTACTTTCAAATTTATTATGTCTCATGGAGAAATTGTGTCAATCAGTTATCGTTTCCTGTCTGTCTTTTCAACTCTCTAATAAGAATATTCCAATATTGAAATTTCCTTATCTGATGATGTCACCTCGTTATCATAGTATTCCAACCGAACATTCAAGAAAATAATTAACCTTATCTGATGATGTCACCTTCTTATCATAGTATTCCAACCGGATGTTGACATTCAAGAAAATAATTAACCTTATCTGATGATGTCACCTTCTTATCATAGTATTCCAACCGGATGTTGACATTTAAGAAAATAATGAACCTTATCTGATGATGTCACCTTCTTATCATAGTATTCCAACCGGATGTTGACATCCAAGAACCATTCATCAGTTGTTGTTGACATCCAAGAAACATCCATCAAAGTGAGAAAAACCATGTTTTTTCATCCTCAGTGAGAAAAACCATAAAAACATACATAAATTGCTGTTGACATCCAAGAAACATCCAGCAATAGTTGTTGACATCCAAGAAACATCCATCAAAGTGAGAAAAACCATGTTTTTTCATCATCAGTGAAAAAAAACATGAAAAAACATTCTCAGCGAGAAAAACCATAAAACATGCCCATATATGGTGCCCCCTGTACCTCCTGTTAGGTTCCTACTACCACTTCCTCTTTCAAACTCTATAATTTATATTCAAGTTTAAAATCTGTATAATCACTAATGTCAAGTTTCATATTTAAATACAGAATGTTATATTATTGTAGATCGCTGCAAATCTCTGCAACCGGGTTCTCTGATATGCTGAATTTGATTGTGCAGTTTTCATTAAGATCATTCCCAATTTAGGAGTTGTTTCTCTTTTGTCTAATTCTAGGCAGATATGATCAGGCCCGTAACTATTTATGAGCAACAAGAAACTTATTGGATTTCACGTCGTATTTAGAATTATCATTATAATTACATTCTTTTGCCATAGACGCACTTAGTAGAATTTCTTTTTTTAGATTTTCATTTAATTCTAGCAAGAATTGATCTTTAGTTACGAGCAGTACTGTTTAAGTCAGGCTATTTCATGGAAATTGCATCCAGACCAATAGTTTAAAAAAATTTCTTTTCATTTCTTTTCATCTCGTCAAATCCAACTTTCAATCTCACATCGTTTTTTTTCCATGTGGCACAATGGGGATGATCCAATATTCATCGACCCATGGTTCGATTTCATCACACTCGTGATCGAAGTTGCGGGGGAATATCATGGAAGTCATGAGGGGGGCATACAGTCCTCCAATCTTTCGAAATTATATTTGCTCTAAATTTTCAGTTCTGAATGTTACAAATCTACAATATACTCACCTTTTCAAAAAGTTTACGAAGCAGCCCAAGGGCTTAGATTGCATTTGCATAAAAATGGAAAGGTGCCTTGGGTCCTAAAATTGTTTTGGATACAAATATGGACCGGACCGTATAAACTTGATTTTGAATCAAAATCACGTAGTTGTGGGCATGCATCCCCACAACAACAATCACGTAGTTGTGGGCAAGCCATGGTTAATCATAGGCAGCGCAATCGTGCTGCTTGAGTAAAGAACGATGTTGGCACAATGTATTATTATTTTTTTGTTTTTTTTTCCATACCAGGGCACTTCGTATCAAAGGAGTTGTCTTAAAAACTTCGAAAAAGGCCTCATTCGATTGAAAATGGGAGTGGCTGGTGCCCTCTTTAATAATCAAAAGTGATTGGAGGGCAACTAGCCCCCCCCCCGCACCCATCATTCCCCAAAACACATCCAATCAAAATTTTGAGATAGCCATTTTTTTCAGCGTAGCTGATTTCCAAATAGAAAATATGTTTTTGAGGAAGAAACTCCCCCACAACCCTCAGGGCAAGGGTTTTAAGTTACGCCCTGGGGGCATATAAGAACAATGATGGCACAATGTATTATTTATTAATTTTTTCTTTAGAGCAGGGCACTTTGAATCGAAGAAGTTGTCGTAGAAACATCGAAAAGGGCTCATTCAATTGGAAATTGGAGTGGCTTGTGCCCTTTTTAATAGTCGAAAGTGATTGGAAGGCAACTAACACCCCATCTACGCCCATCAATTTGTAAACTTTCTGGGTTCACTACTCTGTAAAGTGTGACTTCTTCTCTTTGGAGTCTTATGGTAGCGTTGGCCTATTACCTGGGTTCTACCGGTGGAGGATGTCTAGAGTATCTAACCATCATAAGTTTATGTTTAGAGTATAAAATATGTATTTATACATATAATACAGTGACTGTACATAAGGCAAGGACAAATACAGAATTCGAACTGACTCAAATAATCTAAATTGGTAACTTATATTCAGCACAATATGCAGATACACATCCGGATATTTGACAGAACTGCTCTATTTTAATCTGTCAACTTCTAAGAATTACAACAAATATTCAGAATTAATTTAGTTATCAAGGAAATGGGATTTGACTAGGAAATGGTCCTTTTGACAGATACTTAGAATTTAATTATAGGTTTCAACCTAGAAAAACCCACTTCCAAAGTTTACAATTTCCCGAAACTAATCCAATCAAAATTTTGAGATAGGCATTTTGTTCAACGTAGTTGATTTCCAGATAAAAATTGTATTTTTGAGGAGGACACTCCCCCACAGCCCTCAGGGCAAGGGTTGTAAGTTATACCCTGGGGGCATATAACTTTTTATAGATAGAATTGTCGTAAAACTTCAAAAGGGGCTCATTTGATTGGAAATTGGAGTGGCTCGTGCCCTTTTTAATAGTAAAAAGTGATTGGAGGGCAACTAGCCCCCCCCACACCCATCATTTCCCCAAACACATCCAATGAAAATTTTGAGATAGCCATTTTGTTCAGCGTAGTTGATTTCCAGATAGAAAATATGTTTTTGAGGAGGAAACTCCCCCACAACCCTCAGAGCAAGGGTTTTAATTTACGCCCTGGGGGAATATAAGAACGATGTTGGCACAATATATTATTTATTAATATTTTTCCTTTACAGCAGGGCAGTTTGTATCGAAGAAGTTGACGTAGAAACTTCGAAAAGGGCTCATTCGATTGGAAATCAGAGTGGCTTGTGCCCTTTTTAATAGTAAAATGTGATTGGAAGGCAACTAATACCCCTTCAACGCCCACCATTTCCCGAAATACATCCAATCAAAATTTTGAGATAGCCATTTTGTTCAGCGTAGTTGATTTACACATAGAAATTATGTTTTGAGGAGGACACTCCCCCAAAGCCCTCAGGGCAAAGGTTGTAAGTTATGCCCTGGGAACATATAAGGTTTTTATAGATAGAGTTGTCGTAAAACTTCAAAAGGGCCTCATTCAATTGGAAATTGAGAGGGCTAGTGCTCTTTTTAATAGTCGAAAGTAATTAAAGGGTAACTAACCACCCTCTCACGCCCACCATTCCTCCAAACACATCCAATCAAAATTTTTAGATAGCCATTTTGTTAAACGTTGTAGAAAGTCCTGGAAATTAGGTCTTTGAGAATGGCAACCCCCCAGCCCTCAGGGCAAGGGTTGTAAGTTATGGCCTTGGAGATATAAGGTTTGTATTAAAAGTATTGTCGTAGAAACTTCAAAATGGCTCATTTGATTGGAAATTGAAAGGGCTAGTGCCATTTTTAATAGTTGAAAGTGATTGGAGAACGACTAACGCCCCTCTCACGCCCACCGTTTCCCAAAAACATCCAATCAAAATTTTGAGATAGCCATTTTGTTTAACGTAGTTGAAAGTTCTGGAAATTAAGTCTTAGAGGATGACAACCACCCTAACAGCCCTTAGAGTAAGGGCTGTAATTTATGCATATAAGGGGTTTATAGAAAGCGTTGTCGTTTCAAAAAGGGCTCATTCGATTGGAAATCGAAAGGCCTAGTGCCCTTTTTAATAGTCGAAAGTGATTGGAAGGCTTGACATTTGTATAGTAAAGATCGATGTGGGTATAATCTATTATTTTTTTTGGCTGTTGTTGTTTAGACCAGGGCACTTCGTATCGAAGGAGTTGTCGTGGGAACTTCGAAAAGGGCTCCTTAGATTGAAAACAGAAAGGGCTGATACCCTTTTTAATAGTCGACAGTGATTGGAGGGCAATTAATCCCCCTCCCACGCCCACCCTCTAATTTGGCCATTATGTTTAAAATCTAAATGTTGCCTTAAGATTAAATCAAAATGCACTGTGTTAATGCTAATTCCCAATAAAGCATCTCAGCAGTATCCCAAGAACGACTGAGGGTATTATGTCAAACTTTAGGGAATACTTCTGCTCTTAAAATTTGACCAAATCAAAATAGCGTAAGTGTATCCAAGCTATTTTTTTGCGAATGGTATCAAGTTTTCCATTTCAGGCCAACTAGAGGAGGTATGAAACTAAATTAAACACTACTATTTGTGTCCAGATTTTCAAAACGGTGTTTTTTGTTAAAAATTGTTGAAAATTTTTCTCCAGCATATAAATAGCAGGCCAAACTATAAAGTCTTAAAAAAAACGAAAAGAATTAAAGTATTGTTTTCTTTTTCCCTGAAAATACTATGTCAATATAAAACGAACAGAAATTAAATAAAAAAAAGTTTTTCCACAAAATAGGTTTTTCAAAGAAAAGTAAAGAACTCCATTAAACAAAAAATGAGCAAAAATAAAATCAAATAATCTACTAAGCGTGAAACTACCACAAATCAGCATCGATAAATAAATGAAACCCAAAACGAACAAAATTACAATAAATAACCGAGTCAAACTCAAAGTGAACAGAAATTAACCTAAGTTGGGCTCAAAACCCCTATGCCTTCCCAAGGCCAGAACAAAATTTGCACTCTACTGAAAAAAATACAAATGAATGTGCATTGCAGTGTAATATACATATACTGATATTTAGTAATCAAAATGTTAATATTATTTGATTTATTAAAGTTATAAAAGTAAAAACATTTATATTTTTTCAGTAAAGTGTAATTTATTTTCTGGTCTTGGGAGAGTACAAGGGTTTTGCGCCGTACTTAAGTTAATTTTAGTTCGTTTTGGGTTTCATTTATTTATTAAGGATGATATATGGTAGTTACACGATAGTTAGATTATTTTATTTTATTTTTGTTCATTCTTTTTAATGGAGTTCTTTACTTTTTATTGAAAAAATTATTTTGTTGAAAAAGTTTTTTTAATTAACTGTAGAAAAGGTCAAGATAAATAGTCCGAGTGAGTGAGTGAGAGGCAAATCTGGGATAAGCTCTTCTAGGATTGTATAAAAATTATGTCATTTCATTTATGACGAATCTATCTATCATCCGTCCATACGCCATTCCTAGGGCAAAACTAAGGTAGATAGTCATAGAATTAAGGGATGAAAGATTGGATTGATTTTTTTTTTTTTTGGGTTCATTGCAATTTTGATAGACAAGGGCCCTTCGAGGGCAGTATGGCTCCCCCCATCAGACGACCAAAAACATATAAGGGACAATATTTTATAGTATTTTCACATAATTATGGCAATTTCTTGGAAAAGGTTTCACTGAATGCAATCCATTGATCAAGTTTTTCACTTGTAGCTTGTTTTTCCAAACGTTTTTCCAAACAATTTTCCAAAACTTTCGTTATAAACCTATATTTTATGCTTGACCATAACAATCGGAAAATTTTGAACTCAACAACAACCTAACGAGCCTACCATTTGTCTGAAAATTTATTTATGAATGATATTTATTTATGAATGAGTGAAAATTTAATTATATTCTGTATGAAGTTAGCAGTGCTTTATAACTTTGGGTTGTTGGCCTGAATTCTGAAGAGTAGTAAAACCTTCGTAAATTTATTTTTTAAAACTTAATGGATTTGATTAAAATGGCTAACCTGAATTTTTATGCGACACCGTAGTTGGCTAAGATATGGCCTAGGGGCAAGAATGATGCGAGAGGGGGCTAGTTTCATTACGACCACTTTCGGCTTTTGAAAAAGGGCACAAAAACTCATAAATATCGTTCAAATGAGATATTGACAAAAAAAACAAAAAACAAACAAAAAAAAACTCAGGTAAACACGCACAGATGCAATGAAAAATATGAAATTGCATCTTTTCGTAGTTAGGGTCTTGAAAAACCGGGTAGGGGTTTTGTGGGCATCTACAATTTGGCGGTTAACTTTTCATCAAGGTCTGAATATTTTCAAGGGATGTTTTCTCTCTTTTTTGAACTGTGCTAATTACAAATTTACACCGAATACAAAATTTGTGCTAATAACTTCTGATGGACACCTTTAAATTTAACAAGCTTCATATATTTTTAATCAGCGTAAAATAATGAGTTATAAATTAAATCATTGCAAATTAGAATTTAAATTAGCCTAAATAACAGCAAATTAATGACAATAACAGAATGGTGATTTTTATCGGCAAATTTAACATAACTTCATTGCAATTTTGACACACAAGGGCCCTTAGAGGGTAGTATGATTCTTCCCATCAGAAGACCAAAAAACATATAAGGGGCAATATTTTATAGTATTTTCACATAATTATGGCAATTTCTTGGAAAAATGTTTTTACTTCTTTGCACCAAAGGGTCATTTTCAACAGACTCTCCATCCCCATTAAAAATGTAGGTGGGCATTCTTACTCATAGTTGAAGCCAGAATTTAAAAGACTTGACTTGACTTAACGCTCTTGCTCAGCAGGGTTGCCAGCGTAGAGAGAACTATTTGACATCACCGTCAGTCTTCTCTAGGTGGTCCTATCCCGGGCTAGCGACGGGGCCTCGTTTGAGTTGATATTGCGGCGGAGGAGTCGTTGGTTTATTATATCAACCCACCTGGTGCGAGGTCTCCCTCTAAAACGTCACCACCCATTTCCCGAGGGTTGAAATTCCTGAGGATCGTTGCAGGGGTACTTAGTGGGAGGCAGAGTAGGTGGCTGTACCACCTCAGGGAACGGGCTTCTGCTTGAGTAGAGAGATTTACCAGCTTGAAGGTCGTCAGGATCTCAGTGTTGCAGATTTTGTCATACTATTTAAAGCCTTCTATTCAACGCAGGTGTCTAGTTTGAACGGCATCGACTTTTTGTAGCTGTGTCTAAGTTAAAGGGTCTCGTCTCAGAAGAATATAACATGATGCTTGAGAATGTGGCGTTGTAAATTCCAGCTTTGGTTTGGCGACTAATTTGTGGTTTAAGGAACTGCCCTCATGAGTCGTCCAAATACAGAGTTTGCCTTGGTTGATCTGGCAGAGATTTTGACGTCAAGTGTGCCATTTGATATAATTGATCCCAGATATGTGAACTGCCTTACCAAGTCGACAACTTGGCCGTTCATCTCAACAGTTAAGGGTGAACTCGAAGCGGTCTTATCTATGGGCATTATCTTTGTTTTCTTCCAATTAATTCGCAGCCCTACTCTTGAGCATGTAGAGGAGTGTCTCGAGTGCAGATTTAAGTTGGTCAAGATTGTCAATAAGGACAGCTACATCGTCCGAGTAGACAATATCAGGGAGGGTCCTCCCTGCAAAACTGAAACCGAAAGGGTGGACATGGTGTGTTTCGTTCAGAATGTGGTCGATGACGAAGTTAAACAGCTCAGTTGCAGCAGTGCATCCTTTGCCGTACTCCGTTGTTGATGGGGAAGGAAGGAGAAAGCTTACCGCTAACCAGGACGGCGCTTTCTGTGTTACTATAAAGTTCTTTAAAGAGTTTAAAAGACAAAATATCAAAATATTAAGGACTTTTCAATAAAAAGCTTTCCAAGGAAGATTTACCCTTAATCTGTGGCAGACTCTGACATTTTAGAAGGAAAAGGTTCATTTATTTTACTTGATCCAATCCAGCAGGAAAACAATGTTGTCATTTCCTCTTTCCACAAAAGATTTACGGTAATTCAGTAATTCGTTATTGGTGGATTACCGCAATTTCCTTTTATAAATCTATAACAAAATGAAAGTTTTTTCCTTGAAAAAACGAAAAAACGAAAATTGGAGAATCGAAATATGTTATTGTAATTTGATAGTCATTTATTGCTTTTTTTTTCCTGCTGGCTATTGACTTTAGGCATTAAAATACATTATAAATTATACCTATGGTAAATAATAATTAGAAATAGCTAAAGTTTAAAGTACCAAGGACATTAAAATAATACTGCTTTTGTTCCTTGGATACATCTAAGGTCTATTATATATTTTTCCCCCTTTTTTTGTTTCTAAATTATGAGGTTTTTAGGGCAGTACACTATTTTATCAGTGTTGCCAAATTGAACCATGAGAATGAATGAGCAAAATAAGCTAAATTTAACAACGCTTTTTATCCGTAAAAATCCAAGCATTACAAATCTACTGATTCCTGAAGACGACTACACCTTCAATGAATACTCCACTTTCTTAAACTGTCTTGTACCACGTATCTTTTTAGCTTATTTCTCACTTACTTTTCTTTTTATCTTTGTTTTTAACTTGCTGCCCGCTACTACCAAAGATTGATAACTGCATGCGGAAATCTATTTAATCTAAAATTAAACAATCAATTTTTAAAAACATTAAAATTTCCATATGTATATGCTATCCATATAAACGAGCAATAATTATGTATATATATATATATATATATATATATATATATATATATATATATATATATATATATATATATATATACCATGAGCAAAATGCGATATATTTAAAATACCAAAATAAAGTTCCTTCCTTCTAAAGATAATTCCGACTTCCTATAATTAAGCTAAGTCTACTTTCAAAAATGAAAAGTCCTTAATCAGCAAAGAGAAAAAGTGCAGTCACTTTCGCAGGAAGTTTAAACGATAAGAACCGTGTGAACGTCTAAATCATCAAAAATATTTAAGACGTATTATTGGACGAAAAGTCGCATCCTTGGGCCAATTGAGCCAATCGCGAGCCGGTCCTTACAGCGCAGGACGAAAGAACTGCGGTTGGTAGTGGGGTAAAAGTGCTCTTTGAAGGTATTGGTATCTGAGAGTCAGGACCATTGAGACGGAATTTTTGGCGTAGGATCTTTACAATTCTTTGGTTGTTGTATCTCAGTCACCGTTATTGTCATTTGGAGTGACTCGTTGCTGCTCACCTAAATATGTAAGTCTCAATAAATCCATTGCTTTTTACCTGTGTTTATTTCATTTTATATGTCCGTATCTAGCCTAATGATAGCTAATTAGTTCGTATGTCTCCAAAGGCACGTTCCCAGGGAATCTGATCTTCAGATCACTCGAAGAAAAGAGGTCATATTTATATGGCTACACATTTTATTTTCTCTCAATAATTGAGGGTGGCGCGGTTATAAATTTACTTCACTCCCCATCGTTGTGGCGCAGGGCTCGATGGCACAACCTTTGGCGCTATAAGCGGCGCTATCGGAGTACCTATAAAGTGTAAGTTCACAGTTTAAGGTATAATTTTAGACTTGACGCGATCAATCTTCTTTACCGCTATTAGGACGGCCATAAAATTTTTATTGCTACAAATGGCACGGTCTGAAATTGGAGGAAAACTTGCGAACTAATTAGGCTATAAAACTTTGTAATTTAAATTTAATTATTGGGGAGATACAGACATATAAGTAAAGTGATTAGGCCTATCACCGCTAAGCTACTACAGGGAAACCCTTTAGAATATCTCATAGGAGATAATAGCTTACCACAAACTAAGTTAAGTGAAAAAATTAATTTATTTTGAGTTGATTCAATTCTTGTATACATATATACTATTTTTAATTTTCTTTAAGTTTTAACTGGTGGAAGTTGGGAAAACTGGGTTGAGTTGACTAAATCAAAATTGTATATTGAAACAGAAATGGCTTTGTCAAAGGAGGAAGGTAAATGGACTTCGCTTTTAGCGGCGCTCGAATTAGCAAAGCTTCGAGCAGCTTTGCTTGAACTTTGGCTATTATAAATAAAGTTGTATCCCCTCAAAGAGTTGGGTACAATAGAAAAAATGGAGAAAAGGCTCAATGAAGAATTGTAAAATTAAAAAAAAAAAAAAAAATAGTATTCAGTTTTTAACAAGTAGAAGCAAGTGTATAATTAGTAGTTTTTTTAGTGTTAGAAATAAATGCAATGTAGTAGTGCCGTATATTACTAAATAATAAAGTATTTGTACCGTGAATTGAAAGAACAAAATAAAAGATAATACGTAAAGAAAAACAAAATCTAGCTGGACCGATGAAACGTTGGTAGAAACAGAAGAATTTTAGGCATAATAGCAGCAAATGGGCACCCAATTCAGCCTTACTACAGGTGCAGGCTATAAACTTATTGTTCAAGGATAACACTGCTACAATTTAGCAAAGGAAGCATATAAATTGTGGTCCGAACAATTATAGGTTAGAAGCTGCTATTTCCGAGTGTTTTGGGAGTAGAGATGCTTCGAAAATATGGCATTTTACGACGTAATAAGCAATAGAATTACCTTTGTTAAAGCTAACAAATACTAGGTTAGTTATGTAGTTTCACAAGCAAAGGGAAGGAAAAGATATATAAATATATAATTAAATTACTTGAGGAAAGGGATGAAAAAAACGAGAAAAGTAACCTTATATGTAAGAAAACAAAAGTGGAAGCTTAGCAAAAGTCGCCGAAGGAAGCAAAAAAAAAAGAGTTGTTACCCAGCTGTGACTTGAACTCTGCATAAGGTGAGAAATTTGGCGAAAGGAACAGTTAATCACAGAAAAAGGAGGCATGAGGATAGGTCTTAAAAGGGTCTCCTTTACCTACACAGACGACCTTCATCTGAATAATGGTGTTAGAAAAAATTTGAATTCTGAATTAGCTCCGCAAAATGAGTCACAAGAAAGTTCAAATTTGAATTTTATACCATGGGTACTTTAGAGCCATGTAGACGTAAAATAAGACAGTGTTCATGCTTGTTTACAAAGAATATAGGCCCATATTAGCACAAACAGAGAAGGCAATGCATCCTTTTGGGATAGCTGATATTGATAATTCTGGTCCGCTCTTACGGTTACTCAATGACGAATCATCCTCAAGTCTAGTCTGATTATAAATCAGTAGAGTTTAGTCGAATATCAGATAGATTTTATATCAGATAAATACGATCTGATAGTAGAAATCAAATAGAGTGAAACCAATAGTCCCTTATATCCCAATTAGTCGACAAATAGATTGTGCCTAGAAAGCTAACAGAAACCTTATCACGGAAACAATTACATAGGGCGTTAATAGGTGACACGTAACTTTTAAATAGGTGCAGTTAAAATAATTAAATTAAAAATATTTATAATCACCATTAAAAGGCGATTCTTTTTTTATGTATATTGAAAAAAAATATAATTTGGGGGAATAAGTTAAAAAAAAAAAAAAAAAAAAAATAGGATAACATTATAATTATGTGATGCTAGCTTAATTATTTATTTGCTGATTACTCAAAAAATACAATGAAAAATTATATTTCAAGGCGATTATTAACTAAGATTTAAAATTATATCTCAATCGGTCAAAAAGGCATATAGCAACTAAAATAAAGCTTTGAAGTTCCAACTTTACTTCCATAACCTATCTAATCCTAATATATCTATTCTGTTTTACGCCTACAAACCAGTTTTCTTTGGCCAATGCCACAAAACGGTTATATATATAAAAAAAAAAAAAAAAAAAAAAATAATAATAGTACAAGTAAAGTCAAAACACTGGTGATCAGAGAGAAAGGTTGGAACAGAAAATAACCAAAGATAGGAAGCTCGTGGTCAACTGAAAACGACAAGTGGTGTTGGACCACGTCTTGTGGGAAGCCCGGGGAGAAACTCAAGGCCCATGTGGCGTTTAAATTGCTGGGTTTTGGCGGTTCCCTCGGATTTTCTATAAAAAATCGACCCAGATCCTAACAAAAATTGATGTCAAAAAAAAAAAAAAAACTACCAGTACAGAAGCGTCTAATTATGAGCTGATCCTGTTCATATTTATGAACACTATCATGATTTCTTTTCCAAGAGAAACTGTTGGAACTTTGTCTTGTTACAGTAAAACAGAAAGAATAGACCCAAGTTACAAAACAGAATTACTATTACAAAATGTAGGTACGATAACCATAAAACAAGGGTGTCGACTCGTAACTAAAGAGTCAACCGTCCGAACGCCGTTAATTACAACGAGAACAAAGATATTAAGTCCCATAATAACTAATTTCACGACGATCAACCTGTCGTACACTATTCCCAATTTAGAAAACGAGGAAATAAAAACCTCGATATGGTCAAAAATAGAAAAGAATAAAGGTACAATAAGGCTTACAAAAGTAAAAGAAGTATTAAAGTCACAGATTCCTCTATTTACAAATGAATAACAGAGATTAAGGTATGTGGATAATAAGTACGGATTGTTCTCAACCAATTTCTGGTGGAACATACTATTGGCCGTATTTGTCGTATTCGCAACTTCCCTGACCATAAGAGCCCTATTGACTTGTAATTACGGCAAAATCCTAAGACTAATAAGACGAAAACCAAGAGAAGAACACAGGTAAGCAACTGAAACGCAGGAGTTATACCCGGAGCCCCATGAGAACGTCTGACCCAAGAAATAGGGAAGAAATTAGAAAGCGAGTGGTATATAGATCTCCACTCGTCCTTGTTATGTCTTGTTCCCTCATTGTAGTATCGTTTACGTAAAACCGTGTGGTTATGACTCTGCAACATGCATTTCTTAAACAGCACGGACGTGCGTGAATAATGCAGGCATGAAACATGTTGTAAAATTAGACCTCAAAATTAACCATACAGCATAAACTCTGTTTAAATGATTATTTTAAATCCGATGTAAAATTAACTGAGTGTTGAAAGAACGTTGAACTCGATAAAAATTAGTTTTTTGCAATAATATTAGTATATTCATTTAATTCTGTCTTATAGCGTAAAATTCATGTATCCGATCAATACCTGACTTTTATGTACTATAAGCATTTACTTTAAAGAACGTGTGATTCTGCCTTGATATTTTTATTACAGGAAGTTGATTGACACATTGGATAACGAGCATTACAATGAGTTTCCCAGTGCAGATACAACCTAGTAGCATCTATTTTCATCATACCTCAACCAACGAAGAGTACTCACCATACACTCCAGGCAATTTTCATCCCAGCTTCGTCCACGAAAACAACAGTTACCTTTGATCATTGTTTCTTCGACCACAAACCATATTACCTATCAGGTAACATTTTATTTGAATCTCAGTATCCAGTGCTTTATCGAACTATATAATCACATAAATGCTGAGAACCCCATCGATCAGTACAAGATATTAATACATAAATATAGCCTTTGACAATCATTATGGACCCCAGAACCATTTGACTGTATAGTGATGATATTTGATGATCCCGAAAATTATTTTTACAACACAGTTTCACTCGTCAAATCCCTTTCGACCATCTCTCAAAATCCATCCTATTCCCTCTGTGTGGAAAGTTCATATCTCTGTTATGCCATAAATGTACGAGATAATTTCTGAAAAAAGAACACAGAAAACAAAATTAGCCACAGTGACCAAGTCAGTGACCATATGCCCCTCCCACAAGTTGAATACAATATGTTAAAGGAGTCACTATAGTTTGACGTCAACCCGTCCAAATCCAAACTTCAATTCCCCCGTGATTACCTTAAGAATCACCACAAACTTTAATAAACGCAAGCCATGAGCTAACAATTTTACAAGAGACACATAAGAACAGTTTCATACCAGAATACATTCTCTAAGTGCCTCAAAGTATCGCAAAAGATATGGCACCCTATGAACTATCGAAAAGCAGGTGAGAATGAACTCTGATGGCATATTCCCACACCTGTAGTTGGAAGCATCATTTCCCAGTGGACAATTAGAGAAAGCGTGTCGTGTGAACACAATCGTGCTTGAACTGTCCCATGAAGAAACCATAACGTAAACGCTTCAAAAATTTTGCCAAGACGAAAACAGTGAAGGAAAATAATTTACAACAGAAGGATTGGGTACGCTAAAAAGACTCAAAGGTGCTGAAATAAATGTGAATTTATATATGTAACCTCCTAATAACTTTGATTACTCAGAAATCCCAATATCCCATCATTAACGTTGCGTAGCAAAACATCCCCAGTGAAAGTGTTTTAATTTTACCAGTGAATATGGTAAACCCAATATTGTGCGTTTTAAATCGTTTTTGTATTTAGTGTTAGATGTTCAAGTAGAATTAGGTGTAGTATTATCATGTTATTCATTTAATGTAGCGTAGATAGAAAGTAGTGTGCCATATAGACAGCAAAATCAAAAAAAAAAAAAAACTTGTAAAAAGTGAATTCAAAAAAATGTGAAGGTAGAATAGCCCCAACCTTGTTGGAAACGTAAAAGTAATCAGTGTCAGATGTAGAAAAAAAAAATCTTTAGTATAGTAGCTAGCCTAAAACCATGAATAATCTTAGTCCGGTAGATGAATTTTAGATAGGGACGTAGAATAAAATAAGAAAAGTAATAGAGAAAATTTTTAGCACTCCTGATTAAGCCATAACATAAATATAAAATAATTATGTAGAAAAAATAGTTAATAAATTGCGAACATTTTAAAAGCCCAAAGGCAAGCAAATACTAATGACGGGACGTCAATAATTAATGGGACGGGTAATATGTACCATGAGCAAAATGCGATATATTTAAAATACCAAAATAAAGTTCCTTCCTTTTAAAGATAATTCCAACTTCCAATAATTAAGTTAAATCTAGTTTCAAAAATGAAAAGTCCTTAATCAGCAAAGAGAAAAAGTGCAGTCACTTTCACAGGAAGTTTAAACGATAAGAACCGTGTGAACGTCTAAATCATCAAAAATATTTAAGACGTATTATTGGACGAAGGGCTCGCATCCTTGGGCCAATTGAGCCAATCGCGAGCCAGTCCTTACAGCGCAGGACGAAAGAACTGCGGTTGGTAGTGGGGTAAAAGTGCTTTTTGAAAGTATTCGTATTGGAGAATCAGGACCACTTAGATAGAATTATTTCGGCGTACGATCTTTGCAATTCTTTGGTTGTTGTATCTCAGTCACCGTTATTGTCATTTGAAGTGACTCGTTGCTGCTCACCTAAATATTTAAGTCTCAATAAATCCATTGCTTTTTACCTGTGTTTATTTCATTTTATATGTCCGTATCCAGCCTAATGATAGCAAATTAGTTCGTATGTCTCCAAAGGCACGTTCCCAGGGAATCTGATCTTCAGATCGCTCGAAGAAAAGAGGTCATATTTATATGGCTACACATATTATTTTCTCTCAATAATTGAGGGTGGCGCGGTTATAAATTTACTTCACTCCCCATCGTTGTGGCGCAGGGCTCGATGGCAATATCTTTGGCGCTATAAGCGGCGCTATTGGAGAACTTATAAGGTGTAAGTTCACAGTTTAAAAGTACGATATTAGATTTGACGAGGTCAATATTTATTACCAATCAAGCCCAGTCCTTTGCTTTTACAGCCACATTTTTATAACCACATAAGAAACCTCCATCGCTACATATATATATATATATATATATATATATATATATATATATATATATATATATATATATATATATATATATATATATATATATATATATATATATATATATATATATATATATATATATATATATATATATATATATATATATATATATATATATATATATATATATATATATATATATATATATATATATATATATATATATATATATATATATATATATATATATATGTATGTATATTTATGTATTTATGTATTTTTTCGGGAAAATTGGTATCTTGGGATAGTCTCACATAAAAAAAAGATCTATATAGGTCAGAAATCTGAGAAAATTCGTTAAGAGGATTAACTTTGGCTTTTGCAAATGGTGTCATTTACTATGTTAGTACATCATATAAACATTCCTCATGACATCATATAAGCATTTTCTTATATGATGTCATGCATAGCATAAATAAGATTGTTGAGTTTCGAACGAATAAGTTATTTATATAATACAATGTCTGTTGGAAGGCCCAGAAATCAAAATTTGAAGTTGCAGTTACTATTAATGATTATTCTTTGAAACCAACACCTTAACTATCAAACGCGTTAAGACGTGAAAATTGACAACCTGGACAATCAATTGCGACAACACCAATACAGGCAGCTAAAGCAAAGGCCATTGCTAATTTGTCTGAAGTAATCAAAATCCAAAAACGTGACAAAAAATGAAAATGAAGAGCAAAGACACGGGCGGTTAGAAGATATGCGAAAACGACAATTACAGCGTGTCATAAATGAAAATGAAGGTCAAACACATGCGGTTAGAAGACATGCAACACCAAACAAGTAAGCAAGTCAAAAATGAAACTGAAGAGCAAAGACACACGCGGTTAGATGAAAAGCGGCGACGTGTCGAAAATGAAAATTAAGAGCAAAGGCACACGCGGTTAGAAGACATGCGACACCCAGCAAGAGACCGAGTCGAAAATGAAAATGAAAAGCAAATATAGACGCGGTTAGAAGAACAGCGGTGGCGTGTCAAAAAGAAAAATGAAGAGCAAAGACAATCACGGTTAGAAGACATGTAAAACCGAGCATGTGAGCAAGTCAATGAAAATCAACCTGGACAGCGAGAATCAAAACATGTCAAAAGTGAAAATGATAGCGATGATGATTGTGTTTTAGATTTTGACATGGATAAGGTCATCAATGCCTACCATACCTTTAAAAATCAAAAACCTGGACTAGATAAATCGTTGGAAGAAAAAGAAGTTTTTGTCCCACCAACTGAACAATTAAAAGAAAGAAAGGTTCGGCGATATGTCTTTCATAAAACTGTCCCCCCCTCGTGACTGCAGATTGTAAAATGGCAAAATGCAAACAGTTCGATCTTGCCCTAGCTTCTTTTCAGGGATACCCCTTATGGTCATCAGTAGTTATTAAAACCACCAAAGACCAGAAAAATCAAGCTAGATATCTAGTCTTTTGCTAAGGTATCCATTCGGAGCATAATATAGCTGAAACACATATCTGCAACTGGAATGAGCACTTTATAGAAGCTTGTACAAGGACAGATAAAGATGTAAATAAGGCTTTTGAAGATCAGCGCTTATTGCCTGATATTTTCAAGACTAAGAGTAAAACCTGCTTGTCTCTACCCACTAAAACTAAAGTAAAATTCAGCCTAGCGCCGTCAACTCCGACTTCCGCAGCAGCATCAACTTTAAAGGAAACTAAATACAAAAAAAACAAGTTTTTTTAAACTGAAAGTAAGGAACGACGTTAAAACTTAAAACGAACTGAAATTATTCCGTATATGAAAGGGGCTGTCCCCTCCTTAACGCCTCGCTCTTTACGCTTAAGTTATTTATTGTTTAAAGAAAAATAAGAGTTGTGAGAAAGTCAAACTTTAGCGTAAAGAGCAGGGCGTTGAGGAGGGGACAGCCCCTTTCATATATAGAATAATTTCTGTTCGTTTTAAGTTTTATCGTCGTTCCTTACTTTCAGTAAAAAAAACTTGTTTTTTTATATTTAATTTTTGAATGTTTTTGAATTAATGCAGGTTTTAATTTTGGCTCATCGAATATGAATAATTACAAAAAAAAATTCATATCAATTTTACTTTTATTTGGTTAAATGGCTTTCTCGAAAGTTGTTTAATTTTATTTACGAACGTTTTTATTAGTAATAAATATACGTAACTTACGAATTAATTTACGTAATGAACTTCTATATTCATATATTTTTATACGTATATTAGGAGGTTCTCCCCCTAGTCAATACCTTGCTCTTTAAGCTAAAGTTCGAATTTTGTTCAAATTCATTAAAAATGACCCCTTAATCACAAGGGCCGTTAATTAGAATAAATAGCTCTTATGAAACTACTAAAAAAAATTTAGCTTAAAGAGGGAGGTGTTGACTAGCGGGTGAACCCAATCATATAAATAATATTTTCTGTTCGTTTTAAGTTTTGATGTTGCTCCTTACTTTCAGTTGAAAAACTTGTTTTTTTATATTTAATTTCTGATCTTTTTTTAAATAATGCTGGGAAATCTGGCACCCCCTTCATAGCAATTTCCCTTCCCCCATGAAAACTTCCTTCATGGAAAGATCCCCCCACATAAGCCAAGACCCACCCCCTCCCCCCACTACCAGAAAAAATCCCCCCTGAAAACGTCTGTATACTTCCCAATAACCAATACTATATGTTAACATTGGGTAAAGTTCATAGCTTTCAGCCCTTCCCCCGGGGACTTCGGGGATTAAGTTATCCTAAAAGCCATATTTATCATATTTTCAACCATGCTGAACAAAATGGCTATCTCAAAATTTCGATCGGGTGACTTTGGGAAAAAAAGTGTGCGTGGGAGGGGGCCTAGTTGCCCTCCATTTTTTAATCACTTAAAAAGTACACTAGAACTTTTAATTTCCGTTCCAATGAGCCCTCCCACGATATTGTAGGACCACTGGGTCGATAAGCTCACCCCTGGGAACAAAAACAAAAACAAACAAATAAATGAACCCGCAACTGTGATCTTTCTTCTGGCAAAAAATTCGAAATTTCACATTTTTGTTGATAGGTGCTTGAAACCTCTATAGTAGGGTTCTCTTATACGCTGAATATGATGGTGTGATTTTCATTAAGGTTCTATAGCTTTTAGTGGGTCTTTCGCCCTTTTTTCTAAATTCAGCCAAATTTTCTCAGGTTCGTAACTTTTGATGGATAAGATTAAACTTGATGAAACTTATATATTTGAAATCAGCTTTAAAATTTGATTCTTTTTATGTATCTATTGGTATCAAAATTCCGTTTTTTAGAGTTTCGGTTACCATTGAGTCGGGTCACTCCTTACTTACAGTTCGTTACCACGAACTGTTTGATAATAAATGAAACTCAAGAGGAACTAGTGAACACTAAGTCCAACCTAATGAATGACATTTCTCGTGTCGTATCAGACACAATGAAAGATCGCCGAGCTTCTGAAATTATCAGTGAAGATATTGTGAACGAAGTTTATAATTCTATTTCGCTTGAATATAATTCTAAATTTGAAAAAATTGAAATAACCCTTCAAAGACTTTATAATGCTGTGAACTTGCTTGAAAATAAAATCTCTAAAATAGAGGACAGTGTTGACCAACTTGAGCAGGATACCTTACTTGACACCCCAAAATTTTCTACGGTGTGAAACCAAACCTCAATGTGGAATTGATGGATAATCTTAATGAAGTGATAACACAAATAATGGGCTTGCCAGATTAAAAAAAAAAATGGACCTCTTAAAGGGTAATCGATTCCGTATGCCTGCTACTCAAACCGAGAATGTGGAAATTTTCCCAATCCTGGTAAAATTTTCAAACTTTGATATTGCACGAAAAGTGTTTGGAGCAAAAAGTAAGTTGGTTAAGTTAGGTGTGTTTGTGTCTGAAAACCTAACTAAAAAGCGTTGCGATCTATTAAACGCGGCTCGCAGCACCTTTGGCCCAAGAAGTGTTTGGTCTGATCATGGACAGGTTCTAGCCAAAGTTCCGGGTGAAACTCTTATACGTAAAATAAAGTATTTGAATGAATGCATTATTATGTGACTTGTTAGTATTTTTCTTAATTTGTAAATGCCTTCCACCGGTCATTGAATTTCATTTTTTTACTTAATTTTTATTTTTTCATTTTTGTTTCTCTTTCCGTTCTAATGGTTCATTCCAATAATACCTGCTGTGCAATTAGTTATTTGTGTGTTTGTAATCCTTTGACAGGATTTTCTTTTGCAATTGATTTAAGTAAAGATTTTTTTTTGGTTCATCTGGTGACTGAAATGGACTCCAATATCTTCTCTACGCTTAGTTTAAAGGAAAACTCAATTTTAGTTAGTGATATCTCCGATCATTTTCCAATATATTCTCGATTCAGCTTTAAACAGGGGAAGAGTAACCGGGCTCAGGTATTTGATTCCCATACTATTAGGTTTGGCGAAAAAGAGTTATCTCTTCTTGGGTCAAAATTACCGGAAAATTCCCGGAACTTGCTTGATAATGATAAGGCTTTTTCTTCTTTATTTGAGTACTTCTATGGAACCATAAATGAGGATATTCTTAGCATTTGTGAAGTACCACCTTCTAATAATAGGTCTAAAAAAATTGTTCCTCTAAACCCATGGATGACATCCGGACTTCTCAAAAGCTGGAGAAGGAAAAATAATCTCTGGAGAGCTTATAAATGCGCTACACTTTCAACAAGTGCTATACGTCTTTGTCAATTCAAGATCTACCGGAATATATATAAGTCCTTGTGTAGGATAGCCAAATCTCTCTATTATCTAAATTATTTTGGTTCTTGTGGCGATGCTATTCGCAAAACTTGAAAGATAATAAATTCTGTACTTAAACCTGGGTCTTAGTGTAGCTCTTTACCTATGAGTCTGGTCATTGGTGATAGGGCCGTGGAGGGTGAGCCTAATGTCCAAGAGGCATTCACTTCATTCTTTGCTAATATTGGTAAGAATATTACTTCTACAGTTACTTCGTCTCGGCCAAAGCGGGACTCTAGAGCCAGTAACAGTAAGTGAAATTGCTAAAATTGTTAATGGCTTGAAAAACTCGTCCTCATCTGGGCCAGACTCTATCCCAACTAAGGTAGTTAAATCTATTCTTCCTTCAATAGTTTTGCCTCTAAAAAAACTTGTTAATCTTTCATTTGAATGTGGAGTTTTCCAGGATGCTCTCAAGCGTGCTCGGATTATCGTTCTGTATAAGCGTGGACCAAGAAATGATCCGGCAGACTATCGACCTATTTCAATTTTATCTGTATTCAGTAAAATATTTGAAACGGCTATGCTTTCTTGTCTCCTTACTTTCCTAAAATCTAAAAATTGTCTTCATGATTTTCAATTTAGTTTCCGAATGAAGCACTCCACTGAACATGCCTGTATGACCCTTTTGAATTTTATTCATTCTGCTCTAGATTCGGGATTACTTCCGGCTGCTATATACCTGGATGCTCGTAAGGCTTTCGGTTCCTAAGCCAGTGATATTCTTCTATTACAATTACCTCATTTTGATATAGGGTGGAATATATTTTCTCGGTTTCAGCATTATTTGAATGATAGGTTAATTTCTGTTGATCCACTTTTGCGGTCACCCTCACAAGTGAATTTTGGCGTCCTCCAGGGATCAGTTTTAGGGCCTGTGCTATTTTTGATTTATGTAAATGATCTTTATTATTGTGTAAAAAAGCAGAAACTTATTAATTGTTGTAGACTTTGTCATCCTGAGCCTTCCCTTGCCCATAGTGGCAACTATAGTTCGCCCTCTTCTGATGTCCTTGTTTGTTTTGCTGATGACAGCACACTTGCCACTTCGGGAAAGAGTAGAATGCATCGTATGGATTCTAACAGACATATAGGAATTACCAAGCTATTCTAACAGATATATAGGAATTACCATGCTATTTGCTTGAAGCTATAGGAAAACATTTCTATGGAAGCTATACACCTTTTCAAAGAGATTGAGTACCCCCTCACATGGCCTTATACTTCTAACAGACGTATAGGAATTACCATCCTATTCTAACAGACGAATAGGAATTACCATACTATTTGTTTAATGCTCTACACCTTTTTAAAGAGAGTGAGTATCCTCTCACACCTATACTTCCTTGGTACTATTCCAAGCAAAGTGATAAAAAAAACACGTCTTTAGTAACTTCGTTCATCATGAGAGTGTATAAGGTTTCAGATCCACATGGAATTACACAAGAATATAAAGTGTAGTTTGACGTGCACATTGCAAAAAGCGAGCAAATCTTTACCTATAAAGTGGTCAAACACGTTTTGAGAGTATAATTGAGATTATATAACACAACTTTGGATCGTATGAAGATGGAGAAAAAGGGTTAAATTGATTAGCAGTTAAGGTAACACCGAAGAGTATGTTAACTCATAGCTTATTCATTATAAATTTGGAACAATATCATTCTATGGAAATGGTTAACGATGATAAAATGGTCTTATGACTTGACCTAGCTTTACTTCTTCGATGTGTTCTGTATAATACACAAGTGGCGTTTGAACAGTGTTGTCAATTTGAAATAGAGTTTAACGTTATAGTATACTAAAAAGTTGATACTAAGAGAGATGTAGATGGCAAGAAAAGAATTTTAATAATGGATAACTTTACTTCTTCGATGTGTTCTGTATAATACACAAGTGGCGTTGACCAGTGTTGTCAGTTTAAAATAGAGTTTAAAGTTATAGTATACTAAAAAAATTATACTAAGAGAGATGTAGATGGCAAGAAAAGAATTTTAATAATGGATAGCTTTACTTCTTCGATGTGTTCTGTATAATACACAAGTGGCATTTGAACAGTGTTGTCAGTTTAAAATAGAGTCTAACGTTATATTATACTAAAAAGTTGATACTAAGAGAGATGTAGATGGCAAGAAAAGAATTTTAATAATGAAATTCAGAACAAACCTTAGAAATCCTTGCCAATCAAGTAGTAAGGTGTATGTGAGTACAAACCATCAAGGATCATAAGCACCAACGAGCCTAACCAGCAGAGACATCAACCCCCCAAAGGTCCCCTATCCCCAAACTCGAAGAACGCCCCCCTCCTCTCCAACTTTGTGACCCCCTCCATCCATTTTTTTTTTATTTTTTGGAAATTTTTTAACTTATTTTTTATTATTTTTTTTAACGTGATATATTTTTTTCAACTTTTTTTACATGTCTTCGAATGAGATGAAACAAACTTAAAAAAAATAATCACATTTAATATATTCCAAACTCAAAATGAGAATGGTATAGACATGTTAGTCATGACCTTTACTATTAGAAAAATAATGTTTGTTGTAGCAATTTTTTTTTATTGGACTAAAATTTTTTTTTGGACTTCGAAATCATTTAATTTTTTTTACGTATCTTAAAATGACATAAAATATGCTTACTGCTCTAACAATTGTACACGACCCTTGATCAGACACATGATGCAGCTTTACAACAGGTACTTTTCCGAGGGTTATTAACAATACCTACTTTATTGAGTGTACTATCTCAGTATTTTTCTACTCAGTGAAATGGTAAAGACAAGTATAATCTTTAAAAAAAAGTGAAGATGGAGCATTTTAATGAAGTGTGTTCACAAGACAATGTTATTGTAGCATGGAATGCCGACAAGGAGTATTTAAACTATGAAACCTGTACAAGTGGTAGCACTATTGGAAATGTATGCATGCATTGTCATGACAGTAAGGAATTAAATTTCTTTGGAGTACCGAAAAAATTCAACTCTTATGTTGGTGGATATGCGAGATTGAGATCTCCAGAGATGATTGCACTCAAAGAGAATGCCAACATAAAAATAATCATTGATGATAGAGGACAACTGCTTGCTACTGTTGCAGGTAACACATTACCTGCTGATACATCCTATCGTCAGCTTTCGGGTATTAGCATTCAACGGAAGATCAAAAAAAGAAAGACCTACTCTTCTAATAATATCATAAACCATATCTTGTCTACGTGCCGAAACTGTTACATGTGTAAAAATAATGTGATAATAGACAGTGAAATTGCCAGAAAAATAAAAAGGGTATTGGTAGAAAATATCACTATGGAATATAAAGATGAATCGATGAAAAACAATTTACCAGCAAACGGTACTGCCATTGATCAAACAGTCAATGAACCAAATAATACCAAAGACGAAAAGCATATTGAGCCTGTCGATGACACACCAGTAAAAATTGTGTATGACTCAAAATGGAATAATGATTATTCTACTGATTACGAACTAAGAGAATACAATAACTACAATATCAAGAGAGAACATGGTGAACTATTTTATGGAACGGATTCAAAATGCGCATCCTTTGTCGGATATGCTGGATAAAATTGACAAAATCTAAGTATCAGATTGAATAAATGCTTTATCAACATCATTTGTCGGATATGACGGATAAAATTGACAAAATTTAAGTATCAGAGTGATTAAATGCTTTATCAGCATCCTTTGTAAGATATCTCGGATAAAATCTAAGTATCAGAGTGATTAAATTCTATATCAACATCCCTTTCTCGGATACATAGGATAAAATTGATAAAATCTAAGTATCAGAGTGAATAAATGCTCTATCAACATCCTCTAAATACATTATCAACATCATTTGTCGGGTATATCGGATAAAATTGACAAAATCTTAGTATCGAATTGATTAAATCCTATATCAACAACCCTTTCTCGAATACATGGGATAAAATTGAATAAATCTAAGCGTCAGAGTGAATATTTTTTTTATATCAACATCTATTGTCAGATACATCGAATATAATTGACAAAATCTAAGTATCAGAGTGAATAAATGACTTATCAGCATCCTTTGTCAAATATATCGGATAAAATTGACGAAATCTATGTACCAGAGTGAGTAAATGCATTATCACATCATTCGTCGAATATGTCAGTTAAAATTGACATGTCGGATAAAATTGACAAAATCTAAGTGTCAGAATGAATAATTTTTTTTTCTCAACATCTTTTGTCAGATAGATCGAATATAATTGACAAAATCTAAGTGTTAGAGTGAAAAATTCTTTTTATCAGCATCCTCTGTCAGTTACATCGGATAAAATTGACAAAATCTAATTATCAGACTGAATAAATGCTTTATCAACATCATTTGTCGGATATGTCAGACAAAATTTTTTCATCAAGGAAATATCTGAATGCGTTTAAGGTATAGTGCGAATGGCTTGCGAAAAACACGAAAATACTATCAGAATGAATAAATTCTTTATCAACATCCGTTGTTGGATATGTCAGTATGAAAAATATTGTAAGTAAGTAAGTAAGCAACAAATTCTTTCTTGAATTCACCTCTTGGATAAACAATACAGAAATTTAATTCAGGAAATTAAGAAAAAAAAAATTGAACAAATTTTTTATTAACATTGATTATCGATTGAAGTCGCTTCCATGACAGAAAATACAGCAATTTCACAAAATCTAAGTATAAGAGTGATTAAATTCTATATCAACATACATTTCTCGGATACATAGGAAAAAGTTGACAAAATCTAAGTGTTAGAGTGAATAAAGTTTTTTTTATCAACATCTTTTGTCACATACATCGGATAAAATTGACAGAATCTAGGTGTCAGAGTGAATAATTTTTTTTATCAACATCCTTTGTCAGATACATCGAATAAAATTGACAAAATCTAAATTTCAGAATGAATAAATGCTTTAACAACATCCCTTATCGGATATGTCGGATAAAATTGACAAAATCTAAGTATCAGAATGACTAAATTCTATATCAACATCCTTTTCTCGGATACATAGGATAAAATTGAAAAATTCTAAGTGTTAGAGTGAATAATTTTTTTATCAACATCCTTTGCCAGATACATCGGATAAAATGGACAAAATATAAGCATCAGAATGAATAAATTCATTATCAACATCCTTTATCGGATATGTCAGATAAAATTGACAAAATCTAAGTATCAGAGTGAATATTTTTTTAACAACATCCTTTGCCAGATACATCGAATAAAATTGATAAAATATAAGTGTCAGAGTGAATAATTTTTTTTTATCAACATCCTTTGTCAGATACATCAAATAAAATTGACAAAATCTAAATTTCAGAATGAATAAATGGTTTAACAACATCCTTTATCGGATATGTCGGATAAAATTTACAAAATCTAAGTATCAGAGTGATTAAATTATATATCAACATCCTTTTCTCTGATACATAGGATAAAATTGACAGAATCTAAGTGTCAGAGTGAATAATTTTTTTTATCAACATCTTTTGTCAGATACATCAAATAAAATTGACAAAATCTAAATTTCAGAATGAATAAATTCATTATCAACATCCTTTGTCGGATATGTCGGATAAAATTGACAAAATCTAAGTATCTGAGTGAATAATTTTTTTATCAACATCCTTTACCAGATACATCGACTAAAATTGATCGAATATAAGTGTTAGAGTGAAAAAATTTTTTTATCAACATCCTTTGCCAGATACATCGGATAAAATTGACAAAATCTAAATTTCAGAATGAATAAATTCATTATAAACATCCTTTGTCGGACATGTCGGATAAAATTGACAAAATCTAAGTATCGGAGCGAATAATTTTTTTTATCACCATCCTTTGCCAGATACATCGAATAAAATTGATAAAATATAAGTGTCAGAGTGAATAATTTTTTTTTATCAACATCCTTTGTCAGATACATCAAATAAAATTGACAAAATCTAAATTTCAGAATGAATAAATTCATTATCAACATCCTTTGTCGGATATGTCGGATAAAATTGACAAAATCTAAGTATCAGAGTGAATAATTTTTTATCAGCATCCTTTGCCAGATACATCGAATAAAATTGATCGAATATAAGTGTTAGAGTGAATAAATTTTTTTATCAACATCCTTTGCCAGATACATCGGATAAAATTGACAAAATCTAAATTTCAGAATGAATAAATTCATTATAAACATCCTTTGTCGGACATGTCGGATAAAATTGACAAAATCTAAGTATCGGAGCGAATAATTTTTTTTATCAACATCCTTTGCCAGATACATCGAATAAAATTGATAAAATGTAAGTATCAGAGTGAATAATTTTTTTTTATCAACATCCTTTGTCAGATACATCGAATAAAATTTGACAAAATCTATATATCAGAATGAATAAATGCTTTAACAACATCCTTTATTGGATATGTCGGATAAAATTGACAAAATCTAAGTATCAGAGTGACTAAATTCTATATCAAAATCCTTTTCTTGGATACATAGGATAAAATTGTCAAATTCTAAGTGTTAGAGGGAGTAATTTTTTTATCAACATCCTTTGCCAGATACATCGGATAAATTGACAAAATCTAAGTATCAGAGTGAATAAATTCATTATCAACATCCTTTGTCGGATATGTCGGATAAAATTGACAAAATCTAAGTATCAGTGAATAATTTCTTTTTTTATCAACATACTTTGCCAGATACATCGAATAAAATTGATAAAATATAAGTGTCAGAGTGAATAAATTTTTTTTATCAACATCCTTTGCCAGATACATCGTATAAAATTGACAAAATCTAAATTTCAGAATGAATAAATTCATTATAAACATCCTTTGTAGGATATGTCGGATAAAATCAACAAAATCTAAGTATCGGAGCGAGTAATTTTTTTTATCAACATCCTTTGCCAGAGACATCGAATAAAATTGATAAAATATAAGTGTCAGAGTGAACAATTTTTTTTTATCAACATCCTTTGTCAGATACATCAAATAAAATTGACAAAATCTAAATTTCAAAAGGAATGAATGCTTTAACAACATCCTTTATCGGATATGTCGAATAAAATTGACAAAATCTAAGTATCAGAGTGACTAAATTCTATATCAACATCCTTTTCTCGGATACATAGGATAAAATTGACAAATTCTAAGTGGTAGAGTGAATAATTTTTTTTTATCAACATCCTTTGCCAGATACATCGGATAAATTGACAAAATCTAAGTATCAGAGTGAATAAATTCATTATCAACATCCTTTGTCGGATATGTCAGATAAAATTGACAAAATCTAAGTATCAGTGAATAATTTTTTTTATCAACATCCTTTGCCAGATACATCGAATAAAATTGATAGAATATAAGTGTTAGAGTGAATAAATTTTTTTTATCAACATCCTTTGCCAGATACATCGGATAAAATTTACAAAATCTAAGTGTCAGAATGAATAAATTCATTATAAACATCCTTTGTCGGATATGTCGGATAAAATTGATAAAATCTAAGTATCAGAGTGAATAATTTTTTTTATCAACATCCTTTGCCAGATACATCGAATAAAATTGATAAAATATAAGTATCAGAGTAAATAATTTTTTTTTTATCAACATCATTTGTCTGATACATCAAATAAAATTGACAAAATCTAAATTTCAGAATGAATAAATGCTTTAACAATATCCTTTATCGGATATGTCGGATAAGATTGACAAAATATAATTATAAGGGTGATTAACTTATATATAAAAATCCTTTTCTCGGATACATAGGATAAAACTGACATATAGTAAGCGTCAGAGCGAATAATTTTTTTTTTATCAACATCCTTTGCCGGATACATAGAATAAAAAAGACAGAATCTAAATGTCATAGTGAATAAATCAACATCCTTTGTCGGATATGTCGGATAAAATTGGCAAAATCTAAGTATCAGAGTGAATAATTTTGTTATCAACATCTTTTGCCAGATACATCGAATACAATTGATAAAATATAAGTGTCAGAGTGAACCAGCTTTTTTTTAATCAACATCCTTTGTCAGATACATCAAATAAAAATTGACAAAATCTAAGTATCAGAATAATTAAATGCTTTAACAACATCCTTTATCGGATATGTCGGATAAAATTGACAAAATCTAAGTACCAGAGTGATTAAATTCTACATCAACATCCTTTTATCAGATACATAGATTAAAATTGACGAAATCTAAGTGTTAGAGTGAATATTTTTTTTATCAACATCCTTTGCCAGTTACATCGGATAAAATTGACAAAATCTAAGTGTCAGAGTGAATACATTCATTATCAACATCTGTTGTCGGATATGTCAGCTAAAATTGATAAAATCTAAGTATCAGATTGATTAAATTCCATATCAACATCATTTTCTCGGATACATGGGATAAAATTGACAAAATCTAAGTATCAAAGTGAATAAATGCTTTATCAACATCCTTTGTCGGTTATGTTGGATAAAACTGACAGAATGTAAGTATCAGAGTGATTAAATTCCATATCAACATCCCTTTCTTGGATACATCCCTTTCTCGGATGCAGCTTTATTTCATTTTTTAAGGTTAATTTAGACTAGGTTACGTGCGCGCACGTAACCTAGTCTAAATTAACCTTAAAAAATGAAATAAAGCTATGTCAACTTTGCATGTCTCTCTCACATGTATGCGCCGTCGCGGGGTACACTCCATGTCTTTCTCGGGTTTTGTGTCTAAATATACGTATTTGTATGTGTTTTTATCTCTCTCTCACTCTTTTTGCCTGTGTGTCTGGGTAGGTTTTTGCTTATTTTAATACAAGTCTCGTCCGTCCAAGTCAAGTTAAGCTAACACACCCTTTTACATATCCCGGTCACAATAACTGTGTTTCTGATTGGTAGTGTTACTATCTATAACTAGTCTAACCTAAATTCAAAGTTACGACAAATGAAGTCAAAATAAAAATAGCTCGTATTTTATGACATTTATCTGATGTATCCGAAAAAAACTTTGAAAACGAATTTATTCTTTCTGGTACTTTCTGGTTTTGTCAATTTTATCCAATGTATCTGACATGTGATGTTGATAATGCATTTAAGGGATATTGATAAAGCATTTATTCACTCTGATACTTAGATTTTGTCAATTTTATCCCATGTATCTGAGAAAGGGATGTTGATATAGAATTTAATATCTCTGATACTTAGATTTTGTCAAGTTTATCCCAAGTATTCGAGAAAGGGATGTTGATATAGAATTTAATCAATCTGATACTTAGATTTTGTCAATTTTATCCGATATAGCCGACAAATGATGTTGATAATGCATTTCAAGGATGTTGATAAAGCATTTATTCACTCTGATACTTAGATTTTGTCAATTTTATCCCATGTATCCGAGAAAGGGATGTTGATATGGAATTTAATCACTCTGATACTTTGATTCTGTCAGTTTTATCCGACATAACCGACAAAGGATGTTGATAATGAATTTATTCACTCTGATACTTAGATTTTGTCAATTTTATCCCATGTATCCGAGAAAGGGATGTTGATATATAATTTAATCACTCTGATACTTAGATTCTGTCAATTTTATCCAACATATCCGACAAAGGGTGTTGTTAAAGCATTTATTCATTCTGATATTTAGATTTTGTCAATTTTATTCAACATATCCGACAAAGGATGCTGAAAAAACATTTATTCACTCTGATATTTAGATTTTGTTGTAACTGATAAAAGATTTTGATAAAAATAAATTATTCACTCTGATACTTAGATTTTGTCAATTTTATCCCATTTACCCGAGAAAGGGATGTTGATATAGAATTTAATCAATCTGATACTTAGATTTTGTCAATTTTATCCCATGTACCCGAGAAAGGGATGTTGATATAGAATTTAATCAATCTGATACTTATATTTTGTCAATTTTATCCGATATAGCCGACAAATTATGTTGATGATGTATTTAAAGGATGTTGGTAAAGCATTTATTCACTCTGATACTTAGATTTTGTCAATTTTATCCCATGTATCCGAGAAAATGATGGAATTCAATCACTGATACTTAGATTTTATCAATTTTATCCGACATATCCGACAACGGATGTTGATAATGAATTTATTCACTCTGACACTTAGATTTTGTCAATTTTATCCGATGTAACTGGCAAAGAATGTTGATAAAAAAATATTCACTCTAACACTCAGATTTCGTCAATTTTAATCTATGTATCTGAGAAAAGGTTGTTGACATAGAATTTAATCACTCTGATACTTATATTTTCTCAATTTTTTTCCGATATATCCGATAAAGGATGTTGTTAAAGCATTTATTCATTCTGATATTTAGATTTTGTCAATTTTTATTCGATGTATCTGACAAAGGATGTTGATAAAAAAAAGCTTGTTCACTCTGACACTTATATTTTATCAATTTTATTCGATGTATCTGGCAAAGGATGTTGATAAACAAAATTTATTCACTCTAACACTTAGATTTTATCAATTTTATCTAACATATCTGATAAAGAATGTTTTCAAAACCTTTGGACATCTGACATCCAGAATTTGTCAAATCTGTTCGATTCATTTTACAAAATATTTTGATAAAAAAAAAATTGTTCACTCTGACACTTACATTCTGGCAATTGTATCTGATGTCTTTGGAAAAGGATGTTGTTACCAAAAAAAAATATCACTCTGATACTTAGATTTTGACAATTTTATCCGACATATCCGACAAAGGATGTTGATAATGAATTTATTCATTCTGAAATTTAGATTTTGTCAATTTTATCCGATGTATCTGGCAAAGGATGTTGATAAAAAATTTATTCACTCTGATACTTATATTTTATCAATTTTATTCGATGTATCTGGCAAAGGATGTTGATAAAAAAAAATATTCACTCTGATGATTAGATTTTGTCAATTTTATCCGATATATCTTACAAAGGATGTTGATAAAAAAAATTATTCACTCTGACACTTATATTTTATCAATTTTATTCGATGTATCTGGCAAAGGATGTTGATAAAAAAAAATATTCGCTCTGATACTTAGATTTTGTCAATTTTATCCGACATATCCGACAAAGGATGTTGATAATGAATTTATTCATTCTGAAATTTAGATTTTGTCAATTTTATCCGATGTATCTGGCAAAGGATGTTGATAAAAAATTTATTCACTCTGATACTTATATTTTATCAATTTTATTCGATGTATCTGGCAATGGATGTCGATAAAAAAATATTCACTCTGATACTTATATTTTATCAATTTTATTCGATGTATCTGGCAAAGGATGTTGATAAAAAAAAATATTCGCTCTGATACTTAGAATTTGTCAATTTTATCCTATGTATCCAAGAAAAGGATGTTGATATAGAATTTAGTCACCTGATACTTAGATTTTGTCAATTTTATCCAACATATCCGATAAAAGATGTTGTTAAAGCATTTATTCATTCTGAAATTTAGATTTTGTCAATTTTATTTGATGTATCTGACAATGGATGTTGATAAAAAAAATTTATTCACTCTGACACTTATATTCTATCAATTTTATTCGATGTATCTGGCAAAGGATGTTGATAAAAAAAAACTTATTCACACTGACACTTAGATTCTGTCAATTTTATCCGACATATCCGACAAAGGATGTTGATAATGAATTAATTCATTCTGAAATTTAGATTTTGTCAATTTTGTTTGATGTATCTGACAAAGGATGTTGATAAAAAAATTATTCACTCAGATACTTATATTTTGTCAATTTTATCCGACATATCCGATAAAGGATGTTGATAATGAATTTATTCACTCTGATACTTAGATTTTGTCAGTTTTATCCGATGTATCTGGCAAAGGGTGTTGATAAAAAAAAATTAATCACTCTAACACTTAAAAATTTGTCTATTTTATCCTAAGTGTCCGAGAAAAGGATGCTGATATAGAATTTAGTCACTCTGATACTTAGATTTTGTCAATTTTATTCGACATATCCAATAAAGGATGTTGTTAAAGCATTTATTTATTCTGAAATTTAGATTTTGTCAATTTTATTTGATGTATCTGACAAAAGATGTTGATAAAAAAATTTATTCACCCTGGCACTTAGATTCTGTCAATTTTATTCGATATATCTGACAAAAGATGATGATAAAAAAAAATTATTCACTCTAACACTTAGATTTTGTCAACTTTTTCCTATGTATCCAAGAAATGGATGTTGATATAGAATTTAATCACTCTTATACTTAGATTTTGTGAAATTGCTGTATTGTCTGTCATGGAAGCGACTTCAATCGATAGTGAATGTTAATAAAGAATTTGTTCAATTTTTTTTTCATAATTTCCTAAATTAAATTTCTGTATTGTGTAGCCAAGAAGTGAATTCAAGAAAGAGTTTTTTACTTACCTAATTACTTCAAATTTTTTCATAATGACATATCCAACAACGGATGTTAATAAGGAATTTATTCATTCTGATAGTATTTTCAAATTTTTTGCAAGCCCTTCGTACTTTACCTAAAACGCAATCAGACATTTCTTTGAAAAAAAAATTTTGTCCGACATATTCTACAACTGATGTTGTTAAAACATTTATTCACTCTGATACTTATATTTTGTCAATTTTATCAGATGTAACTGACAGAGGATGTTGATAAAAAAAAATTATTCACTCTAATACTTAGATTTTGTCAATTTTATCCGACATGTCAATTTTAATGACATATCCGACAAATGATGTTGATAATGTATTTATTCACTCTGGTACTTAGATTTTGTCACTTTTATCCAATATATTCGACAAAGGATGCTAATAAAGCATTTATTCACTCTGATACTTAGATATTGTAAATTATATTCAATGTACCTGAAAATAGATGTTGATATAAAAAAAATTATTCACTCTTACGCTTGTATTTTTGCCATTTTATTCCATGTATTCGAGAAAGAGCTGTTGATATAGAATTTAATCAATCCGAATCTTAGATTTTGTCAATTTTATCCCATGTATTCGAGAAAGGGTTGTTGAAATAGAATTTAATCAATCTGATACTAAGATTTTGTCAATTGTATCTTATATACCCGACAAATGATGTTGATAATGCATTTAGAGAATGTTGATAAAGCATTTATTCACTCTGATACTTAGATTTTATAAATTTTATCCCATGTATCCGAGAAAGGGATGTTGCTATAGAATTTAATCACTCTGATACTTAGATTTTATCCGAGATATCCAACAAAGGATGCTGATAAAGCATCTAATCACTCTGATACTTAGATTTTGTCAATTTTATCCGTCATATCCGACAAAGATGTTGATAAAGCATTTATTAAATCTGATACTTATATTTTGTGAATTTTATCCAGCATATCCGACAAAAGATGCACATTTTGAATCCGTTCCATAAAATAGTTCACCATGTTCTCTCTTGATATTGTAGTTATTGTCTTCTCATAGTTCGTAACCAGTAGAATAATCATTATTCCATTTTGAGTCATACACAATTTTTACTGGTGTGCCATCGACAGGCTCAATATGCTTTTCGTCTTTGGTATTATTTGGTTCATTGACTGTTTGATCAACGGCAGTAACGTTTGCTGCTACTCTGTTTTTCATCGATTCATGTTTATATTCCATAGTGATATCTTCTACCAATACTTTTTTAATTTTTCTGGAAATTTCACTGTTTATTAGCAGATTATTTTTACACAGGTAACAGTTTCGGCACGTAGACAAAATATGGTTTATGATATTAGTAGAATAGTAGGCCTTTCTTTTCTTGATATTCCGTTGAATGCTAATACACGAAAGCTGACGATAGGATATATCAGCAGGTAATGTGTTACCTGCAACAGTAGCAAGGAGTTGTCCTCTATCATCAACGATTATTTTTATGTTGTCATTCTCTTTGAGTGCAATCATCTCTGGAGATCTCAATCTTGCATATCCACCAACATAAGAGTTGAATTTTTTCGGTACTCCAAAGAAATTTAATTCCTTACTGTCATGACAATGCATGCATACATTTCCAATAGTGCTAACACTTGTACTTGTTTCATAGTTTAAATACTTCTCCTTGTCGGCATTCAATGCTACAATAACATTGTCATGTGAACACACTTTATTAAAATGGTCCATCTTCACTTTTTTTAAAAGATATGACTTATGTGTTTATCGTTCCACCGCGTAGAAAAATAATGATTTAAAACATGCAATAAACTAGATAGTGTCGATAACCCGCCATAAAGTACCAGTGGGAAGGCCGCATCGTTTCTCTGAGCAAGCATTTGTTAGATCAAGACACGAGCAAGCATCGTGTCTCTGAGTCCAATGGTTAGAGCCGTAAGCATATTTTATGTCATTTTAAGACACGTAAAAAAAATTGAATGATTTCGAAGTAAAAAAAAATTTTTTAGTCCAATTAAAAAAAGTGCTACTACAAACATTATTTTTCTAATAGTAAAGGTCATGAGTAACATGTCAATACCATTCTCATTTTGAGTTTGGAAAATATTAAATGTGATTTTTTTTGTTTTAAGTATGGTTCATCTCATTCGAAGACATGTAAAAAAAAAGTTGAAAAAAATATATCGTAAAAAAAAATAATAAGAAAATTTAAAAAAAAATTCAAAAAAAATGGGCGGAGGGAGCCAAAAAGTTGGAGGGGAGGGGGAAGTCCTTCGACTGTGGGGATAGGGGCCCTTTGAGGGGTTGATGTCTCTGCTGGTTAGGCTCGTTGGTGCTTATGATCCTTGATAGTTCGTACTCACATACACCTTACTACTTGATTTGCAAGGATTTCTAAGGTTTGTTCTGAATTTCGTTATTAAAATTCTTTTCTTGCCATCTACATCTTTCTTAGTATCAACGTTTTAGTATACTATAACGTTAAACTCTATTTTAAACTAACAACACTGTTCAAACGCCACTTGTGTATTATACAGAACACATCGAAGAAGTAAAGCTATCCATTATTAAAATTCTTTTCTTACCATCTACACCTCTCTTAGTATCCACTTTTTTGTATACTATAACGTTAAACTCTTTTTTAAATTGTTAACACTGTTCAGACACCAATTCCGTATTATACAAAACATATCAAAGAACCAAATCTAGGCCAAGTACTAAAACCTTTTCATGATTTTTAACCATTTACATAGACTACTATTGTTCCAAATTTATAATAAATAAGCTATGAATTAACATGCTCTTCAGGGTTACCTTACTTGCTAATCAGTTTAACCCTTTTTCTCCATATTCATACGATCCAAAGTTGTGTTATATAATCTCAATTATACTCTCAAAACGTGTTTGACCACTTTATAGGTAAAGTGCACGTCAAACTGCACTGTATATTCTTGTGTAATTCCATGTGGATCTGAAACCTTATACACTATCATGATGAAAGAAGTTACTAAAGACATGTTTTTTTTATCACTTTGCTTGGAATAGTACCAAGGAAGTATAGGTGTGAGAGGATACTCACTCTCTTTAAAAAGGTGTAGAGCATTAAACAAATAGCATGGTAATTCCTATTCGTCTGTTAGAATAGGATGGTAATTCCTATACGTCTGTTAGAAGTATAAGGCCATGTGAGGGGGTACTCAATCTCTTTGAAAAGGTGTATAGTTTCCATAGAAATGTTTTCCTATAGCTTCAAGCAAATAGCATGGTAATTCCTATGCGTCTGTTAGAATAGCATGGTAATTCCTATACGTCTGTTAGAATCCATACGATGCATTCTACTGGAAAGTGCGAATCAAAGCTTCGATTAAATTTGAAAATTTGTTTGGGAGGGTAATTTTGTGGCTTGATGCTAATTATCTTACCCTAAATTTTTCGGAGTCCAGTTTTTTTATTTTTCGCTTGTTTCTTCTGCTTACTTTCAGTTATCTGAAATTCCCTAGTCAACTAGAATTGTTAATAGATCTAAATATTGACATGCTCGGTTTTCGGGAATTCTTGTTGATGAAAACCTATCTTTCAAACGTCACATTGATTTTATTAAAATAAAGATATACAGGAGTCTTGGTATTTTAAGGAAACTTAGACATACTTTTCCTGGAACAATTTTGAAAATCCTTTTTCACTTCTTGATGTAATCTTACGTTTCTTACTGTTCAATAGTGGGGATGTCAACCTTTCCTTCACTGTTAAAACCACTTTCTAAGGTTTACAATAAAGCTAGACATCTCATTCAGGAAACTAATCGTTCATTAGTTATCCCATTGCATGATCTTGAGTCACAATACATTCTTTCATGCGCATGCTTTACTTTTTCTCAGCTTCATGGTGACCTCCCCTGGCCCCTAAGTGTTCCGCTATCTTTTACCTCTGATCATAATAATTATAATCTTCGCAATATGACAAATCATATTCAAGTTCCATTTACTCCTTGCATAAGGTCAGATTTTAATCCTTTAATGGCGTTTCATATTGTTTGGAATAAGTTGCCTAAATCGGCTCGAAGGTGCAACTCATTTGGTTCGTTTAAAAAAATTGTTAAAAATTCTTTGGCTTCGTAGAAGTTATTTTTATCTGTTTTTTTTATTATTATAATTTTTTTTATTATTATTTTTTTAGTCTATTTAATGTACTTAATTAATTGAGTTTATTTATTCTATTTTTTCTTATAGTTTTTTTTTATCTATATTTTCTTCTCCTTTTGCTCTTATGTTTGTGAGTAAGTGATCATTTTAAATTTTGTTTTGTTTTTCATCTCTGAATCTCTGAGTAAGTAACTCATTGTCTTCCCCCTTCTTTACAGGCCAATGAGCCTTTGGGGGAATAATAACATTCATCATTGTATGTGTATTTAATGAAGAATAAATCTTATCTTATCTTCATGTTAACAAAATGAGAGGGAGTAGTCAATCCGGACTTGGCCCAGTTAAAGATAGGAATGGGGTTGCAATTAGCGATAAGGAAAAAACTAAAGAGAGATGGGCCGAACATTTTGAGAATTTGCTTAACCGAGATAGAGTTGCAGGAAGAGATATAGAGGAAAATGAATAAGTTTGCGATACCTAGGATGTGAAGGAAGATTTGTTTTGTGAGGAGGAATTAGCGACAGTACTAAAATGATTAAAAAATAATAAGAGTGATTAAAAAATGATTAAAAAATAAAAATAATAATAATAATAATAATAAGAGTGCGCTGATAGTGTGGTAAATGAGTTTCTTAAATATGGTGGCTTGGGGGTTAGAAATAAGTTACTGAAGATTATGAATATGATTTTTGAAAAAGGGGAAGTACCTAATGATTTTAGGAAAATCTTAATTAAGCCACTTTATAAGAAAGGTGATAAAAGTGAGTGTGGTAATTATCGAGGCATTACTCTGGTCTCTGTAGGTAGTAAATTACTTAGTAATATGATACTTTTTAGATTGAAAGATGCCGTTGATAAAGTTTTAAGAGAAGAAAAGTGCGGTTTTAGAAAAGGTGGAGGATAGTAGAGTAGTACCTACCATTTCTGAGACTCCTATGTACCAAACAGGTTTTTCTAGTAGTTACGGGGAATCACAATCTTTTACAAGAGGACTGACGCAGTTTCAAAGTTAACTATCTTTGTGGTGATACGCTCAAAAAAAACCAGCACGTCTTGTTTCATAGTTATGCAATTATTTTTTGTATATATTTAGGTTCCATATTTCATTCTCCATCAGTTTCGAATCGTTTATACTCGAGATTGCATTTTTTGTAAAAAGCATTTACATAGAAAAATGGATAATTCTATGCAATTTTTGGTGAGTAAAAAATATTCT